>NC_065509.1:9022593-9130948 GCF_006386435.1 Epinephelus moara | reverse complement strand
ACATCCACTAACTTTGACGGAGTTTTCTGCGAGCACGGCTGAGCCATTTTGTACCGCTACACGTGTTTCTAGTGGGACTATGTTTACGAGCACAAGAGTTCAGCGAGCCACCGAAGGACCGCCCTGCAGATTTACTATTGGTTCTGCAACGTAGGGAGTTTTTTTAAACTCTGAAATTGTATCCGCCCATCTAAACACAAAATCAGGGAGAAAGTCATCAGTCTTTAGTTAAGCAAAGCGTCTAAAGACTGACTTGTGAGTCTAATGACATCCTGACCTCCCTGTAAAGGGAATTTCCTGACAGGAATCAGTGAAGTGCTGAACAATTCGTGGTATTATTGTCATTTTTTTATACTGTTGTATTTAGAGATTGGGATGAATGTAAAAAAAGCAATTAGCAAAAGTTCAGTTGAGATAAATGCATTGATGACAACATGAAATAACTGCACATTAGGTTAATGTGCTAGTTTTACACTGTGTTGACATAGATATTAAATAAGACGTTTTTCTTTATCTTCATCCCCAAAACTCTCTGCCTACCTGATGCAAAGAAAGTTTTGTGCTAGTTTGGTCATTAGTGCTTGTTTATTTTTCGCATTCTAATTGAGATGCAATTAATGTTTTTAGAATAACTAAGTGATAGCTGTACTCACCCTGCAGCATTTAGATGATGTAGCTGGTGTCCTCTACTGTTCTTGTCATTCTTGTTAATACTCCATTGACCCTCTGTGTGCATGCTCACCTTGGATTATGGCTCAAAGCGCAGTTAAGTTTATTACCATACGTGCAAAGTTCATCCTGGAAGTTTTGAAGTTAAGCTGCCGTTTCAGCTTAAAGCTCTGCTGAATGTGATCTGAGTTAAATAAACACAATATAAAGGCAACGGTGCAATCAGTGCAAATATTTAAATAGAGTAGATTTAATTAAACATTGTAAATGTAAGAAAATATCCAGTTTGGACTAATTGGACATACAAGGATTTTCCAGGAGAAATTCAAAAAGAGGTCATAATGAAATATTTAGAGTCGAGGGCGTTGGCTAAAAGCTCCATGCCATCTTGCACACTCTGAATATTTTAGTTCCCACCTCTCAGAATTCGCTCAAGACCTTAGTATACCCTAATTAAAGTAAGCCTCCGTGTGTGTGTGTGTGTGTGTGTGTGTGTGTGTGTGTGTGTGTGTGTGTGTGTGTGCGTGTGCGTGTGTGTGTGAGTTGCCAGTATCATCGTAGTCTTGAGAGGACCAAACAAGAATACAATGTGAAACGATAGGATTTTAGAATTTAAATCCGGATCAGATTTAGTTGTTAGGGTTGAGCAAAAAGTAATCAAAGTCATGGAACATACTGGCTGATATCTTAATTCAACCATGTGGCTATCTGTTCATGTTTGTGTGTTTGTGTGTGTGGTGCGTGTGTGGGGTTCTTCAACAGGACCAGGGAGGCAGGCAGCGGAGTGCCGATGTGTCAGTGAGGCCTCAGGACTCCGCCGCAGAGCAGGTAACAAACCTTCACTCTATATTTTGCTTACCTGTCATTGATTGCTCTATTTTTCATATGATTGAGGGCAGGTGGAATTTCTTTTGAAATATTCTGAATGTGGGCTGATTTTAAATGCCGCCTGTGGTTTTGGTCAGTAACACACATTGCGTTGGAATCTGCAGTGTGTTAAGTGGTCTTGTGCTTGTGCTACTAACCTGTCGGGTGGACGTCGTCATGTCTTTCGTTCTACTTTTTTTTTTTTTTTTTTCTCTGTTTCTTGTCAAGTTTCTATCTCTGATTGTATTGTCTCTTTTTTGTCTGTTTGTTTCTCTGTTTAAGATTTTCTACATGTCTTCCTGTGTTTGTGTTTTTTTCATATAATTCCCTACCTGGTATTGTTGCATTGTCTTAAAAAGTTGAAAAAATATGTACAAGTGAGATAATTAATTAGTTGAATAACTGATTGGTCAATCGTCAGAAAATGAATCTGCAACTTTTTTAAAAAAAATATTTAGTTGTTAAAGTAATCTTCCAGGAAAAAATGCTGAACCTCTTGTTTTACCTTCTCAACTGTGAGAATTTGCTTTTGCTTTTCTTTGTCTTTTGTGATTGTAAACTCTGTATCTTTGAGTTTTGGGCTGCATGATGGATAAAACAAGACATTTCAAGACATCATGTCACACTTAAGAACTTTAAGATAGGTATTTTTCAGTATTTCCTGACATTTTATAGCTCAAACTATTAATAGATTATTGTAGAAAATAATCGGCAGCGATGGAAAAAAGGTTTGGTGACTTCGGCACTAGTGATGCTTCCATTTTGATAATATGAGAAGATAATTTTGTAACGCTAAAGAGAGAATGTGCTTAGATCCAAAGACTGAATTTCAAGAGGAATAGTTTGTGTAAGAAGAACAAAGAAAGAGAGAGATGACTTTACTGCTGTTGCCTGTGTCCCTGGCCCCTAGTAAGATGAAAGGAATTAAAAGCGTGAGAGTAGGCGAAGAGGAAAGGATTATAAGACACTGCAGCAGCGCAGGGAAGAGATCAAGAAGGAGAAAGTAAAACAAATAGTCTCTGAGTGTCTTTATACTGCACATGTGTTCAAATGATAGAGAAATTCAGTGTGTTTGAGTCACGCTCTGGATGCCTGACACCCCTGGTGGTTCTGGGGAGGTTCATCATTTTGAAGTTCTCGTTCAAGGAGACAGTGAAGGGTTGGAGTTTTTAATTTTCTGTTTGTCTGGAATTCAGAGGGACAACAGTGACATACACTGCACTGTACCAGTAGTGTCAGATCTTGACAAGCTTTTAAGCCAGTGCTTATCACACAGCACGCCATCACTTTTGTTTCTCTCCCTCTCTCTCTCTCTCTCTCTCTCTCTCTCTCTCTCTCTCCGCTGATCCCAGCATGACTTCTCTCTCCTTTCCTCAGTGGTTTCCTCCCTTCATCCCTCCCTCCGTCATTCACAGCATGTAACCTTTTTCATTTCTAGCATCGCTCTTTCCACTCGACTCTCGGTTTTTCTTTCAAAATGTGACTATCAAATCTCAATAGGGGTTTCAGACATACAAATTCACCAAACATGTCTCTGTTCTTTCTCAAACACTTCGTGGCTTCCCCAGCTCCCTTCATCTTTTCTGTCTGACCCCTCCTGGCGCCCTGTTGTTGTTATGATTGTGCAGTTTAATGAGAGCTGCTCTTGATTATTACACCATAGCCTGTAGATTCATGAAATTAAAGAAATGGAACATTGTTAACTCAATAACAGTGATGATGGAAGATTTATTTTTGCTTCTTTTTTTTATCACTCTAGCCCCCTGTGATCCTGCACACTTTTCATTTCTAATATGCAATAACTCTTGTCAACAACAGTTACGTCCCTTTCCCACTGGACAAAAAAGCCACTAATATTTGACTTTTGTCTTTAGTGGGAAAAGTTACAATTCATTCCTGGGTCAAATGACTCTGCAGGAGTTTCGGGTATTTATCAGCTCTAATTGGCCCCGATTGGCATTGATGGAAACATGACACTGAGGTGGACGTGCTAATTTTTGCAGCACAATGCAGACGACTGTGGTTCCAAATTAGTCAGCGTCCTGAGTTTGAAAGACAGACAGAAGATGAGCCTCCATGTATCTATCTACTGTTTACTATGAGTGGGTGGGTAATGTTAGGGTAAGGGTTACATCTCATTAGTTAAGGTAAATCAGTTTAATTCTTTTTTGGTGACTTTTGGTGCCATTTAGTGTGGATGTCTTATTTTATACTTACTCATCTTTGAAAACAACTTTTTTTCACCTTTGTTCCCTCTGTTTGACTTTTATTTTTCATCATTTTGTCATGCTAGCTAACTCAAATTAAGCTGCTTCAGTTGTCATCACCACACCATAAATTATTAAGAAGTCCTCTATTGCCATTGTTCATGGAGATCGGTCTTCACTGCAGCTTCACCATGAGCTCTATATTTGAACTTTAACAGCTAACATCAACACATTTTTTGAGTTTGATTTTAGTTTAACAGCTGTAATATCAGTATGTGTCACTGGATGAGCTGTAAATTATGTAATTTTACCTTCAATCAGATCAGATGCACTAATTTGAGTACAGTTTTTTGAATTCCTAATCACAGTGTAAATTACCAAATAGAGCAACCATGCATTTTTATTTAAGTCACTATTTGTTCATGTTAATTCAGCTGGTGCATTGCAGATAGCTGCCGTTGAGTGTTTTATAATATAGTTGTGAAAATAGGCTCTGTCTCAGGGACTAAGAAAGCTGCTGTGTTACCGTGGCTTAAGTGCTGTTGTTAGTTGAGTGCAGTTAGTTCGGTATGTTGAGCATTCTCACTGTGTGTCCTCTCATTCTTAAGAAACAGCATTAAATGTCTGGTGGTTTCCCCTCTATAGCAGCATTCACATAAATCTCATCTCATCTAGTCGGCATGTGGCAGCAATGTTGATGTCTTAAGTGGATAGAAGGATGGTACACCAAGTGTTTCTCCCCATTCTAGTTGTCTTTAAGGAACTCCATGGCTTGTTATAATAACCCTGAAAGTACCTTTCAGCAGAAGGGGTGCGTTGAAGTGTGTGTTTCTCTGTGAACTCTCTGACGGAGTTAATGTGTGTGCATACATATCGTACACACACTCCTTCTGAGATTTTGCCTCTGTTGCTCTTCTTTGTAATACTCTGAGATGCAGTGCCTTGCACCCATATATTTTTCATATTTATGTGGCTAGCGTCAGTGTGAAACAAACCAAAAGGACCACTGTGTAACTTAGTATTTTGCTGGGCTGTTTGGGCAAACCTGGAGCTCAGTCTTGGTGCTGATCTGCACAAACTAAAAATAATTTTATTTCTAATGTACAAAAATGCAACGCCTTTAAAAAAAAGTCTGTCATCCTCCTTTTTAAAAGATTCACCCTCCCCACAATATATTCTTCTGTTACAGCTGTAAGCCTGAGAAAATCAGAGTTGTGAGATGTAGATGATGATAGTGGTTTTTTTTTCATTTGTGCCTTTATTGCATTTCCTCTGGAGAAAGTTGTGCTTGCAAATTAGATTCTCCAGCCACAGAACCAGCTGTCGTCATATGTCCAAGCTTCATTGCCAGCACTAGACTGATTGCTATTTTATGAATGTGTGTTCATATGTCTATGTTTTACACCAAAGAAGTGAATCAAATCAGCTTCTTTCTTATTCGCTTCTTTGAGTGTGTGTCACAACAAGCTTGATGATATGTGTTTTATGGATTCTTCATGCATAAACCATGGCTTGTCTTGTCAGTCTCTACAGAACCCGGGAGTGTCCATTATGTTAGAAATAGCACGTATGCGCAACACTCACTTGATTTACAATGAAAACTTACAAATACATTTGTGTACATTTAACAACTTTATATGAAGAGTTATAAGAATACAATCCACAGTATCAAATAAGCATTAGCTCTGATTGTCCCTGTCAATAACATCTTGACTCACTGGAAGCTGCATTGCCATAATAATATTACTATTCCTTGTGATTTATGTCTCAAGTGATTTTTTTCCATTTGAAGTAAAATTTGAATTGCGAACATTAGTCTATAATATCATCATCTACCATTATGTGTGCTATTTCAGAATAGTGTCATTTAACAAAAAATGTGGAAAATCTCATTAAATCTGAATCAGCTGATCTTGGCTGACACTTGTGTTTTACAGTGGGGCATGTGTTGCTGATTTGTTCATGTAAAACTAGCTAATAAGGTTTAGGAGTTCAAAGTCAGATTTGGCACAAACAGTGAACTGAGTAGATTTTAGTGGTCAAAGGTCAAGGTCACTGTGATCTTGTCTTTCTCATTCCAGTAAATGTGTTATCTTAAGAATGCCTTGAGGGAATTTTTTCAAATTTGGCTCAAACGTCCACTTGTCTCAAGGACGACCTGTTCAGATTTTGGTGGTCAAAGGTCAAGGTCACTGCAATCTGGAAATCCATCGGTAAAAAAAAAAGAAGAAAAAAACATTTTTTTTCTTCCTTTACCTCTGGAGGCACAGCCCAGAGTTTTTCGACTAACGGAAGTGCAGGAGCCTCGGCGATCGCTCACGCCCTTCACTTCCGGCGGTGCCCCCAGGGAATCGCCGTGTTGTTTACAAATACTTCGGGTAGAAAACCAGCAGAGTTTAGCTATATATCACATTTTTCACATCACTATATCACCGTGTAGGCTAATCTGATGTTTGTTAAGTCTATAAACACAATGACTGAACAAACGTTACTATTTCTGTGTGTTTTGTAATTAACATGGTTATCGTAGATTAGCTGGGCTAACCGTTAGTTGTTAACGTTAGCTGTTCGCGGTGTCTGTAATAACCATAGACTGTATAAAAATAATGTAATAACTCAATAAACGGTCCGTGAATAAAATATTTTTTCCAGCAGATATCTTAGTTACAACATCTTAGTTACAACATGAGTGAGCTAGCAAAGCAGTTTTGTGTTGCTATGTGTGGTATTTATTCATTTATGGGAAATCACGATGTCTAGAAAGCATCAGTGGCTGCAGCTGACAGGGACAGTTAGCAACATCAGGACGTCATCTGTTAAAAGCCTCCCGTTGTCGGCTACGGCATGAAACTACTCCAGTTTGCTCAATCATGTTGTAACTAAGACATCCACTGGAAAAAATATTTTTTTTCACGTTGATTAGACGGCGTTTTGGGTGGAGTGGTCGCTATGGACGCGGAGCTTGCTGTTTCTGTAGGTACACATTTCCTGGGGACACCTGCACGTCTCGGCCACGCCCCCTCCATTGTGATTGGCTAAAGCGCAGCATCGTTCAAACTCAAAGCCCCGCCCTCCCCCCCCTCTGTAGTCGTCTTTCACACAGGGCTGCCGACAGATTCTACAGTGTAAATTGCAGAATCTGTCTTGAGAGTTTAAGGTCACTGTGACCTCACAAAACATGTTTTAGCCATAACACAGAAATTCTTACACAAATTATTTTAAAAAAATTCACACAAGTGTCTAATAAGATAAAATAATAAAGTGATAAAATTTTATATCCAAAAGGTCAAAGGTCAGTTCACTGTGACATCATAATCTTCTGCAAAAACACTTTTCTGGCCATTCTTAAACTCAGGAACAAAAGCACCTGCTCTTTTTGTCTTAGTCAACAACATCTTCACTCAGTGGAAGCTGAAATGCCATGATAATATTATTATTCCCTTTGATTTGTATCTCAAGTGATTTGAAAATTTAATTAAATCTGAATCAGCCAATCTTGGCAAGAGGGGCTGAAATCAGTTGAAAGTGACACTTGTGTTTTGCAGGGCATGTGTTGCTGATTTGTCCATGTAAACCTAGCTAATGAAGTTGAAGGATTCAAATTCAAAAAATGACCTCTGAGAATGAGAGATCTGGTGTGACAATAACATCATTGTATGCCTCAGATACAGTAATGGACATTTTAAAAAGAAAAAAGGCTAAAAGTATCTAAATTTGAAGACTAACAATGCCTCTCTGTATCAGTGCAGGTATTAGGTGCCTTATTTATTTGACTCTGCAATGACAGGTCACAGGTTTTGATTGCTGAAATTTTCTCACACATTACAGCCTCACAAAACGGCAGGCATGTATGTTGTTTCATATAGACACTCCCAGGCTCCGTCAGTTTCTATGTGTGCTTTTCATGTTTGCTACATAGAGAGTCGTGGCTTCAAACCAGCTGCTTCAGCATAAGGCCCAGCTCTCCCAGCCTCAGCTACAGCCGCAAGCCAAGCCCCAGCCTCTGGCTCAGCATCAGCAGCCGTCAGCGGGCAGGAGATCCCACCGCACCCTGCCCAAGGACCAAACCCAGCTCCTGTCGCTGCAGCACGACCACAGACACAGGGAGAGAGAGAGGCAGAGGCAGAGAGAAAAGCCTGTGGCAGCAGTCCAGAAGCTAACAGCTAATAGTGGGAACGCAGCTGCTGCTACTGCTGCTGCTGCTTCCTCGCCCAGCCGCCCTGCAAACAGCCAGCGCTCAGCGGTAAAAGCCTGCCTTCCTCAGCTGTCTGGCACCCTTTATCATTACTACATCCCACATCTTTCAGTCTGTCTGTCCATCCCTCACTTTCATTGAGTTTGTTGATTTATTTCTTTATTTTATCAAGTTTTTTTTTATTTGTTTTTTTATTCTGTGAAATTCCTCTCCCCATCCTTTTCCCCTTTCTTTGGTTTGTCATTCATCTTTATCCCAGCTGTCAGGCCACTTTCATCTAAAGATCACAACGGTTTGGAGAAAGTAAGCCAAATTTGAGACAGAATGTGGTTACATTAAGTAGACACAGTTAAGACATTTTCTCAAGTAAGAACTGAAAACAGAGTCTTGCACTAGTGCTCAGCTGTGTGATCATGCAGCCAGCATTCACTCCTCTGCCTGTTGTCTTAGATGTGACAACTCTTAACACTCAGTTTAAGGCATTCATTTTGCCATGCAGCTATGATGCTTTTTTTTTTTGTATATGCACAGTGGCATATGCTGACTGTTTGAGTGTGGAGACAACATGTGGTTTATACCCTTTATTCTTAGCATAGTGGCTAAACCACACAAGGAACTTCAACAGGAAACAGACCAAAGGTACCATTTCTAGAAGAAGGTATTTTTAAACAGCCGACAGTCTAAAGGCTGAATTAGGTTTGTTTGTTTGTTTGTTTGTTTTTACAGTCAGGTTTTATTTATTTATTTATTTATTTAATACTTGATGCATAACTCGGTGGAGTTCGACAAAACTGATTTCCTAACTAGGAATCCCCACTGGAAATGAGACGTGAGCTGTGCGTAAGCGTTTTGTCATCCAGTCGACTCCTGAGGAGCTGAGTAAACAGTGCTAACCTTCGTTCACCAAGCTGACTAAGAGCTGAAATTTACTGAACCAAAATATTTTTAATGACAACTCGGGATGTCGAAAGAAATCAAATATGTATGTATCAATGCATTTATTTCTTTCCCTGTCTGCCGGAGAGTGAAGCTTAGTTTATACTTGCATGTGCCGTGGTGGCACGCAAGCTACGAGTATGCATAGAGACATTTATGCTCAACACGTTGCTAGTTGCAGTATCCTCCGTAACGCTAGGGAATGCACCCACAAAATATTCTGTGGATAAGCAAGAAGTCATCAAGTGTTACTGGAAGAACATTACTTGAAAAGTAGGCTGCATGGAAACAGCAGTAAACACCTACTTTAATTCTTCAACACTGCTGTGTTTCCCCCCAGGTCACCACTTATTCCATGGACTTTTTTTCAGCTCTTACAGCGACCTCTCATGTTCCAAACCCTGCAGCAAATAGCCCCCTTTTTCCACAGTGTGATAGACTACTTTGTTCCAATAATTTAAGGCCATGCGACATTGCTGTGATCTCCCAATGAAGAGTTGTAGAGATGTCTGTACAGGTCAAACTCCTCTGCGAGTTTTCCCTGTTGAACTGAAAAGCACAGCACGTGGAGTTGGCGCCTTGTTATAGATATTCAGAGGTACAGGACCAAGTCCCGTGGCAACTTTGGAAACCCTTGTGCTTGACACAATACAGAATTACATTTTACTACCGCGCGAAGCTCTTGCCAGGGACACTACAACAAGCATTAAACACATTTATCTGTTAAGTGAGATGTGCTACTGATTGACGTCGAAAGCACTTTTAAAAACACATTCAGTGTGGGTTCGCTGCTACTGTATATGGTTATTAGTGTTATCCATCTTTCTAGCCCAGTAACTTCTCTTCCGGTCTAAGATAGATCTCATATTATCACCATCAAAGTGCTTAGAGTTGTAACACAGTATTTTTTCAAGCAGAGTTTGATGAATTACTCGAATTAGCCTGAATTAACAATGGGAGAGTTTTAAGAAAAACACTGAGCTGCAGTGTTTGTTTAGAGGCAGTTTTTTCACGTCTTGGCCAGTGTCTAAAAAAGGTCTTTTGAAAGTTTCTTAACTTTAACCGAGGAGTCAAACATTTTTTAAGTTAAAGTCGGACTAAGGCGCTTTGTATGAAGTTGAAAGTAACTTCTTACATAGTGTTTAAGAGTGATTTTAAAGTGCTTACTGCAGTGACTCCACAGTGTTTTAAGATATAGAGTATAATCATGTTTACCCATAATAAAGCACTGACTCAGCCAATAGCGGCCCTCGAGGCCTCACATAAGTCATTACTGTTTCATTCACATCACATCATGATCATTCCTTGTATCCTACATTATAAAAGTTTAATGCACAGTATATTATGTTAAATGCATTTATGTATAAACAGTATGTGTAGTACAGTAGGGCTTTTACTGTGTGTGAGGAAGAGAAATGTTGATCTCAGTCAGACTACCTAAATAAATGGATGACTGATTGAATATTACTGTGATTTCTCACACACACACACACACACACACACACACACACACACACACACACACACACACACACACACACAGACACACATACACACACATTTACACATGTTTTATGTTTTAGATGGATTTCCAAGAATCAAACCTTGCCAGGCTGCTTTTGGTTGCTGGTCTGCCCAACCAGGTGCACTCTAGGCTGGGCTCTGGGAGCAGCTCTAGTCCATGTACTCCAGCCATGCAGAGAGCTCACCTCAACCAGGTATACACAGTTATATCACATCATGTGTTTTCTTTCTTCTTTGAGTGTATTGTGTCCTGTTCTCTTCTTATCTGCGCTATTAAACTTTTTTTATACTTTAAGCAGTTTTTATCTTGTCTATTTTTATGTGTTCCTTACTCAACTAATGTGTGTTTGGATGTTTTTTTACACATGATCCTACTTTATTTTGGGGAAAACCTTTAGTATTACCATTAAAAAATACTGTATGCGAATAATTAATTTTGTCGATGTGGCTCAAAGTGAGAATATATGAATACGATTTAGAGTCACAAGTATCCACGGGTTACTTTTGTTTTTCCCAGAATGCCAATCTGCGCTCTAGTCGAGAAGCCCCTCACAGCAGCTCGATGTCAGATATGGCCATCTCCCCGTTGTCCCCATTTCCCCCCCTGTCCCCAACTGATGATGTCTTCTGGGACTCTGGGACGCCACCCAAGGTGAGCAACCACTCTTCTATCAGCTGCTGGATGACACATCAGGCTGCATGCTTGAGGGTTAGACAACTTAGAGAAACGAAGCAAAAATAAAACTGATCGAAAGAGGAAGTTGCTGCTGCAGTCGTGCCAGGCGCAGAGTATAGTCTATATAGTCACATGAGGTAGACATAATGTGTGTGTGTGTGTGTGTGTGTGTGTGTGTGTGTGTGTGTGTGTGTGTGAGTGTGTGAGTGTGTGTGTGAGCTAAGGAAGTGGTGCACACAGCATGAGGTTGGCACATTGTGGGTGTGTGTTTAAAGGAAAATGTATATGGTTGTGTGTATGCTTGTGGGAACAGAGAGGTTGTGCTTTACCTCACCAAAAACACATTTACTTTCTCTCTTTCTCTCACTGTTGCTCTCTGTCTAATACCACTGCTCCCCTGCCTGGTGTTATACGAACAGAATATGCTGTTAGGTGTATTTACTAACAGAACACCATATGGAGTTGATAGAACAACTAATAACTACTACAGAGAGAGGAGGGGGGCCCAATAAAGCTGTCTGTTTGCAATGTTATGTTGTTGAACTAACAGGAGGCCATATGGAGTCGGTAGAGCAGTTAATAACTCCGTGCTCTCTCCTGTGATTGCAGTGAGGTGGCTGGTGCTGCTTTAAAGGGGACCTATTATACCTTTACTTAATTTCTGTCTCATATATATATATATAGTATTACAATGCTGGATGTTTATATTAAACATGGCCAAAGTTTTGAATAATGAGGTAAAAGTATATAAAAGTAGTCCCTGTGAGCAAAAACCTCAGGCTTTCGACCATGCTCAGTTTCCAACCCTTTTTTCTTATTTCAAGAAAGCTGGGAAAAGCTGATGATGAGTTTCTTGTCATGGTCATCTGCTCCAGACATGCTGCCGCACGTGTTTACATTATGTAGCCCACACTGCTACATGTAGCTGCTTGCTAACTGGAGAGAAACATATTGGTTCCCTGTGTTGTTCTTTTCTTCCCGGTTTTGGATAATGTTCCCACTGGAACATGTGTGGTTGTGTTCAGCAGCTTTTACTGATGACTTTTAAAGGAGAAAGTGCCGCTATACACAGACATTCCTCTGCTTAAAGTGAGCTGCTGCATGTAGCTATATGCTAACATCAGGGAAGCATGTCAACTTGTTTGCTGATGTAGTTCATTTCTACCTGATTTTGGATCATGTTCCTGCTGGAACTTTATTGGTGATTTTTCACGGTCAAATGTGCAGCTTTTCTCTGTTTCGGTCATTCTCTGGCTGCAGTAACGGAGCAGAGACACAGAGATAGAAGCCCAGAAAAGCTGTTTACTTAAAGCGGACTGCACTTTTTTGGAAAGGAATTAAAGGGTCAGAGGGTGCATAGAGGTGTACCAGCACAGACAGTATGAGGAAAATAAAGATATTTATGAACATTGAAGCATCTAAACATGTTTTAGGAGAAAGCCCAAAATACATGTATAAACCTGAAAATGAGGATAATAGGTCGTCTTTCAAACAATTGTGACAACAGTTTCCAGAAAACAGTTACCTTTCAGGAGCCCACACCACCATACGGTTTACTAGTAATGTGCTGTAGCAAAGCCAGGCATTTGTTGATTTTCACAACTGTCTGAATTCAAATAATGTGAAATAATCTTAAAAAGTCTTAGGTTCAACCTCAGGACTCTTTGATAATTCCAACCCCTGGCAGACTCAAGGTGTTTGCACTGCTTAATAAGCTCTTATTTTAATATCATGTGTGCTGCAAGTGTAGACAGAAAACACTGAGACACTGAGTTTGGTATTGTTGTGTGCATGTTCAGAGCGAGCCAGATGCAGGATGTGGGCAACTTGTCAGAAAGATGATAGGTATTCCCACAGTTCACTTCCTGCCCTGCTGGGTGTGTCTTCCTCTCTGTAACTAGGCCATGTGACCCAGGAGATGAGAGGTCAAAAAGTCACCAGCTGGTCGGTAGGACTGAGAGTTTGAGAAGAATGAAATGTTGAAAGATCCCGTTTAAAACACAATGCTTTGCAACACTTACACAGTTTGATCTGGTATTGATTTCACAATGCTGTTCTTGTCATATCTTAACTGTTGAAAAAAATGTTAAGAAATATCCCTGAGTCAGACGATATTTCTACACCACCATGTGAGATTTGGACATGGCTTTGGGTAGTTTAAAGGAGAACATTGAAATGTGAAGAAATAGCAAAGCCAAATGGTCTCATTAGATTCTCAGTAATAAATATCTCCCAGTGGGTTATTTAAGATTTTATTGCACTCTGCTCTGCACCCTTTCAGGCACTGTTCAAGTTGTTGTATATAAAGGTTTCATAACCACAGAAACCTTCCTATAATTAGCTGAAACCCTCCTTGGCTAGACATAAGTTTCTTGTAAAGAGTCTTCTCAAACTTATGAAAAGCGAAACAAGCAATCAGGACCTCCAGGGGACTGCCATCTATGTGTATTTACTCTTTATGCGTTTCTGTCAAGTCAGTTCAATTGATTCTTCTTCTGTGCTCTGTCTTGGGTAAATTCCAGGTTCCAGAACGCACTACCTCTAAATTCTACTGTCGAGAGCTGGTGATGGGACACAAGAGGGCCGCTTCAAGGTAGACCACAATAACACTGTATGCACACAGTCTAAAGTCAGAATGGTGCAGTATTATTCTGCTATTTAAAGGGAGCATTGTTCAGATAGTAGGACGCACCTACACAGACAGGTTCACACGTGGATGGTTTGTAGGTGGGTGAAATAATACATCATTAATGGGGAAAATATTAATTATATTCTCTAAAATGAGCTGCAGAGCCGCTGTACGACTTCCCATTAAGAGAGACACTGCACGCATTTACACATGAGGAGCAGCCCAACTTAATTATTTCAGAAGCTAAAAGTTTAGTTCTGTTTCCTCCCGTCAAATCTTTAACTACAGTTTTTAGTTTTGCTGAATAAATGTCCTACAGTATTTGCTGTAGTGACACTACTGCTCTAACTGTATTACTTTCAGCAGAAAACTGCTCACTTCTCCACTTTGCAGAATCTGCCACATGAATAGCAGAGCGCCCGCTGCAGGCATACCTTACCTTTAAAGGAAAAGGAAATGACACTGATTTGTTGAATTCTGTTTAAAAGCAAAAGTGGTTGGACACGCAATGTGCTTAAGACTATACGCTTTAGATCACTGTAGACCGCTTAAACAGGGCCCTTGATGTCACTTTTTGTCATGAGCCTGATAAGTTTTTATGATTTTATTGTATTTTATTACGCCTCCAGGATGGTGTTAGCCGTGGCCGCAGGCATTATATTTTTGGGGTTGTCCGTCCGTCTATCCCATTCTCGTGAATGTGATATCCCAAGAGCGCCTTCATGAAATTTCTTCAAATTTAGCACAAACATCCACTTGGCCTCAACAATGAACTGTTTAGATTTTGGTGGTCAGATTTCAAAGGTCAAGGTCGCTGTGACATGATTCGTCCCATTCTCATGAACACTATATCTCAAGAAGGCCTTCCTCAAATTTGGCACAAACGTCCACTTGAGCTCAGAATGACGTGATGAGATTTTGATGTTCAAAGGTCAAGCACACTGTTACTTAAAAAAACATGTTTTTGGCCATAACTCAAGAATTCATATGCTATTTATGACAAATCTTCACACAAAATTCAAATAGGATGAAATGATGATGTAATGACATTTTATATACAAAAGGTCAAGGGTCAAGTTCACTGTAACATCGCAATGTTCTGCAATAAAACATTTCTGGCCATTACTCAACACTATAACTCAGGAACAGAAGGGGAGACATTTGTTCAGATAATGAATTGGTAACACTAATCTTGAGTGTCCATCTTAAAACTGTGCTGATTTTACAGATCCAATGTGCTGCCAGGGGAGGTGTGTGTGTGTGTGTGTGTGTGTGTGTGTGTGTGTGTGTGTGTGTGTGTAGATTTCATGTTTTATGTAGCTTCTTTGCAGCAACATCCATTTGAAGCATTGTCTGCTGTCATTGCTACATATGAGTCTGGACAGACAATGACTGGTTTGTGGAGGCATACAATCACCAGGCGGTAATTTTAGTTACCTGTATTTATATATTTGCTGCACTTTTCAGTATTTTATTGACAGTGTAGTGGCACTTAGCTTTACAGGCTGTTTGAGTGTTTGTCAGGTCATTGTTTTGGTCACCGCCTACATCAGTGCTATGGAGAGGTGTTCTAGAGAGCATAAAAAACTCTAAAAACCCACAATGCAGTACCTCCCCAAAACCAAATGAGAAACGCACAAAGTTAGCATCTAGCTAGTAAACATAGTGGGGCATTTATTTGCTTAAGAGCCAGACATTTCCCTGGTTGTTGTTGGAGGTCGAAGAAGAGCTAAAATGACAGTGAATATTGGATTAATATTTTTCAGGTGGTTAGAAACACGACTCCAGATCAACAGTAATGTAGCTCTCTGTCTGTTGGTTGTGTCAATAGGCAAACGACTTTGTGTCAATATGTCAGTGTTCTGCTTATAGGTTGTTCACCAACCCCAGCCATTCTTTGCTTTTGCATATCATATTCTTGAGTCAAGGTACCTCAGACACATGTTTTTGCTCTGTTTAAATCAACTGTGTGAATGGGCAATCAGTCTAGTTCAAATCATGACAAATGAATGACAAGATGACCAGTCAGTAGGGGTGTGCGATATGGACAAAAAAATAATATCTCGATATTTTGGGGGATTTTGACGATAACGATAATTAGACGATATTCTTTTAAATATGTGTTTTTAACATCCTGAGTTATAGCTCATTAATTGTTTCTCATGGATAATATTAATGGACACAATGTTTTAAAGGAAAAATGTTCTTAACATTTCTTGCCACTTTTTTACCTGTTCGCTCTGTTTGACTCTGGTGACGGCCTTTTGTAGCGTCAATTCTGGATCCGTTTGCAACTGTTCAGATAGGCATTTGTCCCGCAGACTCACCACAAGCCTGTCCCTCACCATCTCATCCTGTTGAGCCCCGTAACCGCAGTGCTTCGCCAGGCAGTGCACCGCCGTAATGAAACTGTCGGCCGTCTCACCCGTTTCTTGATGCCGCTGATTAAACTTTGCATTCTCAAAGATCACATTCCTGCGATTCTCTTCTGCTTGCGTCTCCAATCCAGAAGCTATGCAGAATTTGTCGAAGCGTTTAATCCATTTAGGCCAGTCTTCAGCCTTGAAGGTGAACTTTTCCGGCAGGGAGTCTTGAAACTGTGCCACGTTGCCGCTTCGTTCAGCTAACTGTGGCTAGGCTAGGTAGCTCCGTAGATGGTCTTCCGGTACTGCGAACTTTCCTGACCTAAAACTAGACACTTTTGCGTGTCGCTATATGCAGACTAAGTCACTAGTACTGTCGCTCGCGTCTGACTTTACTTCTGACACCATGTTCAGTTATTTATTGGTATAGCCACAAACCACTCATGAACCACGCAGGCTTCAGGTACTTGAGCAACCCTTTAATTGTTCCCCTGCAACACAATACAGCATGACCTTAGTTCCCACTTGACAGGCTCGGACCTATCACTACAGTTGACCCGCGTCTTCCGAAGCTGCTGGAGCATCCGTGGGCGGTGTTGCCATGTTGTCACGCTAATGTTTGTTTAGCAGCAGGCTAACCTGCCGGGAAGGTGCCAGTGACAGATCATGTGACCACCTAGGCATACTGCGGCGTGCTGCTGCACGCAAGTTACGTAACTCTTGTTCAGTGAATGTGTGGGGTTTCAACCTGGTTTCAACGTGTGTTTTCAGTTGTTTTTGTGAAGTCATTTGCATACTCGATAACGTAAATTTGCACATCGTTAAAACAACAATGACGATATTATCGTTAATGATATATATCGCCCACCTCTACCAGTCAGTGTCAGACAAATCACTCAGTTTCACTTACAACATTGTTGAACCTTGATATAAAAATGTAGACTTAAAAAACACTGTTACTGTTACATCACAATCTTCTACCAGCTGATATTTAAAAAAGCAATACATCCACTGGCTCGTGCTGTGTATTTTATATACTTACCTACAAAGTAGAGTTATATCAGTGTCATGTTTCTTGGGAGCGCCCACAGGCTTGTTTAGCTTCAAGTATCAGCTGAGCTGGATGCTTAAGCAGCAAATATGTGGCCATTTCTTAGCAGCATAAAGACACAAAGCATCTGTCTGTCCCTAAACTGGAAACATGAGAAGTCTTAGTCTTGAATAGAATGTGAATAAACACTCTTTATTTGTAATCTTTGGTATTGTAGCCATGCTATGAGCAGGGGAGCTCTTTGCCACACAGTTATCCTTTCAGACAGAGTGAACCTTATTTATTGTGAGGGTTTCTGTCACACTACAATCCAGCATACTGGCACACACTATTAGAGAACAATCGGTCATGGGCAGATCAGATTAGTTTAGCTCGGATGATTATTTTCGATTACATGAAACTAATGGTGAGGAAATTAGGTCATTTCAGCGGCAGCGTGAAGGATATAGTCAAGATAAAAACATATAGAAGTGGATAATAATTGCAATTCACTCTCCATCTGTGTCACTCTGTATGTGTGTCTCTTTCTCCATCTAGTGGCAGTTCAGTGTCTGCAGCAGATAAAAGTGGAAGGTCTGCGTCTCATGGAGTCTCCTCCAGCAGCAGCAACCACCCAGGTCTGTGCCACCTGAATGCATCACCTCGCCAAGCTTAGCACAAGCTGTCACCTGCTGTATGAGCAATAAATTTGAACTCCAAAAAATGCAGGCTCTTAAACTCTGGTCATAGATATAAAATGGGTTGTTCTGTCATCTCTGGTGGCTTCTGAAATAATGTTTTTTTTTTTGTTTGTTTTTTGTTTTTTTTAAAGATGTATTTCTCTGTTTGGGTTCCTACATGACAAGAATTAGAGACTAAATTGTTTTGACCACAGATTTAAACACTTAATATGCACACATGACAGTAGTCTGAGCAAATACAAATGTTTTTCTATGACAAAAGATGTAAGGTTTAAAAGTAAAAATGTGAACGTTATTTTTGTGACTATTAGTTGGAAATTGTTTGTTTTTTTACACAAATAGATGTGGCACTAGTGTGAACTAATGCTGCGTATGTGTAAGGTGGCTATGTGTGTGACGTCACCAGTTTTTCAACACACATATGCCAAGTCAGTTCACACGCTCAAACGCCCTACACCCTAAACAATATCCTCATTAACACACACACAGACCGGATACATGCAACCACACCAAAGCCGACCACAGAACATACACTACATACACTTACTTTAAACCAGCGAGACCACACAGTACAGAGTAACAATTTCAAAGTTTGCCCTCTCTACCTGTGTGTCTAGAGAGAAAGAAACAACTCATCTCTTTCAAAGCTCCACTCTGTGCATGGCACCAAGGAAGCTCTTGTTGTGACTGTAAAAGATAGAAAGAAGAGAGGAAGATGGGGAGAATATGTTTAGTTTTTCAAAGTTTCCCTCAGTGTGTAGTAGGGAGGAAACAGCTTTTGATGCCTCCCACTCAGTTTGGCTGCGGGCCTCGGCCTTCTTTGTTTGGAGCCACAGATCAGAGATTCTCCTAGAGACTCATACAGCTTTACTGTGGTGAAAAGCTTTTTATCTGCTCATGATATAACTGAGAAAAAGCCGCTTTCTTCTTTGAACTATACTGTTGTTGGAAAGGGTATTTCTTGCATTGATATAAACACTGATCAGCTACAACAGTAAAACCACTGATAGGTGAAGTGATTAACATTGATCATCTCATTACAAAGCAATGTTGTGTTTAGAAACCTCGGGTCCTGCATTTATGTGGATGCCACCTGACATTCACCACCCACCCAAACACTGTTGCAGACCAAGTGCACTCCCTCATGACAATGGCACTCCCCGATGGCAGTGGCCCCCCAGCAGGAAAATTTGCCATGCCACAACACAAAAACTGCTCAGGAATGGCCAAAAGAATGTGACAAAGAGCTTGAGGCATCGACCCAGCCTCCACATTCCCCAGATCCCAAACTGATTGAGCATCTGTGGGATGTGCCGGAACACGTCAGATCCATGGAGGCCCCATCTCACAACCCACAGGACTAGAAGGATCTGCCCTGGTACCAAACACCACAGGACACCCAAGGACATCCCACCATTGATCAGACTTGGCTCTGGGGTACCGGCATGCAACATGATGCTCAATCAAAGTTGCTACCACAATGACCTGTCATTAAGGACAAAGGTGGAGCAATGCGCACTCTGTATATTTAAATAGCCAAGACATTGTTTTGGAGTTTTGTTTGAATGATGGAAGCTAACTTTGTTAGCAGAGACATCTCACAGAGTAGTCAGGAGCCCAATGTACTCAGGTTGCCAGTATAGGGGGGTGCGTACATAGTGTTCTCAGGTACCTAGTCAGATCCACCCCCTCGCTCCTTCACAATTCCACCCTCGCTTCCAAATTTGGTCACTTCTGGCTCCCAAAACCAAGAAGGCAGCCAAAATGTCAAGCTCAAGGCTTCAAAACGGGAGTCCACAAACCAATGGGATACGTCTGTAGCTACATCCCCTGCTTCTACAGTCTGTGATCCATTCAGAGTCCATCTGCTCCAACCTAGCGTCAAAATTACAGGATATATCTGTAAAGCTATCTGGCCTAGTGATACACAGTATTAGATCCCATAAAGAGGCCAGCAAAGGCAGCCATGTTTTTGACAATGGCCTCATTTGTCCCTGGTAATTATACCTCTCACCACTAACGTTAATCTGGTTGGGGTTCAGCGGTTTGCTTCACATCACCCTGCTGCTATTTTCACACTACATAACTGCTACTAATGTAATGTAACCAATGGATATGTTTGTGTGTGTGTGTGTGTGTGTGTGTGTGTGTGTGTGTGTGGGTATTGTAGGTTACTTCAAGCTGGAGAGTCCTCTTCTACAGCACCGTCTACAGCAGCAAAGGAGGGCACAAGAAAACATAACCAGTGGACATGCACAAGTAAATTAAAAGTTGTTTTCCTTAACATTTTCACACTAACATGTGCTGTCTTGCCACAAATTGTGCACATGTAGATCTCATGCTCTCACATGTGTGAGCAGGCTTTACAGGTACATTATCAGAAAAATCAGCTTATCTACATTGACCTTGATTAATAATAAGGAGCCGTATTGTCATAAAACAGACAAAATTCCCCTTCTAGTCCCTTTTCTTGAGATTTAGAAGAAGTTTTGTGTAATCAACACCACATAAAACAAAAGGCTGTTTTCTGTTTCACCTCACTCTGCTCTTTCTTTGATCTTCTGATTATCCTGACCTCATTTACTTATATTGTTCCTCACCTTTGTCATGCAGGGTGTGAGATCTGCTCTGGGTCGGCTTAACAAGGCCACAGAATACTCCTCGTCCAGTGATGAGGTCGGTAGCAGTGATGAAGAAGAAAGGAACAGGTGAGATCTTCATCATGAGTGTAGTAATTGCATTGTGCTTATTATATTGTTAAAACCTTTCCTTTTAATGTACATCATGCATTCCATCCTTTCTTTCCTATCAAAGGGATGGTTTGGATTGTTTTGAAGTGTGGTTGTATGAGGCACTTGTCCATAGTCATTGTATTACCTACAGTTGATGGCGGTCAGCATGCCCCTAGAAAGGACTAGCAGACAAGAGTACAAGTACAATAATGTGCTGTTGTGGACAGGGGCAGCAGCAAAAAAAATTGTAGCCACCTGAAAAAAAATTCAATCTCAGTTGAAGTGAAAGCTATATTTAGAATATTTTCAGCACTTTACCTTGCTGTCAGACAGCCCTTTCCAACTGGAAACTTAAGCTGTTATCTACAGTATGTTCTCTTTAAAGCCACCAGACTCTTTTGATAAAAACAGTAATTTTACCACCTGGTTGGCTAGTTTGTTTGTGTTATGTGACTTTGCTGTTTTAAAGGGTTGGTTCAGAATGACCAAAGTCACACAATAACAAAAACAAACTAACTGACAGAGGCAGCCATAGACCAGCAACTCCTGTGTTCAGTGAGATGAAATTAGTTTTTGTCAAAGGAGTCTGGTGGCTTTGAAGAGAGCAATGATGGATATAAAAGCTTCAGTTCCCTGTCAGAAAGGGCTGTCTGATGGCAATGTAAAGTGGTGAAAATATTTTAAATATAGTGTACACTTAAAACGCATAGAGACTTTTTTTAGGGGGGCAATTTTTTTTTACTAGCTTTAAAAGCTTCTTGCCGGAACTCGGTACCTCCAATCATTTCAATGAGGGGAAGGCAGCAGAGAAGAAATAGTTTCAAACACGGCGATAGGGATATAAAGTGGTTGCTGCCCATGTGAACACAGAAGGAAGACAATAAAGAGGAGCTGATAATGTTGGTGTCTGAATGGGGGCGTGCCCATCGCCATCTACTGTGGGTAATACACTGACAAAAAAATGCAAACCATTCCTTTCATAGGACAGACAGGGTGAAATGCAGGGTGTACTGAAATCAGGAAAGGTTTTAATAATGTTATGTATTTTTAAAAAATGCGAACGATCCCTTTAATCCATAACCTGAGAGTCAGCTTGGCATGGACCAACAGTTCTGCCAAAGAATTGAGTCATTCTTTCAGTGTTTCCAAACAACACAATTATGAAACATGGCCTGTTGCAAGATGTTATGTGCCAATTCTGAATCCCGTGTCAAGAATCACATATATCAGTTTGAGTCAAAGGGTGGTATGTTAACTCAGAATTCTGCTGCATCGACTGGGAAACTCTGTATGTGGAAATGTTTCTTCTGACTGTCAAGGTTAAAGTAAACCCAAAGCATGAATTTAATTGACAAGTTTTAAAAACTGCACACGCTCAAATGCAGGATTGAAATCCCATGGCTTCATTTAGGATTTATTGGACCGTCTAAACCTTGAAAATCATGCTGGGACAAGCTACGTTTGTTATTGGTTTACATTTTATATTCCCACAAACATGCCATTTAAGTGAATACATACATGTCTGCTTATTGTGAGGGCAAATATATTACAGTGTATGTTATTTTTGATATGAATTACTTATCTTCAGTTTTCACTTTTGATCCCAGGAAGTTAATCAGACTTATTTTTTTCATTGCCATTGATCTTGAGGAGTTATCGATCTTGTTTCCAACTAATAAATGCGGAACCTGCACTCTGGCTCTGGTCTATAATCTGAACCTGTCTGTGTGTTTCAAGGTCTGGCCTGTCCAACGGAAAGGGGAAATACTCCAGAGGAATACCTGATGGCATCGTACTGCAACCTCATAACAATCTTAACCAGGTACTCTGCACACATACACACTCAAACACACACACACACACACACACTGCTCCCATGTTTCTCCTCCAAACTCCCCTTTGCATTTTCATATTTAACAGCTAGAGGGTGCCACATCCTTACTGTGAGAAGGAGATGACTGATATAGATGGTGGAATGATAAACTCCACATTTAATCTGTTCCAGTGAGTGGTCAAGAGTCAAAGGCTTTTAAACCTGTGTGGGTCATTGTCACCTTGATGACAGCAGTGTCATAGATATACTATCACCACACCCCCTTATTTCATACTTTGTCTCTTACTGTGTCCCACAGATTTCTCGGATAGGTTCCGATGATACCTACCTGCTACCAGACCTGCTGCAGAAAACCTCCTCCTCCAGTCCTACCCACAATGCACTGGGACAGCAGCAGCGAACACATGAATTCAGCTACTCGCAATCACCCACAGCCCCTCGGTCCCCCACACACCAGGAACTTAATGTGAGTTCATCAGGAAGAATATCCTAATACAATAGTTTGTATGATATATCCTACTAATTAGTAGACCACGAATGATGCTACGTCATTAACATAAAGTTATGTTATTAATGTAGAGTTTCAGAGATTACGTTAAGGGGAAAATGGTGAGGACATACCTTAAAATGACTTAAAGTAATAAGTCTCTTAAGGACTGCTCAGGACTGCTTCCCTCTGTACTCCTATCAGGGCATTGGGCATAGGGCTTTCCAAAATACGTGGGTTATTCACAAATTACTGGCTCATCATTAGGTGGTATATGTGGGAGTTTGGTGTATTACTCCTTGTAGGAAAACATACAAACAGTGCAAGAGAACAGCTTGTAGAAAGACACAGTTAAACAGACAAAATAATGAATTTAATCAATGCATTTAAATCATGCATGGTAGGATATCATCAAGTCCTATATTCATAAAAGTTTTAAAAGTAGAAGCAAATTTCTCAGTGGGGTGAAAATAAGATTAGTTATTTGTAATTGATCAGGTACTTCTTTTTTTTATCTTCTCTTGACATTGTGAGGACATATCTTTTTGATAATAGCAGACCAAATAAACTTAATAGAGGGGTTGATACAAGCATTTTTTATGAGCATTTAAAAAGCATCATCTTTATCCAAGGATTTTATACTCAAAAAATATGCGTGTAGTTGCACTACTTACATTTGTCCACCGGAGGGAGGTGGTGGCACAGTTTAGGTGAACCGATACCAAATTCAGAACCAACAATGCATTTGTAGTAATAATGTTTAAGGAGGGAAACAAAATGAGGCTAGACAGAGAAACTAAGAGTTAATGGTGATGTTGCACAATCACTGATCTGTGAAGCCATGATTTGTGATATGGAGCCCAAATCAAACAATCAAAATTATAGTGAGGAATAAAAAGTTTTTCTTGTTGTTGTACATCCCCAGGCTGTCAGTAGTCCTATTGGAAAAAACTGCTCCACATCTTCCTCGTCCTCCTTCCTGTCATTCATCGATCCAAGATTGATCCCCATGTCATCGCCACCACAGAGCCCTGGTGAGTACATTTACACACACGCATGCAGTGTACATACACTCACATATACAATACACTAACATTCATTACTGTACGCATCCTTACATACTCATCTGTAAGTAAATACAGGCACACATGTATACATTGAACTATTTTTGCAAAAAGAAAAAATACCAGGTGCCCAAGGTTGGAAAGTGGTAAACTCCAGGTAAAGTGAGGCTCTCTTGAAGTGAAACTGGTCAGCTACAGGAAGAAGGAAGCCACTGGGCTTACTTCAGGACCACTAGCATCAAGCCAAGGATACATAGTCAAAATGCTTTTATTAGTTTAGGGCATATAAAAGTAAAACAGGAGAGCAACAACCAGTTTCGACCCACACTGGGGTGGTGTTTTATTAGTCGTTTAACATGCCCTCATTGACTTCCCCTCTGCACTTGCTCTTCGGGAATTTCTACCACCATCAAGCGTTGTTCCATTTATCTGAAAAACCAAAGTGAACTCATGAGATCGACCCTCGGGGGGCTCAGAGAGCGAGGGAACAATGATGGTTACTCCAGAGCTGTATATCTGAAGCAAGAAAATACATCCACAATTAGGTGGCAGTAATGTACGTAAAGCTCAGGTTGCACCTGCGAAGAAAATGAAGAAAAATAAATAAATTCATTTTCCAATATGCTTTTCAGTTTCAGTTTTTTTAATACATCTTATAGGTCTGTGTAGGTAGATTTGCATGTGTATCACTCATCTATTAGCAGATAGTTTCTTAAGAAAATCTCATCAACAGTTTGATATTTTACTGAAAAAAGTCCTTTAACTTATTGCAGTTAATAATTACTGCAATTGCTGTACTGCTCAGCTGGTGTGATATCTTTATACCCATCATTACTATCTGTAAAAGCATGGAAAAATTGCTGTTTTGCAAGATATCATAAACCTGTAGCAATAATAATTATGATAATCATGACACATATCACGAACAGACATGTCTAAATCAGTAACCGATGTAGCTAATTACCAAGCGCCTGCTGATGTATTACAACTATCTGCAGAAGATGCCTTCACCTCACTGAAAGGAGTCTGCAGGTATATCTGATGATTTGTAAATAAGCAGTAAAGCAATAATCCTGCAACTGGTGGTCGATCCATGATAGTTTGTCTGAAAGCTTAACGTGAACAAGACATTCCATATACCCCGCCCGCTTTCCCTCCACGGAACTACTGATGAAACACAGTGTTGGCCTTCCTCAGGGCATAACTGGAATAAAGTCCACCAGTGTGGAAAGTGGTGATTCCTTATACAGACAACTGGTGGACAGAAGGCTAAATTACATCATGGTATCATACAGTAAATGTACCACAAGTAGGGTATGTGGAGAAAAAAGTTAATATTTACAGTATCAGTTCTAACCATAAGTAATGAAATGACCTCAAAAACACCAACAGCAATAAAAACAGCCTGTTGACATCATGACAATTATGGAAGTGGCATGCCATAGGGAAATTTACACCATTGGTTCTTTCAGCATATTTATGTTCTGCTACTCTATTTTTTAAATGTCTCTTAGTCTGTCCAATGTTGTTACTTAAGATTGAGTTATTGTACTTTTTTTTAACTTTATTTTGTATATTGTAGGTTTTTATATGAAGTGGTTTACATGAGAGACAGTAATGACAGCACACAGTTTTACTGTTGGCCCTGTCAGACACTATACTCTTTCGATGACACCATGCATTGTTTTTGTCCTCATGTAGTGGGCAGTAAGGGAGAGCAAATCAAGAGAGAGAACCACAGAAAGGGCTCTGTGGTGAACGTGAACCCAACCAACATTCGACCGCAGAGTGACACTCCAGAGATCCGCAAGTACAAGAAGAAATTCAACACTGAGGTCCTCTGTGCTGGACTCTGGGGTCTGTAGTTTTATACCGCCTGTTCTTTATATCCGAGTCTACAAGCAGAGTTTTGTTTTGTTCTCTCTGTATGTAGGTTGTAGATGTGTTAAGAAGGTTAAAGTGAGGCTGTTACTTTGTTTTCCTGCTCAAGCAAACTTTATTGACTCTTTTGTTGATAGTGTACAGACTCCATATGTTGTTTATTTTGGACTTTACACCATTTCACAGATGTACTGATGTTTCACAGCTACAGTAGACGGATGCATGACACAGCATGTTGGCTGTGGGCTGTAAGGTTTGTGTCTGATGTGTTCTGCAGGTGTTAATCTGTTGGTGGGGACAGAGAACGGTCTGTGGCTGCTGGATCGAAGTGGTCAGGGCAAAGTCTACTCCCTCATCAGCAGACGAAGGTTTCAGCAGATGGATGTGTTGGAAGGACTCAATGTCCTGATCACTATATCAGGTACATGTGCTGCAGGTTCAAGTGTACAAAGCACCCGACGCAGATGCATGCAAACAGTACTCAGCCTTCATATACAGCAACCTATACAAAGGATATCCATATCGTCCAGCAGCTCTAGAAACACCAGTACTCTCAAATAGCTTTATTCACACAGTTACTATATTTGACTGGCCCCATACAGTGACGCAGACAGTGTGTCATTTGGCCTCCAGCCCTGTTCATATCTTAAAATATCTAACAATATTGTGAGGATTTTTGTTTGTTTAAGCCAAAAACTTGATGACTATGCTGTGCTTTACTTTCTTCTGCACAGTTGATACAGATTGCAGAGTGCTGATTTCCTCCAGGTTTGCCTTCTCTTTTGTTGACTCATGCTGATGCTCATGTTTGCAGGAGTATGGCATCATTTTAGATTCTTAATGTAGGAGGTTGACAAAGTCTATTGAACATCAGCAACATAAATACATATTGTCAAGTCACAGCCCCAAAGGGTGGATTTAGGCAAGACACTGAGGAACAAATTACCTTTCTTTCACCATCAGTGCTTGTTAAGGAGCCCCTGAGCTAAGTGTTTCATCACTCCAAATATTCTAGGGCATTGCACAACTGTAACAAAAAAGAAAAAACCCCAAATGCATCAGGATACATTACCTTTCATTTACTTTGAACAGATAGTAGTGCAAGTGTCAAAGACAGACAAGATCCTCCTGCTGGGGATTTAGGTAACAGTTGGCAGCCACGATCAAAACAGGCTATAAAACTGAAATGCTTCTGTTATGATTTGAAACTGAAAATATAAAATTGGTGGTGCTTTTCTTCCTTGTTGTAATCAGCACATCTGGGCTCTGCCGTTTGATTTTCCCATAGTGTGACTGACTCACACGCCAGTCAGCTTGTTGTGCAACCCTCAGAACCTGTTGCTAAGGGTGTATAACTAAAGGTTCCTGGGCCGAAATCACGCTTGTCATCTTTAGTTCCACATTCCGTGCATCGGCCTACATGCTGCGTGGTCTTTGTGCAGCTGCATGCACCGAATCGTGACCCCAGTACTGTGACAGTGTAACACAAAACTTTACAGAAGAAGGACATTGCTCTCTGTTCATGTTTTGTTCATATTTACCCAGTCGCTGCACAATATGACCGAGTAAAGTCACATGTAGTACAGCAAGGATGCTGGTTTGTTTGGCTGTAAACAAACTACACCACAGTCACATGAGGTAATGTTGCCACCTCAATGAGGCTGTAAAGCTGTGCTCATCGTGATGACGTTCTGTAGTCTCATTTAGCCACTTGCTAACAACCACCTTTTTATGACACCTAAATCTTAAGGATTCACAAGTGGGCCATTTACTGACATATTTTATGTCATAACACAAAATGTGAAAGTCTTTTCAGTTTGTTTTAACCCTAGACCTTATTTCAGGCATCTAACCAAAAACCCATTCAAAAAACCCATTGACTTTGAGACGAGGGAACCAGGAGTGCTAAAATGCTAACTATTTCCGGGTTTTAGAACTCATTCCTGTATCACTACATCTAAACAGAATTCACCTTCACAACTGTCTTCATCTGTCTCTCTGTGTGTCTGTAGGTAAAAAGAACAAGCTCCGTCTGTACTACCTGTCATGGTTAAGGAATAAAATCCTGCACAACGACCCAGAGGTGGAGAAAAGACAGGGCTGGACCTCAGTAGGTGACCTGGAGGGTTGTGTACACTATAAAGTGGGTGAGTACACACTAGGGGACATTGAATGGTACAATTTTACAATTTTCAAGCTACAAACTAGAGGTCTTTGATAGCAGCATGTACAGTGTCCAAGTAATCAGGTGTCAGCTTCTTAATGTTTTTCTGTCCATCTTGTTCTTCAGTGCGTTATGAGAAGATAAAGTTCTTAGTGATTGCTTTGAAGAATGCTGTGGAGGTTTACGCCTGGGCTCCCAAACCGTACCACAAATTCATGGCCTTCAAGGTTGGTAGCATTTAAATACAATGGAAAATGTATCATTTGTGTCAGTGTGAAAGCAAAGAGTTAGGAAAGACATTGTGAGCAACATAATGTGAAAACTACAATGTGAATTATACGATGATCCTCTTATAGCCATTAGCTGCAGGGCTGAGGGGATGGCAAAGTCATCACCAGTGAAACATGTGAAGTACTTGATGGATTACTGTGAAATTTGATACAGACCGAGTCTCTGGAGGATAAATCCTAACCAAGCATGTAGAGTTACACGTCAAATTCAACCTGCTCAGCTGCGGTAGTATCCTAACTCCTTCAGTTTCATCCTTGATTGGGATCTCTAAAGTAGTTAGACAGGTTAACAAAACTGTCCTCCATTGTCTTTTTCTGTCCTCACTACATCTCTGCACATCTAGGACAAAACATTGATAGACGTGGACAAAAAAAATCTAATAGGGTCACTTCCACGGCCAGACACATGCACAGACATGACACATCGAGGCTATGAGAGTCATACACAGATTTGGAGCAGAGCTGTGTCCCAATTCTGTGCATCCTTTGTGGCCTGAGCTACTTTTCCTTCGATGTAGTTTAACCCTCTCTCTTCAGAAAAGGCCAAGAATATACTACCATGTGGAAATAATAGCATGACTATCTTAGGATGGCCATTTTTATGCAACTGCTCCTTGAATTGTCAAAGTCATTTGCTGATTAATTATTGATGGAGCAGTTCCAGTTAGATTACGGCATTAATGTTCAGTCCTTCTTAGTTGTTTTGATGATGTACATGTGTGTGTTTGTGTGTGTGTTTGTCTTTTTGTTCACGTCTACCCAGTCGTTCAGGTCTCTGCCTCAAAAACCACTGTCTGTTGACCTGACAGTGGAGGAAGGTCAGAGGTTAAAGGTCATCTACGGCTCTTTGTCTGGTTTCCACGCCATTGATGTCGACTCTGGAACACCTTACGACCTCTACCTGCCTACACATGTAAGAGTCTTCTTAATATTCTTTATGCTTCATACATTTGCTTGTCTCTCTGAAAAATAGGTTTTTTAGTGTTTTCTAAAAAGGTCAAGCTTAGTAGCTTAGTCCTGGAATTTAATGTTTCAAAAGGCAAGACTTATAATATCTTGGTGACACTTCACCAACAGAGCTAGTCTGGTAATATGTTTCTCATCTTAAAAGGGATGTTATAAACAAATCAGACAACAAAACTTATAATCAGAGTTGATATAAAGATCAAGAGAGTGAACATATTTTATAGCAAAGCCCATATAGATCTTTTTAGTGAAAGCACTAGATCTGTGTTATTCTCACTGTAGCTCCAGCTCTCTATTTTACCGGACTTTGTCTCTCCATCACCAGCTGTTATTTCTCTATTCAGCCACATCACCTCACTTCTCTCAGTCTCTCAGGATGCACTTCTCCTCCTCCTCTTCTTCCACCTCTTCCTCCCACTCACAGTCTGCAGATGTCAGTCATTGCTCTTCTTTATTCCTCCTGTTTTCCTCTTTCCTCTTCCCTCCACTCTCCTCCTACTCAGTCTATAGCTGTCAAACACTTTTCTCTTCCTCTTTCTTTCTTCTCTTCTTTCCCTCCCACTCTGTCATCCAATGTGGCATTGTTCATTTGCTCATTCTCTCCTCATTTTTATCTTCTCTTTGGCTTCATTTGCCAAACAATCATCACTCTCGCTCTCTCTCTGCTCTGTCCGTGGGCAGGTAGAGCTGACGGCAGAATGTTGTGACTCATGTTCACATTTCCATTCAGACATTGTCTTTTTTACCCCTAGTATGGCGTTTGAACTTTCTGTTGAAATTGTAGAGATTGATAAAGTGAAGCCTGGGTCAAAAGATGCTTTTGCACACATTCAAATCTTCATTAGGTATCCTTGATGGTTGGAGACCATATGAAGTTGAGTTCATCAGATTTTAGTCATATATTTAGGTGCTTGCATTTGACGTGATTTTGGACCACTTACTCTAATCCAGAGATAGGGTCGGCCGGGGTCATGTAAAACTTTTCAAAATGGTTTGAAAACATGCCAAACATCAGAAAGGGTTGGGGCGAGGACCTCTTGCTTAACTGGTGGAGTGTGTGCCACGTATGTAGGCTGAGTCCTTCGCAGTGGACTGGGTTAAAATTCTGACCTACAGCACTTTGCTGCGTGTCATCCCCCCCTCTCTCCCACTTTTCCTGTCAGTCTTCAGCTGTACTATCATTAAAGCAAAAATGCCCAAAAAATAATTTAAAAAATGAATGATTAAAAACCGGATTTTACCAAGTGTTGGACTTTGCTCAGCTTCTGTTCCTGAGCGGAACATAATGAGACTGAGAGGGCCCATGAATGAGAGTGTAGCGACTCCAGTCCACTTGGTGGCGGTAATGCATCTCTAAGCTGGTTCGCCAACTGCCAATAAACACAAAAAAAGACAGAGAAGTGAAGTGGCACCATATCGGCAGGACAATTTACACATAGTGATTTTATTTCTTGTCTTTTTTTTATTTCATCTTGTCACCCAAAAAAAACACATGAACTTTCTAATATACAAACACAATGTGCGCCGTGCCTCGGCTTAACATTTCATTGCACATGACCTGTCAGCCACTAGTGGTTCTGTTTGTCCGTTTATAAACAAGCATATATTATGTTAATCACGTTGTCACGTCTTTCATTACTAACACATGTCAAGTTTAACACTGTGATGCCGTTGGCGCAGGTTGCTGATGAAGGTTTTTCTCTGGCTTAATTTGCCAGAATACGTTGTAACGACAAACGTCGGTTCAGCCACTTTGTGTTTCAAACTTCCTCTTGTTAGAATGACTTATGGAAGCCTGCAAAGCGTTTTCCATCTCCTAAGAGATTTGTGCAAATGAATTTGTGTCTTTAAATGTGAACAAATCGCCCACTGCTGGTGTAATTAGAGACAGAGCAGGTCATATTTTTTTTCCTCTCCTCTTCTCTATGTGGGCATGTAAATGTTGCTGTAGCCTCTGGTGAGTCATATTCACATTCACATTCTGACACATCTGATTAAATATGTTTTTAAGAAGAACTAGAGAGGTTTAAGGTTCAGGGTATGACAAAGTATTTAAACTTGAATTCTGAAACCCTTTTCTTTTGCCTATTTCCTCTTACAGTATAAAGTGTTAGCGGCATTTCCGAGGTCGTTAATTATTCATTTAGATGGTTCATATACTGCCTCTGCACTATATATACTGTATATAGTGCTGTGCATACATACGGTGTTGAGTAGGTGGCTGGAGCAGGGAACAAGGTTCCTCTGCTTTTTCTCTGGTTGAATGATTTATGTAATTATTTCCCTCATCTTTCAATCATTTTGTGATAATGAAGCCAGTGTCCTACTGTGGATCTTTGCCATGGCTCAAGAAAGGGAGGACCACCTGATGACTTTAGGGACCGGATAGTTGATAGTTGATACCGGATAGTGTCACTTTGTGAAATACTTAACAAAAAATTGAAAGCTACTTGACCAGAGTTTTGTTGTCCTCTCTGTCTTTCATTCATGTTCACAACACCTTTCTCTTGCACATTCATATATACATGCCCACACACACACACTGCCCCACCATGTGTGCTACTTTCCATAGGCACGGGGAGTTGGAGCAGGGAGAGGTAGAAGCGGACATATGAAGAGAGGAGAAATAAGCTCTAAAAATACATCCTTCCTGTCCTCCTTCTCCTGCGATCATTAACTGTGTGTGTCCTGACCTGTTCTTGCTCCTGTTGCGAGTTTTTTTTCCCTCACCGCTCCTCTGGTATATTAAGCCAGTGTGCACACAGCTCCCTACTACACCGGTGCCTTATACTGCTTCTGCTGCTGCTGCGATATGATTTCAGCTCTCCCGCCTTGCTTCTTCTCCCTTTTTTTCCTTTCTTCTTTTTTCCGACACTCTTTCATGCACACACACACTCACTCAGCTGCAGAGCGCTTTTAAACCCACTCACTTACACTCAGACATCCTCATTGTTCACTTTCTGTGAGTACTCTTGAGGACACTTCACACTCCCGGGCTTTCTCCGAAGCTGTATATCTGTACTCTGAGACACACACACACACCTTCTCTTCATACTGTATGTGCGCATCTTACTGCACACACCCACCTGTATCAACTGTAAAACGTCTTCATTCGCAACACTACACACTGATCACTGCTAAAAGCAAATCACCTATTCACAAACACAAGCTGAAGCCACAAACGCTCACTTACACACACAATGCACCACTCACCCACTTAAAGAGACACACACACACACAAATCTTCCACTGTTGCCTACAAACTATGTAATGATGCTGATTCCAAGGCAGAGGATTAAGATTGCGTTGCGTCTGTGGATGCCTGTTCTGATGCTCAGGATTGTGGTGGCTCACACTCTGGTAATGTATCAAACACATAAACTGTATTTACCCACTTTTTGTTAGTAACAAAACTTTAACTTTATTTTTTTTTTCCTGGAGGAGCTTTGTTACTGTAGGGATCTTTTGTTAGGTTAGAGGTGGGCTGTTGTTAGATAAATTTTTCCTGAGTGTTTAAAGATCTGATGTGGAAAGAGAATTTTTGTTTTTAACCGAATGGAGAAATGTTTCTGAACTGGTTGGACACATGTTTCTGAAGTTAGGCAGTGGTCCAAAAAGGGGGAAGCATGTCAAATAATTTTTTAACCACTGGGGAGGGACTCGTGTTTTATTTTGGCTCAGGGGAGGAGCATACAAATTTAAATGGTTGTGTTTTGTATTTGTTTTACCGCAGATTTCTCAAGGAACACAAACCTTCAAACCCTGCATGTTTTCCTTTTTAGTCAAGCACATTAGCGATTAGCCTGCCTTGCTACATTAACATATGGTTAAATTTAATAGAGCCTGAGCTAGCCCACAGTAAACATCTACTCCTTCCAAAACATGATTTATGATATCTTATGATTACAACAGACACTAACATATTTAACGAACATTTAACATAATTTTGTATTAATTTTAGCTCCATGTAAAGTGAATTACGTAATGTGTCCCTGCTAATGCTCTGCTTGTCTGCCTTAATGACGCAGTTTACACATTTTTTTTAAGCTGCTGATTAAATAAATCGTAGTTCTACTGAGTGAAGCATAATTTCGCAGCAGACCTCAGTAATATAAAGCAGTAGTAAAATATAACTTTGGGCATTCATTTTGTACGATACAAAAGAAGTACAGTAAATCAGTAACACGTGATCTGCCTAGATGACTGAACTCTTAATTCAGAGTATGCTGCTGAGTTTATTTCATAACTGGCAATGTTTCTAATGCAGGTTTAGAATACAGTCAGACAGGGAAAGACGAGAAAATAATTTACTAACGTTGAGAGACAGACCTGTTATTGTAGATGTTATTATCTTCCGCAAATTTAAGACTTCTCTGCTCTTAAAACTCTTGGTTATATTATTTCTTATGCCATTCCAAGCATATGAAAACTTATTGTATACATTAGTGTATGATGTGCACAAAAATATAGGACAAATTGCATCTTGTATTGACTCAGTAAAGGACAGTGCATTTTAACACTAACCACAGACAGATAATGGGACTAACTAGCTTACTGCTACTTCCACTACAGAGTTTTTAGTCACCTTTTTCACAGTAATGAAAATTATATTGAAATGGTCTCTGTACTTCAGTCAGGATTTTCAGCTTTATAATAAAACCTCATCTTTGAAAAAATATCCACATATTACTCTCTGCTACTCAGAAAATGGCATCATACTGCATTTCAGGAAAATCCTGTGTGATCTTCTCTGAACAGTTTTTGTCTTTTCTTGACACTTTTTCATTTTTGATCATTCTCTGTAGTCTTGTATTATCCTGTCCCTCACTGTCATAGCTTTGGTAGGTTGTAATTACTGTGACCTAATAATTAAACCTAGCACTTTGGATCCTTGTCAGGACATCTGAATAGCTTAAAGGGACAGTACTGTCAACAGTTGGCAGGATGCTGTTACATCCCAGAGTTTATGTTATTTTTAGCAGAAATGTGCCTTTAAGGTTTATGTGGGAGGTGTCCAAACATTGAAACACACTCGACTGTTTGGGTTTGCAGCATCATGAATCTTTTTTTGTGTGTGAATCTGTTCAAAATAGTGTGTATTGTGTGTGTTTGTTTCATAGATCCAGGGCTCCATTCGACCCCACGCCATTATCATTTTGCCAAACAGTGCTGGAACAGAGGTTCTGGTTTGCTATGAAGACGAGGGCGTCTATATTGACACCTACGGCCGCATCACCAAGGATACAGTGCTGCAGTGGGGGGAGATGCCTGCGTCGGTTGGTAAGTTAAACACAATCATTGCAACAATAAGAACATACTCTTAAAGATGTACTAAGCAGGATTAGTAGTTTTTTTAAATGTATGGACTCATTGTGAAGTCATCCCTCTTAATCATCTTTTATGACCCAGTAAAGTGTGTGACGATGTACCCCATAGTGCTCAGGTAAGGTCGGGGCTTTATAAAAAAGGAAGCAACCAGGTACAAGACAGTGACACAAAAATGCAAAATATAGTGAGGCAAAACGCCAAACAATAGCGAATCTGGGGTTGGCTTTTACTTTCCCCTTTCCTGGAGAGCTTGTTTACAAACAGTAACCAACAACCCTGCAGAATATACCTTTAAGTTACTTCTGTCTGACTTACTGATTCTAGATCAGCAGCTGTCCTGAGCAACTTACCCTGAACCAGATTCTGAAGACAGATTAGGGACAGGGTGGGCTAAAAATAAAATGGTAGTGATTGTGTGTGTGTGTGCAGATTCACACTGTGTCCAGTAGCCATTCTTCTAGCCTAGGGACTGTGGGGGATATTTTTACTCATATACATGTACAATGCTCCTGTTAACTACAGTGTATAGCTGTCTTAAATTTTATTTCTGTCCCCTCATGTCTTTGTCCTCTGTGCTCTCTCACTCTCTGCAGCCTACCTTCAGTCTAACCAGGTGATGGGTTGGGGAGAAAAGGCCATAGAGCTGAGGTCGGCCAACACAGGGAATCTGGAGGGAGTTTTCATGCACAAAAAGGCCCAGAAACTCAAGTTCCTGTGTGAAAGGAATGACAAGGTATAAGTTCAATACAGTTTTTCCACACTCATGTGCTGGCTTGGCTTGACTTGGTTTGAGACGTTATCCCAGTGCGGCAGGGATTTGTGTCTCCATTACAACAGGTCTTACCTGCTTGAAGGTGTGTCTTTGGCTTGTCTTGAGTGATGATGTTTAAAAGCAGCAGGCTGATTCCACTGCTAAAGTCCCCAGTTATTTTGTTGCCAGTGTTTTCCCATCACACAGCACAGCAGGTAAAAGAAGTTTACCTGTTGGAGGTGAGCTGTTAGCAGAAGTGCAGCTCTTCATCTAACATCACGCTGCTTTTACTCTTCCTCCCTGCGGTGTTAATAGACTTGTTTTTACTGAAGAAAAGCTGCTAACAAAGTTCCACTATTTTGGTGATGAACTCTCATTTATTTAAAGCAAAAGCTCTTGTTGTGAAGCAGCAAAACCAGGAATTTTTTTTTCATCCACAGTAACTTAACAAGGCTCCTGTGCAGCTAAGAGCAGACAAGAAACAGTGAAATAAAGCAGATCTATATCTAAAGTACAAACAGGTCACAGGAGAGAGGTCATTCCAAATCACGGATATTCAGGTAGAAGCTACAGAACTACTGAGAGCTGAACACAGAGACTTGTGAAAACCATCTTTCTCTCTGGTCTCCTGCACAGACAGACGTGAGTTTAGTCTTGCAACACGAATGCTTTCTTCAAGGGGAGAAGAGGGGTCGTCAGGGGTTGTTGCAGTTGGCGTTAAGTTACCGCTACCTGCTTGGAGGCAGTCGGTTTGTGATTTTGATCCTGCTTCAGAGATATTCCATTTTAGATGCGGCGCTGCTTGGCATGTTTAAACTGAAAAAGGAAACGCAAATCAGTCAAAAAACCCCTACAAGTCTGTGACAATAAAGTGTGACCATTTTGCAAACTGCACGTCTGTTTACTTCATAACAACTCTAATGATACCTTCCCCCATAACCTCAGTGATCACATGCTTTTCATCCTTAAGTTACTTAGTTACTTAACTTTTTTTTACAGTTCGCCTTGTACATTTTGTTAGCAGAGCCATTGGTGACAGGGCTGGGATGTTGCAGGATGATGGTCGCCCCTCTCCTATCTCGCACCGCATGTTTGTGGAGAACCTACCACTAAGTCACTTGCAGACGACCTGATTCTGGGTCAGGGTATTGTACGTAGCAGAGCAGCTCCCTCACTGCGATCTATTGAAAGTCAGCCCCTGATCCAAGTTTGGGTGGCTGTGGCTCAGGAGGTAGAGTGGGTCATTCGCTAATCGGAAAATCAGTGCTTCGATCCCCAGCTCCTCCAGACTGCATGTCGAAGTATCCTTGAGCAAGATACTGAACCCCAAATTGCTCCTGATGGCTGTTCCATCGGTGTGTGAGTGTGTTAAAAACTGAGTAGCAGGTGGCACCTTGTATGGTAGCTTCGGCTACCAGTGTGTGAATGGGTGAATGTGACTCGTAGTGTAAAAAGAGCTTTGGGTGGTCTGATGACTAGAGAGGCGCTATACAAGTGCAGGTCCATTTACCATTTACCAATAGTATTTACCATTTCATTTTTGTACAGATTGTTTTTGATCATTTTGATTGCAAGGTTAGCCAGTCAGCTAGCCTAGCTGGCCACTGAAATGAAGAAACGCGATCAGCTCTATGGAGCTTTACTGCTCGCTTTTGCAAGACAGTGTACGTCAGTCACTTTAATGTTCTTGGCGGCTCGTCCAAGCATCAAGTGTAATAAACAGCCAGTTCATGTCAGCTAAGCTCTGATAATCATGCTAACATCAGTGCTACACTGAGTGACTAGTTTTAATTCAAGGTTATCCAAGACACTGAGGGTATTATCAAAATGATCAAAACACTTTGTACAGCACTGTGATCACTAAGGTCAGAGACGAAGGTAACGCTACTGTTGCGTTGACAGGAAATGAATAGACATGCAGTTCATAAAACGGATGTACGTCACACTACTTTGTGCAAGTAGAGAATTTAGATTGACTTTTAGTATCTAGTATTAGTATTAAATCTGCAACACAGTAAGCTCTGTATTCATGAAAATATTGTAGCATAATCCTTGTCCCTGTGTCTGTCTTTTGTTGCAGGTCTTCTTTGCCTCAGTGCAGTCAGGAGGCAGCAGTCAGATTTACTTCATGACTCTTGGACAGAACTCACTGTTCAGCTGGTAACAACTGGACCTGTTACTCTGGGATCAACTGGTGGTGTCTGCCATCATTATTCTGGTGATGCCTTTTAATATTTGTGCTGACTGATGTTCATCTCCATGAACAGTGGACACCATACAAAGATAAAGAGAATATTCCTACATCTATCACTCTGTCTTGTCTAGTTTCCATGTAAATGCGCATGGATCCACAGCCGAGTTCATCGAAACTCCAACTGCAGCAAAAACTGCTTGATGCCATCACTTGTTCCTTTAATACTGACGCCTGAATCAGCTGCAGCAACACAAATATCTGGACCTGACATTCAGCAAAAAGGAGCTTTAGTTCACTGCCACCTCACCTGTCTAGCAGTGTCAGCATCTGCACACAGAGCATGTTGTCATGACTGAACTTCGTTGTTACCTGGAGTCTTTCCCAGTGGGATTTAGGCTCCAAACCATCACAGCACCAGTGTGGCAGAAATCAAGACTCCTTTGTGTGATGTTTTAATCTACCGGGAAGCAAAACCGATGGCCCGATTCAGTTGATTGTGTGGTTACATCTAAAATACACACCATCAGTGAGCATCTGGCTTCAAGATCCCGTCCATCATCTTACCTGTCAGCACTGGAGACCACAGCAGTCCGTTCAGTTTTGTTCCACATTCCACTCACTTCTCTCCTGGATCAATTAACCCTTCTTTAATCTCCTCGAATGGACTCCATCCTATCAGTTACTCAGCTAATTATTTGTATATCAGTTATTTACTCCCATTTACTTTAGCAGTGCTTGACTGTGGTGTAATACTACATCAGCTGTTTCCCTTTCATCTGATGAAGTGTTCATACCTGGATAATAATTCTCCTGGTACAGACCAGGAGAGTAATGTTTCCTTCTCTGGTGTTCAGCTGCTGTCTGGTTTGTCTTCATGGAAGTACGTGTTAAAGGGAGTAAAACTAGAAGGACAGAAGTCCTTCCTTCACTCCATGGACATCATCTGGGCATTTCAGAGACTGGATTGGGGCCAAACTGTGGACTAAGTAGGACAACTACTGTATGTCATTCCACATTTTGTCACTATTGCGTGCCAGTTTTTTCCCTAATGATCTTTTGAATTCAGTATCCAGATCCCGGATCCATCTGTGTCCCCAATACCTCACCAGTGTTATTTAAAAGGCCCCATGTTTTCTTCTTCACCGCTATAAGCATATACCAAGGACCCAAACAAATTAGTCAGTTACTGTACTGAATCCTTATTCTGTTGATTTCCATATTGTATCATTAGACAGTATTATATTTATGCATCAAATGTTATATCATTGACAGAGGAGTTTCCTCTTTTTATCGTCTGAGGTGACAATAAGTCAGTTTCACACCCAACACATAGATTCAATCAGTTATGTTAAACTGCATCCATAGCTGTAAATATACTGTCTATGTGAACTTTATAATAAGGCAAAATGTTTGAATTGAATTACTGTCGTGAAGACATAGTTGGCTAACTTAAGGTTATTCATTAGGTCATCTCTTATTATCAGCTTGAAGTCCACTTTGCTCTCTGCCTAGCCGGAATCAGTTGCCAATAAGGCAACATTTATCTCTTGGGATACTTGCTGCAATGCACACTTTGCATTAAAATATGTTGAGACTTTTTTTATTTTATTTTATTTTCTATCACAGTCTTGATGCAGTACCTCACCAGTCCTCTTAGGTCCCAGTTTGAGCATTCCCTCCACAACATTTGATTCTTCTTATTCCATACATAGGACCTCTAGAGCCTTGTACTTTTACACAAGTAGAGATATAAAACAACGCCACAGTAACAGGCTTAGAATTATTTTCTGCATCTATTTTGTACAGCTTAGGATGTATATATTCTTGTAAGATGCACTGTTTTCTAAATATTTTATAATTGACAAGCCATCTTTATGTATGTGTACAGGATTACAGGCTAATGAATGTGAAATTCCATCCCAGAGCAGAATTCATACATATTATTCCCACGATCCTTGAAAGTTCAGTGTTTGTGAACATGAACAGGAGCTACTGACAGTGAATTTGAAGGCTCCTGTTCAGGTTGACCAACCTGGTCAGTGTTCAAGATCAAATAGTGGATCATATGAATTCTGTTTTGTGGTTGATTTTCTGCTAACATGTAGAAGTCAGGCTCTTTGCACAATGGCCACCTTGTACATGTTTCTGTTATATATCCTCCTTTGAAATGACTGTTTTTGTTTCAAAGCAGGAATTTGAAGAACATTTAAAGCCATTCTGTAGTCAGTATTGAAGATATAACTGAAAGCCATTGGCTTTGGTTCAGTATTTCTTACACTACCCAACATGGGACGCACACCTGTGTTTGATGGGTCACCTTGAAATTTTTTTGTCAAGCTTGGATGTGATGAGATGCAATGAGCTGGGCCTGTTGTATAGTATTTGTTATGTTTTCCTTGGTATTTTTGTCATTTACACAATGAGCGTCAAAGCAAGAAACCAAAGATGAAGGCTTTGATTTATTGGTGTCCTTGAATCAGACTGTGTAAGATAAATAATCACAACTGACTATTTCATTTGGAAAGATCATTTTTATTTTAAAAACTTAGAGTTCAGCAAATATTATTATAAACTGTAGAAAAGATGCAAACTAGACCAAGACATCAGACACACCTGAAAAATCTCCCAGGAATAATGTGTCTCTCTAAATTGCAACAAAATACAGGCAATCTAATATTGCTAGTGTTCATATATTTAATAGCTTACATGTATGTTTTAGACAGTGCTAGGTTTGCTAAAGGTGAAGAAATAATTGGTTTTTACCTTCAAATGTGAATTTCAATTTGTCCATTTCTGATACATTTGAATTAAACCGTTACCGTTTTCTCCTCGTTTGTCAGATTTTGCTCAAACGGCTAACGTAGTAATGTTTTGTGTTACATTTTCCTCTATATTATATCCACTCTTAAATGTTGAGGCTATCAAAATCTGTGCCAAATATTATATATTCAGTGATTCTTTGAGTTTTAGTTTTTATTATGACTTGATATAAATATTGCAGCTGGTTCTGTGAGAATATTTTAAACTGGAAAATGAACTTATTGATAATGACTGTCTTATTGCTAAGTTGTCACCAAATTTCATACAGTGTTTATTTCAATGGTAAACTGAGACACCAGATAGCTAACGTTAGCTAACAGGGGCTAAAGATCTCAGAGCTAAGCAAGCTAGCTTGTAATAGAGTTTGTAGCTAACATATGGCTAAGAAAGTAGAGGGGTTTGGCTAGCAGCAACAAAATGTGTCACTTGCTGATAATGACTGTCCTATTGTCACCAAATTTCATACAGTGTTTGTTTCAGTGGTAAACAACTGAGACTGCAGACCAGATAACTACTTAGCATGGATACAGTGCATGGAAATACAGGAGTGTAAACTGAGCTTAACAAGCTAACGGATGCAGAATTTCAAGCTAACAATGACTAAAGCCAAGCCGAGCTAACTTGCAATAGAGTTACTGGCCAACATTTGTTGCTAAGATAGTTGAGAGGTTTGGCTAGCAGCAGCAAAATGTCTTTTTTTGTCTCTGTACTCAGTTGCAAATCTGTGTACAGTTTCCTAAAAAATAATAACTACATTTCATACACTGTAAATTAAAATATTAAAAATTGGTAAAAGCATTTTCATAGACATTCATTCAAAACATATTTCAGACTTTGGAAATACATCTATTCCTATGTGCAGCTCACATCAAGTAAAATGTGATCAAAATATTTTTCGGCCAAACATTTCTAGCGCTAAAAATATGTGTTAAGTGGGCTAAATGCCACATTAGACATTTAGTGTTGCAACTTTTATTCTGAAATCTTGACATAAATGCATTCAGTTGTCCTGTATATGTTAATGACATGTCATATTTAGAGCAAGTCACTGTGCTAGCTTTTGGTCAGGTCTAGTCAGTTGTTAAATTTGTGGCCAGCACACCACTGGCAGGTTTGGCCAGGCTCCTGAGCAAGATCCTGGCCATTAGAGTCCAGACAGGACAGGAGACCGGACCATAAGTAGTCCAAACTACCATAGTGGTTCCATCATGTGTTCAGTCACATCTTACATTTACACAGACAATGTACAGTAACATTGTACAGTAGCTAGGCTGTATGCTACACTACCCAACACACTCTGTCAAATGAGTCCTTTCATTAAACACCCTTTGATTTAACGTAAAAGTCAGAATGTCGTGACAGTCTGATCTCATGTCTGCATATTTGAAAGCAATAATGTAAATGTTTGAGTACCACTGATTTATCATTGTTATGCAATCATATTACAATGACAGAATTTATTAGATGAGTTATGATTTGGCAAATAAATCGATTACGTCAAGGGATACATGGAAGTATATACATTTTTGAAAAACAGGTTACCATCCTTACACTTTCAAGTTTTAGCTCAGTATAAAAGTTATGGTGTTCAGTTTCTAAGGAAAGTTTATTTTCTGCATATACGTCCACTTAAAAGCCACACCTCTGGATGTGCCTATTTTCTATTTGGCATCATGTGTTATCTGCATCGTTCTTCACCCTGCTGTAGGAAACAACATCTGGTACAAGCTGCCCAGAGCCAGTGTTACACCTAATGATGTGTTACATACAGTATGTGGGTTAATGCATTTGTCACCTAAAGCTGCAGTTTGTATCAGAGACACAATCAGGACATATGTGTGAGTGATTAGAAACAAACTTCTCCGTCTTCTCCTCTCTTTCTGTGCTGAACATTTGAGTCTCACTGCACTAATGAGAGAGAGAGATCAGTGCACTTCCGCCTACACCTTCCACTGGTTGAGATGATAGATTCTGTTTCAGGCCCACGGTGACTCACATCTCCAACTCTCCCACCAACTCTTTTCCTCTCACTTTGTCAGCACGTCTTTCCTCATCGCTGCCTTTCATTCCCTCTGCGTCTCTCCCATACCCATCTACATCTGTCTTGACCTCTCATATTTTTCACTGTTATCCAACTCTTTATCTTGATGTCTTAATCTCTCTTTAGCTTTCCATTGTCTCTCTTTCTCTCGGGTGGGCTCTCTCTGTCCACCCCCAGCCTGGTTGGAGGACTATTAATCCAGTTCAGGAAAAGTTTAATAAGCTGCTGCTTATCTAATTATTTCCATTTATATTGCATCAAATACTTTTGAATATTTTTCCAACTGGAAGAGTATCACAGACACAGAATTTGTCTTACCCTGGTTTTTGCTGATGGTTGATGTGGGGTGAAGCACGATGCAGAAAAATGCTAATACAAAGCTTTGCTCTGATCTGTTGAAGCAAGACTGTAATTTTTGCTGACCTGTGGCTACAAGACCGACATAGCGTAACCTTAGCACAAGTAGAAGAGACTTACAAAGTCAGTGAACTGACTGCAGTCTCAGTAATACAGTGATATCTGAGAAACATCTGAATATATTGAAGAGATCAAGGGTGCGCTTTATTGCTGATTAATTAGAGGAAGAATGTGTTATTTCTTCTTCCAAAGGTTGTTTTGCACTACAACTGTTATTTTCCAGCCTGTGCATGAGCAGAAGTCTGTGGATGAGCTGTACAGTTCTAAAGAAAGTGTGTGTGTGTGTGTGTGTTGTGTGGGAGGGTGTGATGTAGATAGGAACAGGTGTTCAGTAAGCAGGAATTCAGTCTGCAAGGAAAGGAAGGAAAGCGTTAGAGGAGGTAGTTGGTGGCTTCAGTCAGGTGTCAGTTAAAAAGAAGGAAAATGAATGTTGCTTTAAGTTTTGTTTGTTTTTTGCTACAGGCTACAATAATCAGCTATATCAAAAACTCAATTTAAGAAAACAGTGGAAAACAAAGAGCAAAATAACTTACCGAACACGCTAAAGGGGTCAATAATTGGGCTAGCATTTCAACAGAGGGCGCCAAACTGAAGAGCTGCAAATGTATAGATGATGAAGATTATTTTGAGGAGGGGGATGTGAAGGAGAGAAACAATGATTATAACCTTTTTAAGTGTAGATTTCTACATTTGTTCCATCCATTGACCAAATAAATTGTCCTGATAGCACTCATTGTAGAGCACCAATAAAGGCTCACAGTGATATATGTTAGACTGACATTGTCTGTTGATGAGTAATATTTCCCAAACATTTAGATTTAGCCGACAGTTAATAAATAGTGTCAGTATATTGTGGACTAACTTGATAAAATTACTGAACTCTAGAAAGAAAAACTGTTTGCAATATGGATATTTTGTCATTTGACACACAGGTTGGTTGTGTTATAATTTGTAAATTCTAAAGATACCAAATATTTTATAGATACATATTTAAGAATATATATTCCCCTCAACCATTTAATTTCTTTACCATTATAAAGTTGATACTTTGTTTTATTTTTTGCACTGGACCTATGTTTGATGCATCGTATACTGTACCCCTCCTGCTTTGAGATGAACACGTGTTTCCATGTAAAGAGGCAAATGAGACAGTGAGACAACAATAAATATGTTAAGTGGTGTATTGTTGTTGTTGTTGTTGTTGTTGTTTGCTTTTAAAGTTGCACTGACATGATTTTTTTTATCTACCCACAGCTTTACTAGTACACTGACTTATCAGAATCCTTCAAGCCAGTTAACTTCTGAAACACTGACACACAGTTTTGTCTGCTGAACAAACTGCATCTGTCATTGTGACAAAAGATTGTCTTTGTTGGTACAACACCATCAACAGAAACATTTGTTATTTTGATTTCCTTATGATGACATGATCTACTGATGCCTGTGTCTTTTCTAGTTAAATTTCTGTTCAAAGCTGACTGTGTTATCAGTCCAGCAGTACAAAGAGAAGGCTGAACTGAATGTTGGTCAAAGGTCAAGGTCACCATGACCTTGCATCCACCTCATTCTCATGAACGGGACATCTAAAGAACATCTTGAGTTTTGGTGCGTATGATGGAGAGAGAGAAAAATAAATAAATAAATAAATGAATAAATAATAAAACATAACATGATGTGAATAACCTTATATAATTGATCGTAATGTTAACAGAGTACAATTCAGTATGATATATCTTGGTATAATAAAGTAATATAGTATGATATAATATAAGAGCACAATACAATAACATATCCACTTATAACATAACAATGCAGCCCTGTGGGGGATGAGGCCAGGAGGGCAGGGGCCCCCACCACCGGACCCAGCAGCACGCCAGAGGCAGGCGCGGCAGACTGACAAGGGTCTACTCCTCTCTTTCTTTTCATTGTTACTTTTGCTCTTTATATATATATATATATATTTTTTTATCTATTTAGGGCANGGGCAGGGGCCCCCACCACCGGACCCAGCAGCACGCCAGAGGCAGGCGCGGCAGACTGACAAGAGTCTACTCCTCTCTTTCTTTTCATTGTTACTTTTGCTCTTTATATATATATATTTATTTTTTTTTTATCTATTTAGGGCAGTCCTGCTTTTGGGCCCCACCCAGACCCTTAGGTGGCCACTGACCCTTTGCAGTTCTTGCCGTAATCCCATTTCCCGTCTCAGTCCTGGGCAACTCCCAGACCCTTTGGGAGGGAGTCTGCCCAATATGGAGGGGCATGGACTGACAGATTTATTTCCCTTTCGCTTATTTTCGCTTTATCCCGCTCCCCAACAAAGACACAATGAACTATGTTCTCCGTAGAACTGAACATGGACATTTGACACTTAACAACTACATTTTCATTTCTTGTTTCGTTCTGTTATTGTCTGTAGTTATGTATGTTCCCCCCGTCATGTCTGTTTATGTGTTCACCATGTCATGTCACTGTTTTTGTCATGTAATTTGAATTTCACTAATAAAAAAAAAAAAAAAACATTAAAAAAAAAGAAAGAAAGAAAGAACATCTTGAGGGAATTTCTTCAAATTTGGCACAAACATCCACTTTGAGTGAAGGATGAACTGATGAGAATTTGGTGGTCAAAGGTCACTGTGACCTCACAAAACATGTTTTTGGCCGTAACTCAGGAATTTATATGCTAATTATGAAAACATTTTACACACATCTAAAATGATAAAGAGATGACTTTTTATATCCAAAAGGTCAAAGTTTAACATCACTGTGACATCATAATGTTCTGTACAAACACTTTGTGGCCATAGCATCATATCTCAGAAACAGAAGGGGAGACATTTGGTCGGATACTACATAAATGACACTAATCTTGGATGTCTACCTTGAAACTGTGCTGATTGTATAGCTCTTCCGTGCTGCTTGGGGGAAGATGTGTGTGTAAAGCATCTCTGTTTTTGCAACTTGATGGGTTTGCAGAGGCGTACAACCACAAGGCGGTAATTCTAGTGTTATTTATGTGGTCAGATAAGGCCATCCAGTGAGATGTCAGACCCAACACCTTCAAATTGGTAGCTGAATAGTGAGCAGCATGAGAATCCATGAAGACTATCATATGAAAATGCTATTGGATGTACATTTACTGTGAGTTCTACAAGTGGAAATCAACATAAAATGAATCATTCATTTAGCCATATCCATTGCATTTCATTGAGAATTTAGTTAGATATACCATAAAGCTATGTCATTTGAAGAAAGCCTGTATGTCATTTTTGCCAAACAGCTGCACCTTTGACCACAAGTGGCTGTGAAGAGGGTTTAAAGAGACCCATTATGCTTTTCCTTATTTTCTTTCATATATTGCAATGTCATATTAAAAGTAAAAAAAAGAAAAGAAAAAAGAGGTAAACGTGTAGAGGAAATTCTGTTTTTTTGTTTGTTTGTTTTTTTAGCAAAATCAGAGGTTTTAGACCATTCTGAATACTTGGTTATGTTTTTTAGTTTCACGACAAGCTGATGTCAGATTGTGATGGATTTCTTTAAATGGTTATCTGCCCTAGGCGCAGTACTGCAAGGGTTTACATTAACAAGACCACACCTTGAAATAAAGCTACATGCTAATGTCAGGGAAACATGTAGCCTTTATTTCTGCTGATTTTTTATCATGTTTCTGTCTGGTTGTGGAAATTTTGGTGTAGAAGCTTTTATTGGTGATTTTTTTACAGTAGAAAATGCCGCTGTTCTCTGTTACAGCCATCCCCATGACTGCAATGACAATGCAAAGACCAGGCCCTAGGGAACAGTGCTGGGCTTTGAAGCCAGTTTTACATAGTGGCCAAATGTGGAATTACAACTTCCAGGTCCATCACGTGATGTCCAGGGGCCCAGAAAGACTTTTTCCCATAGACTTAAATTGTAAAAGAGATGACTGTAATATCAGTGGGTACATTTCTTCGGAGCATCACAGTCCCCGCGAAAAGACTTGTTTCACTATCAGGATTCGATCCATTCAGTCCGATAATATTGGAATGTCTAGAAGAGCCACATGATTAAATCATTTCATCCCCATTCAAGTTAACTGGCTAAACTGGAAGTTAGCTGCTCGGCCGCCGGAAGTCGCTTGCTCCATGGGTCCAACAATGCAGAAGATCTCTGGAGTTTCATATTTTTTGGGGGTTTTGGGCTTCATTCACTACTAAGCAACTTTGATAGGAATGAATGTGGACCTGCCTGTAACCCTGTATCCAGTTCTCTATGGCAGAGACACACAGATACTGAAGACTCGGAAAGCTATCCAGTTAGAGCAGACTGGGCTTTTTTGTGAGGGGGGCTTAAAGAGACAGACACTACAACGGAGTGGTTCAGACGTGTGAATACAGATTTGAATAAAGGTGTGAATACAGGTGATTCAGCACAGAGAGTATGAAGAAAATGAAGGTTTTTTTGAAAATTAAGTCATGTAAACATGTTCCAGTAAAGTACTTTTACCCAAAAGTACAGTCGTAATATAAAAAGTATGAACCTGAAAACTAACATAATAGGCCCTCTTTAAAGTCTGGGTCAAAGTTAGGCATGCATCAGTTATGAGAAAGACGTAGTGCTAAATAAAACGTTGACTAACCCCAACTAAAATTGCTATCAACACTACTACCTTCCACTACACCTTCATTGTTCTGTTTGTGTGGTTCTCTGCATTTAAGATTGTGTTAAAGAAAGTCTCTCTGTCTGTCTGTCTGTTCCTCTCTCTCTCTCTCATTTCCAGAGGACTCATCTCATGTATCCCCTCAAGACTCACTGGCACCACTCGCAGGTTTCCTGGCTCCTGTCTCTCTTGGATGAAGTTAGGTCATAAAGCCTCCAGCCGTCAGACATCAGCCACATTTCATCTTTTAAAATCGTCTAATCAGGTTAATTGCAACAGATGACCTCTCTACATTCTATCTATGTTAGCTGTTAACATTAGCTAACACAAAGATGGGTGAGCAGATTCTAGCTTCACTCCTGTTGACTGTGACTTGGAGCTCTTCTCTGCAATTAGTTCGTCACTGTTGACCAACACTATACTGCGCTCTAAATTTGCCCCTTTCGTACCTCACCAACTGAACCCCTCCTGCCCTGCCCTCCCCTCGTCCCCCCCACCCCTCACCAGCCTCAGATTCCCTCCTAACCCCATTCCACCACCACAACCCCCCTCAACACACACACACACACACACACACACACACACACACACACACACACCAGTCTGTGTGTAAATGTGTGTGTCAGCTCGCTCAGAGTAGGGAGCGTCCGGCGACCAAGCAATGACTGGCAGCCACACAGTCACATAGCAGTTTAGCATTTAGCATTTGGATCATTCACACTTCCTGTTGGATCAATACACTTGTTGTTTTTCTATAGCCTGCTGGGGAAAGGCCAGACAGGTAAGGAGGGGAATATATTCGGTTTAAGTTTGCTACAGTTGGGATAAATCAGTGTACTAAAGGTGCAGTTGGGCCTGTTTCGCATGCGCATGGCTGGATCAGCAGTAGAACTGCAACATAACTATAAGATACGATCACAAAGAGATCCTGTCGCTACAGGGACAGACGGAATCTGTCTGATATCTCACTTTTGTTGCACATATGTGGACCAAACTACAAATTCTGTTCAATAAAGGAACCATCTGTGTCATGGTTCAAACATAGCTCTCTGTTGTGATAGATACTGCTCCAGTAATCAGTAGATCAAATGTTGTAATTCACTTGGTCAAGGGCCACAAAGTTCCTGCATGGTACTGCATGTTATTGATACCGCAGGCAGCACTGGATTGAATGTGGTGAGTGAGTTTGCAGTCAGAAAGAAGAGGACAGCTGGGATGATCTGTCTGGAGCTAAATTTATATGCTGTGTCATGTGTCCATATGCCCATCTATCTTTTTTATCTATCTATCTATCTATCTATCTATCTATCTATCTATCTATCTATCTATCTATCTATCTGTTTATCTGTTTATCTATCTGTCTGTCTGTCTCTAAAGGTATCTGTCTATATGTGTCTCTATCCGTCAATCTGTTACATCCGTTTGGGAGTTTAAAGGGTAGAAGTAAAAAAAAAAAGTGTGTCAGTTATATAGTCTGCGGGGTGAGGCAACACAAGACATACCAGCCAAAGCTGAGTGGGTGGCAGAGTGGGGGGGTTCACAGTGCAGGCCTGGCATGCCTGCATGACGCAGTGTTGAGCCGCTGAGCTGTGGTTGGCGGACAGAGAGATCAGGTGACCCAGTCCGGGCTAAATCGGTCCTGCTAGCAGACAAGTTGAGGAGTTAGGAGAATTGGAGAGCTGGAGATGGAGGTGGAGGGTTAAAAGCTTTTTCAGAATGACACAACTGAGAAAATTTGAAATGGGCTTACAGCGAAGAGAGGGGTTCCTTTTCTACATCAATAGTACCTTTACATCCCAGTGAAGCTTTGAAATCACATTTAGAAACATAAATTAAAGCTGCACTAGATGAGATTCTTATATAATAATACAGCAATCTGAATCTCAATGTGGGGCCTGTCAGGTTAGTTCCTGTCAGCTCACGTGCCACTGCATTCTGGATTAGCTGGAGAGTTTACAAAGACTTATTAGAGCTACCTGATAATAGGGAGTTACAGTAATCCAGCGTAGACGTAACAAAAGTGCGGACCAATTTTTCTGCATCTTTTTGGGACAGGATAGGCCTAATTTTCGCAATATTACGCAGATGAAAAAACGCAGTCCGTGAGGTTTGTTTTAAATGGGAGTTAAAAGACAAATCTTGGTAAAATTTTTGCCATCCAGAGAAACTAAACTACTGTATATCACCAGATAAGGAATTTCTGAGGTGTTTGGGGCCAAGAACAATAACTTCAGTTTTGTCTGAATTTAACACAAGGAAATTGGAGCTCATCAGGTTTTTATGTCTTTAAGGCATTTCTGAAGTTTAGTTAATTGATCTGTTTCTGGCTTCATCGATAAATACAATTGTGTATCATCCGCATAACAATGGAAATTTACAGAGTGATTTCTAATGATGTTACCTAAGGGAAGCATATATAAAGTGAACAGAATTGGTCCAAGCACAGAACCTTGTGGAACTCCAAAACAAACTTTAGTACGTAGAGATGATTCATCATGGACATGAACAAACTGAAAACGATCAGATAAATAAGATTTAAACCAGCTTAGTGCAGAACCTTTTAGGCCAATTAAATGTTCCAGTCTCTGTAGCAGAATTTGATGGTCAATTGTGTCAAACGCCGCACTAAGATCTAATAAAACAAGTACAGAGACGAGTCCTTTGTCTGAAGCAATCAGAAGGTCATTTGTAATTTTAACTAGTGCTGTCTCAGTGCTATGATGCACTCTAAATCCTGACTGAAATTCCTCAAATAAATTATTATCATGGAGAAAATCACACAGCTGGTCTGCGACTACTTTCTCAAGGATCTTTGAAAGAAAGGGAAGATTAGAAATCGGTCTATAGTTGGCTAACACCTCTGGATCCAGGGTGGGCTTTTTTAGAACAGGTTTAATTACAGCTACCTTAAAAGACTGTGGCACATAGCCTGTTAATAGAGATACATTGATCATGTCTAATATATAAGTGTTAACTAAAGGTAAGACTTCCTTAAGTAGCCTAGTTGGGATGGGGTCTAAGAAACACGTTGATGATTTAGTTAGATTTATTAGGTCTTACAGCTGTGTTTGAGGTTAGATAGGTATTATCTGAGGACAGGAGGTCATGAATTTTGCCTCTAATAGTTAGAATTTTGTCATTAAAAAAGCTCATAAAAATCATTACTGGTAAGGGCTAAAGGAATACAAGGCTCAACAGACCTGTGACTCTCTGTCAGCCTGGCTACAGTGCTGAAAAGAAACCTGGGGTTGTTCTTATTTTCTTCTATTAATGCTGAGTAATAGTTTGCTCTGGCATTGCGGAGGCCCCTCTTATACGTTTTGAGACTGTCTTCCCAGACTGAATGAGATTCTTCCAGTTTGGTTAATCGCCAATTCCTTTCAAATTTTCGCGATATTAGTTTTAATTTTCGGGTTTGAGAGTTATACCAAGGAGCGAACTTTCTTTGCTTTGTTAACTTCTTTTTAAGAGGTGCTACAGAGTTGAGTGTTGTTTGCAGCGAGCCTGCAGCGCTATCAACAAGATGATCAATTTGGGAGAGTTTAAAGTCCGTACGGGAAATCTCTGTTGCAGAAGGACATGGTATTAAATTTAACGTTGATGGAATCATTTCCTTAAATTTTGCGACAGCACTATCTGATAAACATCTAGTATAGTAACTGTTGCAGAGTGGCGTGTGATCGAGTAGAAAGAAATCAAAAGTTATTAAATAATGATCTGATAGAGAGGGATTCTGTGGAAAGACTATTAGGTTATCAATTTCAATTCCATACGTCAGAACTAGATCGAGGGTGTGGTTAAAAGGAGGAGCACGGTACACTATAACAAATAAAAGTGGCTGTGAGGTTTTCCAGTTCGGATGTAAAAGACTAAGAACGAGGCTTTAAGTTTAGGGCTGATTGACAGACTAGATTTAAAAATGGCTGCAACTCCCCCTCCTCGGCCGCTGCCTCGAGGAATGTGGGTAATATTATGACTGGGAGGAGTGGATTCATTTAGACTAACATATTCATCTGGACACAGCCAGGTTTCAGTAGACTAACATATTCATCTGGACACAGCCAGGTTTCAGTGACGCTGAGTAAATCAGTATGATTATCTGATATTAATTCGTTTCCTAACACTGCTTTAGACGATAGAGACCTGATATTTAACAGTCCGCATTTAATTCTCCTGTTTTGTCTTTCTGTCACAGAAGTGTTTTTCATTTTTATTAGGTTGTTATGCATAACTCTTCTTTGTTTGGCTTTAGATTTTAATAATTTAGGTTGTCGGGGGACAGACACCGTTTGTATAACTCTATGGGTGGGCAACTGCACTAGAAGCTCAGAGAAGCGTGCAAGACTGCGACTCTGATTACTGGTCTCAACTCTGGGTGTGCCAGTGTCACCATCAAGTTGATATTTTTGTTTTTAAGTGAAATACCCTGATAAAAAAAGATATTACCTTCAAACTGACACTGCAACTCGTTCACTCATGCAAATAAATATTTGTACTGAATGTTTTTTGAGGAATCACAGCCTTATTAAGACGCTCTGTTAACAGTCTGCCTAACATTCCCATCAAATAGAACACTGAGCTGAACTTAGCTGAATGAATAAGGCATAAATGACAAACAAACAAACAAAAAACACACACACACACACACACACTGATCTAGGTGTGTTAGACATGTTAACATGACTTCTGTAAAACCACAGAAACAAACTGGCCATCAAGAGCTGCTTAAGTGGGAGCGTATTGTCAATGTCTGTTTCTTTCATTTGCTCATAGTGAAATTCACTCTGGACTTTGTCTCATCTGCAGGGAGGTCAGAGGTCAGAGACTGAGTGAATATCACAGTTAAGCAATAGGGGTGTAACAAAACACGTATCCGCATTGAACCATTCAGCACTTAATGCATTGAACTATTCTATTACATTTGTAAAATAAAATATACAGCTTAAACTGTGTTAGATATAATGTTCTTAGTGCTTCTGCATCGAACAAGGCAGCCCACACCATGTAACAGGCAACATGCTGTCTGCCCCCAAACCTAAACACTCTGCTCCTTCAGTGAGACACATCAAGGAAAATATAAAAGACATAAAGTTCATGACGTCAGTGACAGTGTTCTAGGAGCCAGACTTGGTTTCAGTTATGTAAGAGTCAATGGGGCAGGCACGGCAAATCGCACTATAACCCATCATATCTTTGTTGTTACACCTTTGACTGAAGAATCCTTACACCAGACTGAAAAACACACATTACCTAATGTTAATTAATGTTTTTTTTATCTCAATATGTGTATTTGTTTTCCTTGTCATCAGTCTCTAAATATAGATCACGTCTCTGCCCAGCAGTTCTATCTCAAGACCCTGTTTGCTCCAAGATAGCTAACATTACATCATGATACATAAACAAACTGGGCGTGTCCAACCAGACTGCGTTTATAATCAGATCAGTTTTTGATGGCGCTGATTATTATTCTGGCTGGACTTAAAGACATTACCTGTCAGTTTGGTAACTAGGACTTGACTGTATGCTACAGTGCCTTGTAGTTTGCCTCAGTGATTTACATTCGTACCAACATCAGTTATCTAACGTTTATTATCTAGCACACATGAGTCATAATAGCAATTAAGCTTGAGAGGCTTTAACATTTGCTATTTCTCACCGACACCACAGCTCCCTGTCTGTTTTTTTAACACCTTCAGCAGGATGATTGCTTACTAATATTAATGGTCCAAATTAATGTGCGGTGACTCAACAGAGATAATGCAGGCTAACCTCAACTAAACAAAGTGCAAATGCTGACTTAGTTCATTGATAAACAAAGTTACAAGTACCGCTAAGTGATGAATGTCCAGATTTATGATAATTTGGTGATTAGGACCACCTCCTGGCAACATTAGGAAACATTATTTAACATTAGCCCTTTCGAATATTATTAAATATCATTAACATATAAAAGTTTGGTTAGGTATTGACAACCAAATACATGTACATGCTATCAACATGTTGCATTAGCTATCTTGGACCAAACAAGGGCTTGAGATGCTGCTGCTGGACAGAGACATAAAGGGAAATGAGCACACACATTTAGATTAAAAACTTCAGTCAGCATCATGTAATGGGTTTTTTAAATCTGATGGAAGGGGGTGCGGTAGCGTAGTGGATAGTGCCAGCGCCCCATGTACAGAGGCAATGCTTTGCTGCAGCAGCCGCGGATTCAATTCCGGCCTGCAGCCCCCTGCTGCGTGTCACTCCGCACTCTCTCTCTCTCTCCCCATTTTATATACTGTCATGTCCATTAAAGGCAAAAAGCCCATAAAAATAATCTTAAAAAAAAAAAAAAAATCGGATGGAAGGATTTTTCTGTCATTTTTCAGTCCATTCACTCCAATAGACTTCAGTTGACACCAAAGTCTACCCCCTGTCAATGACCTCATGACCTTTCCTTCTTTTATATTGTCCTTCCTTGGAACCGGGAAATGAGTTAGCATTATAGCACTCACAGTTCCCTTGCCTTGATGTCAATGGGTTTTTTTGAATGAGTTTTTCATAAGATGCTTGAAATAAGGTCTGTGGTTAACACAAGCTTAAGAGACTTTCACATTTTGTTCTACAACATAAAATACATTAGTAAATACCCCACGTGTACATTTTGAAGCTTTTTTGTACCTTAAAAAACGTGGTTGCTAACAAGTGGCTAAATGAGACTACAGTGTCATCATACCAAACAACACTTAACAACCTGGTTTTGGTGGCAACTTTAAATCATTCAACTGTCATTCAACCTTTTTACTCCTCGGGATTAGATAAGTAGCCGACTCATCCCCAACTGTCACTTGGAAGCACCGAATTGCTAAGCTGCCCAGCGCAGCTTTTACAGTAGGCTACTTATTATGGGACATTCACTAATCAGTAGTTTCTTCTACATGTTAAAAAGAAGAACACTTTATTTTACTGGTCCATGATTTCAAATTGGAATGAGATTAGAGATGTCTTGAATGACACAATTCAAAGTAATGAATTCCAATTATTCCAACTGAACATGTAAAAATGTCTGATTTGTCTACAGTAAAGCATGCGATTTCACCATGAAGATTTAATGAATATTTACTTGAGTTATTAAACAGAACATTTCTTATATTTCATTTCCCTATAATTAATACTAAATTTAAAAAAAAATCTTCACTAGAAACTAAAATGAATAGGAAATTACATAGAGTAAATAACATAAAGAGTTACCATGATTTGCATAATACAGCTGTCAGTACAAAACCTTCTAAGCTCAAAATGTAAATTACCTAAGACTACATAAAACACTTGTTTATAGCTTGACAGCGATTCAGTCACTATTCCATCAAGTTGTATGATTATAAAATGTTTCTGTGAGCTTCATTTAAGATCTGATTAAAAAAAAAGAAAGAACTAACAGCATCAATGAATGCTCCATGAAACATGAATGTGATCCATTTCTAGGAAAGTTGGTATTTTTTTCCATATTGTTATTGTTCTGCTGCAGCTGTGTGTCTGTTTGGATTTACAGTGATGTATATGCATTCATGAAGGGTGCTCAGTTTCACACTGTGCAGGTATATGAATTGTTCCGGTGCTTTTAACTGTTATCCTGCCGCTGGATTCAAGTCTCCTGCAGTGTCTGATGTTAATGTTCAATAGATTTTGATGCCCCGTCAATCAAAGAGGAGCCCGCAGACTTATGTAATGATTGTTCACTGGTGGATTTTAACACATCCCGCTCTGCTGTGAGAATATGCTGCTGCGCTAAATCTGTCCACAGCTGAGAGCTGCTGGGGGTTGGAGGCTTCATGGTGTTGTATGCAGGGCTGGAATTACACAGTGGGTGGTTTGTTTAAATTTAACAAGGTGGATTGTGGGTAGGTGATGGCGTTGGTCTCCTCCTCTTTTCTTCTTTCCCCTGAATCTGTCCGATTCCAGGATTGTTCCTTTCTCTTTAATGAATAATAATGATACAGGCGTCTGATTAAGAAGCACAGTGCATGGTTTGTGTTTAATATACTGTAAACACTGTTAATGGATGAAATCAGTTACATAAGCCAAAATGATGCAGGCGAGAGGGTATTTCTATGGCAACAAACAGCTGACAAATGAATCACCTGGTAGTGTTTCCCTCCAATCCTACATATATACTGCCAGACTCTGAAAACTGCATATATAGGAAACTGGATGACAAAGTTCCCCGCCATGACTCATCCTGAGTGTCTGAATCTCTCCTGTCTGGTGAGAACAGGTGGCTCTGCCTTCAAAAACACAGTAATATACAGCTCTGAATGTTAGAGACAGTACAGCCACTCTGTCCTGTGTAGCAGAACAGTTGGGATGATAAACATCGTCCCAGGAGGATACACTGTGTTATAAATACCAGCCAGTATTCTTCATTGGCACATAAACTCCAGTGTTGTATGTCAGGTCACAACACTTGATTGCAAAAGCAAAACACAACACATTTGCTGTGTTACGTTGTGTAGTTGGACAGGCTAAATTTGTTTTCGACCTTTATAGACAGGCATTATATTTTAATATGAAGGCCAAACAATCGATTAGAATCCTGAATTTTTTATTTCTGACCTTTCTAATGACTATGATACAGTGCGACATTAGTCAAATTAGTCAAGTCATATATGCAGTAGATTGTATTGTAACTGTATCCACACAACCAAATACCCTGCAGGTGGGTTTGTTTGGAGCTATTTGTGGTGTAAATCTGTTAGTACAATGCGTTTCCTAAATTATGGATGAAGATCCAAAAGTAGCCTGCAGCTTCACACATGACTCAAGGTCACTGGTGGAGTTTATTTGGTCAGTAAGGGACTACACTTTATTTATTTGGACCCCACAGGAGCAGAGTGGGCTTAGACTGATGCATTATGTGGATGTTATAGTACAAGTAATAGTGTTCTTTTTTTCCTTTTAAACATCATATATTGTAAAAAGTCTAATTTCCGTGTCGTCTTTTATTATAAAGCAGGTATATGTGCGATATAAATACTGTTAAAATATCAAAACGCTTAATTCACAGAGAAATGCACACAGTCTGCATTCACAAACTGTGCCTTTAAACAAGGCAACAGGAAGTTGTGATGTCACAACTATATTACATAGACAACATAAACATTCTCCATGGGTCCCTATGTGTTTCCTGTTGAAATGTTTGTTAATTCAGTAGCTGACAGGAAGTAAACAGGGACCAAAGCTGTTGTCCTAGCAACAAAATAGCAATAAAACTATATAAAACTCTATGAAAGTACAAAGTGCTGGTACAGTGCTGTTACAGTCATTCTCCCTCTGCAGTGATGTTGAAAAGAAGCTGAGAGCGCAGGTGAGGAAGACCTGGTAAAACTGACTAATTACAGCAGACTGGGCTTTTTCGGGGAGGGGGCTTAAAGAGACAGGCGCTAAAACTGTGTGTTTCAGACAGAGGGTGAACACAGGTGTATTCAGACAGACAGAATGAAAAAAATAATGTGTTTTTTGAACATTAAAATGTGCAGACATGTTCTGGTAGAGACCCAAAATAAAAGTATGAATCTGAAAATGAGAATAATATGGGACCTTTAAAATGTCAGATCTGGTTCAGCCACTATCACCCACCTCTGAACTGACCAACTCATTTGTATATAAAATGAATTAAATGTCAATGGATAATAATTCTATGGAAATATTTGCATTAGATTTTACTCATGCTGAACATCATATAATAGCAGTTTGGTTGGTTTCAATATAATTCACCCCACTCTGAAACATTATCAGTGAGGACATTGCAGTGTATGAGATGTTTACATTCGGTTTTATCGAGTTACAGTCATAAATGACATCACAGTGATGTAATCTGGGTTGTCTTGCTTTGAGCTCGAGAACTAAAGTCTTTAAAACAATGCCAGCATTACAAACTGGAGGCATGACGTTTAGAAACACATGGTTGTTTATCAGGAAGGGAGGCTCTCTTGATAGACACTGTCACATTGCATCATGGGAAATGTAGTAACCAGTGTTTTTGGAGCTCGACCCATACTAAATACTCAGTCAGGATGTCTCGTCCCCTGCTGTTTCAGTTCTGTCCATCCTGTTTTAATGTGTCTCTACTGACTTTGTAGAAATGCAAAGACAAAATTGCTGGAGTAATCCTTTAATTGGAACATTTACTGCACCTTGATTTTACATTATGATTTTATATTGTGTGCTTGTTTCAGTCGTCATTGAACTCATCGAGCACTTCCTGCATGTCTCTATCCATCTACTGCTTGCCAGCAACAGATTAGTGATGATGTGTGAATGCAGCTTGTTGCCACTGCTTTAAATCCTTCGGTTATGTAACCGGGAGACAATTGATACGAGGGGTTCAGCAGCAGCTGTTGTTTTATCAACAGGAAGGTTTAACCAAGGTACACACAGACACGAAAACACACCTGCTGGGAGTTTATCTGAGGGGAAAACTGGATGTAGATGTGGATGTTGTACATGCTGCAGCTATTTATTGTTAAACTGGGATCATCTGGTGTCCATGGTGTTTAGTCTATGTGGATGTTAGTGCTGCAATCCCTGTATAGCACTTTCACTGACACGCAGTCAGAGCGGAAAAACTCAGATGGAGGAGGTTAAAGACCGAGCAGGGGCAAAGATCTGATGTGAAGGAAAGTTTTACCCTCTCTCCTCCACACTCCGCTGTCTTGTATGTGTCTTGTTAATGGAGACAGAGAGATTTATCTCAGGTCAGAGAGTCTCTGCTGTGCTCAGGAGGTGGCAGGAGTTTAATTTAGCCTGGAAACCTGAACCTCAGCGTTCTCTGTCAGCTCCTTCTCTGGGCCCAGGACAGAGCCACGGAGGGCAACAGGCTGGGACCTGCGGGGGTCTTTTGGGTGTGAAAAGATGGGTGTGAAATGAATGATTAGCTGCATTACCCCATACTATCTCTAAACAGAGTGAGACCAGGATGGACACATTTAGTGATCTAGTATATAGAAAATGATGCATTTGTTAGCCTGGACGTGAAAGAGTACACTTTGCGTTTAAATGCACATATGTGTTCATATGTATGTGTGTGTGTGTGTGTGTGTGTGGTAATTCTGTGGTGGTTGATGAGGTTCACTTTCTGTCACATGTTACCACGTCAGACACGACAAAGATAGGACTGAACATGTGTTTGGACGTAGGCTGGATACATGTTATTTTCAGCTTATGCATTAGATATGTATTGTTGCCCAAGACAAAGAGTAAGTGGTTGAAAATGGGATTTGACTATCAAGGCAGCCATGTTTCTACTGTAAACTACAGATTTGATTAGTAGACTGCAACAGGAAAGTGTTTTTTAAACTCTGTATCAAACAAAAAGCATGCTTCGGCTTCCATACTTCATATTTCAAACATACACTTTTAGTATTTTTTCCTGTGTCATGGCTTTAATGTATGCAGATTACCAAATGCTACATGCCATTTAGTTTGTTTTATGTAGTTTCATTTTATATGTTTTGTCCCTGTATGTCTGTGTTGGACTGAAAATGTTTTTTTTCTATTTTGGTTTGTGTGTGTGTTTTATGAATATTAAGACAAGTGTGTGAATCAAATCAAACTGACCACCTGGTGTTCCCTCTTCAACATTTGTTTGAATGATTTTGCTGTCAGGAATTTCACAGTGAATAACACACACAGGCTTCTTCTTACACTCCTATTTCATTTTCTTCCCCATCTGCGAAAACAGTAAAAAAGAAAAAGAAAAAAAAACTCCTGGATAATTTTTCCAAATTTTAATTTTTTCCCTTTTTTCCCCTTACCTGTTTTCACATATGGAGCGAAAGAAAATTGAAAAAGGTTTGAGAAATGATCATTTGGAAAAAAAAAAAAAAAAAAAAAATCTCATTTGCCTCACGGGGCTTCCGTACAATCCAGTGATAACTTTTAAGAAGGAGCAGACAGAACAGCAGGATTTCTGGGTTTACACAGCTGTTCTCATATTTGGTGAATATTACTTATTTAAACAACTTCATCAAAACTTTATAAACTACTTAAGTGTGGCCATAGTACTCTGTCCAGTTACCATTCTCTCAATGCTTCACTACTTCTTAGTGACCAATAATGCCGCCAACAATCAGAACAGCCAAACAAAGACGCTCAGTCAGACTGAGTGAGTGTACTGGCAAACTTCTTCTTTGCAGAATCATATTTTTTCAGTTTTTTTGTTATAATTCAGGTGCTTGCAAATATTGTCTGTGCTCAGGGTCAGAAACTCTGCAGGTAAAAAAACCCTTTCAGTATCCAAGGAGAGATTTTGTTGGCCATGCATCTCTCATCACCCTACTTATTATCTCTATACCTGAATGTCTTCTGGGTGTCCGCAGTTACACACAAGATTCTATAACAGTGATAACTGCAATGCAAGCTGTGGAAGGAGAGAGTGTAACATGTCTGACACTCTGCTTCTGTGTTTATAGAGAGTAAAGCAACCTCTGTCACTGCCTCCTGGACTGCCTGAAACATGGCTCAGTAAGTTAGACCTGCACGCACACACACACACACACACACACACAGACACACACACACACACACAGACACACACACACACACACACACACACACACAAAACAGAGAGAGACAGAAACTTAACTGACTTCAAACTGAATGGAAGAAAAAAAAACTGCACACACTGGCAGATTGGTCAGTTCATCTTACAGCTGTGCACAAAATCTCAGTAGTCTTTTGTAATGAACTGTAAAATAACAAAATTCCCATGTTACATATCAAGGAGTTACTATATAACAATAAAGAAAACAAACATAAGCAGAAAAGTTTTGTCCTAATTGTGCTGATATGTGACTGCGTAGCATCCAGAGTGTGCAGAAGAAGACCAGCACCATGTCCCTGACCATCTCCTCCTCCTCCTCCTCCTCCTCATCCTCCCGAGAGCTCTCCTCCTGCTCCTCCACCTCTTGCTCCTCCTCCACAGTGCTCGCTCAGAGACACTCCAGCCTTGTGCAGCCGCTGTGTGTCAGCCCTCAGAGGGTAGTTACTACAAATTCCAATGAATCACCTCACAATGTATGTCACGACTTCTAAATGAAACTTCTGGGGAGGTGAATGTGACATAGCCTTGAACTTTTGAACCTCAGATATAGAATATGGGGTATAATTGATATTATATTGATATTATAGGCTGGGACCTAAGTCATTGGATAGTATAAGAAGTGACTGTATACAGTTTACTAATTTAAAAGTGTGGATTTAGTTGTTCCTAAACAAACCAGCAAATAAGTAAAATGATTGTTGATGTTTTTCCAGACTCAGAGTCCCATCTACAATCAACAGTATTCAGGGAATGGAGTGGCCCCTACTTTTGTTAAGGTAAAACACACTTAAACACACTTACTGTGAATGAGTACAAAGTAAAATAATGACGAAAATCAGGAAAACATTTGGATGACACAGACAAAAGATTACTGATTGCAATAATATCCTCTAAGACTTCTGTTCCTCTATCCTCTTTCCATTTCTCCGCCCCTGCATCCATCATCATCCCCCCTGCCAGTGCCTCCATGATGTGTCCACTGTGAAAGGCCAGTTGGTGGTCCTGGAGTGCAGGCTGAGGGGAACGCCACCCCTGCAGGTCATGTGGTACAGAGAAGACGAGCAAGTGCTGGACTCTGATGATTTTAGGATACTACGCAAGAGTGAGTGTGTGTTTGGCCGTGGGCGGGGGTTATATGACTTGGACATGAGTCATGGATTTGACTTCAGATTCTGGTTACACTAACAGAAAGTCTTTTTGAGGCTGTATGACAGTGGCGCCCCCGATAAAATTGCTGGCCCTTGGCAAAAATAATTGGGAGCTGACGTTACTGTCTCTAGGAGGCTGTGGCGTGCTCAATTTTTAAGGTAGCCCGAAGGTGTCTTGGTATCTGGGCTTTAATCAGTACAAACTAGGGATAATAATGATTCTTTGACAATCAATTAATTGGTCATTAAATTTAATCAATCAAAAAAAGATCTGATTCTGAAATATACACATTGTGTAGTTTCCCATTATATCCTATGCCATTCTGTCAAACGAATGGTGTATTTTGAAAGCATCTTTCAATAATTAGCATCAGCAAAAAAAAAAGGGTGCAATAAAACTAATTTATGACAAGGCAGCCATCTTTGGGTCTGGAAGAAGGGTATGGTGGTGACACTGACAAATAAAGCGGGCCAAGCAAAGCATTATTTAGTGTTTCATAAGTCTAGACCTCTTTATATTTCATAGGCTATGCAATGCTATCAGAGAATATGCAATATATCGCTGCAAGCTTTGATTGAGGATTAAACATTTAGTATTGTTTGCTATAAGCACAGTTTTTATGTTTTTTGTTTGTTTTAAATTACAATTAACCATTTGACTGATCATAAAAATTTGCAACGCCAGCTTGAACCATGTCGGCATAGCTTGTCAGGAAGGGGGCTAAAAAATTTGGTGTGGCCGTTTTTAAAGGGGTCCCTTTAACTCTCACCTCAAGATTTCTGAATGAAAATGGGTTCCTTACATACCCACAGGTCTCCCCTAAATATGAAAACACTTGTTCCCAGTAAATGTTTTGTTCTTTAAAATCAATGAACTACTTCAAATTAAAGCTGTATATTTGTCTCTTTAAGGAAAAGTACAACCAGCCTATTTGAAGGACAATAAATTGCCCAACATGTATAGATACATAACACATTATTAGTCTATGCACATCAAATAATTAGTTGTTTTAACTGTAAAATAAGAAACCAGAGTGTATCAGTATGTGATTAATTTACTCTCCATATTGACATAGTTAACAACTAACCTATAGTATACTTCATCAGCATAATTCTTGAAACTCAGTTATGACTTCTGGTGTTAGTGTGCCACCCTAAGATTTTCAGTGGCCCCATCTGGCCAACCCTATAGAAAATTTCTGGGGGCGCCACTGATGCATGAATAGATGACTTCAACATTGTATTACCACTGACTGCATGTCTGGCAACATTACCGTTGTGCTGCTAAGTGATTCATTTAGTATGTGTAGCATCTTGGATTGATAACTTTCTTTTCATTATATATAAGAAATAACTCTTCTCTCTCCTTGTTTTCCCAGAGGCCAGCTCTGCATCAGTGCCAGGTAAGTCCAGACTATTGGTTACATAATAATGGTTTTAAAGAAGTGGCTCTCAGAGTGAGGGGGTGGCGAGTCCTGAGGTCAATCTGATACAGAAGATTGTTTATCTTTTCTTACTTTGCTCTCAATTTGATCAACTTCTGTTTTTGTGAAAAACGGAATAGTTTCACCTCTTTGGTCCCCTGGTAGTCGTCATGATGAAACAAACCTTAGATAAAAAATTATTCTCATGGTTGAACAGCTAACAACTTGTGCGGTGAGGGCTTAGCTTCATTATAATGGGTCACAAGCCAAAGAGGTTGGGAAACACTGGTATGAAGGTTTTGGACTGGGATATGGTTTCATATTTCACATTATATTTTAAGTTTAGTGCTCAGAACTGCTGTCAGCAGAGGGTGAAAGATAGCTGACTGATTCCTGCCACGTCAGCTTACAAGTTTTACAGTACATGTGTCTTTTATACAGAACAACATATTCCTATACACACTACTTATACCAATAGAGAGTATACTGTTGCAAACACATATTTGATAGCTGAACTGTAAAAACATATCATACAGATTTTTTTGTCAGAAAATATAATGTTATTGATGTAGAGAACTTTGCCGATTGGCACAACAGCGACTCCATGTGGAAGCGAGAGGGAACAGCATGAAATTAGTTTAACTTCAACTATGGTGCAATCATGTAAGTTATTGTGAGTGACATGTATCAAGGAACAAGGATCAAAATAATCATTGGTGAATGTATCGTAACCTGACTCATTGAGTGCTTTCTCACTGGTTTCAAGAGAGAATGTGAATTTATTTTATCGCCCCTCTTGGGCCACAAACTTATCCAAGGCCTTTCTGACACTATAAGCAAACATTCATTAAAAACACAGTACATCAGTTATTAAGCATGATTACTTCACTTAGTCTTTAGACACCGTGCAGCCTTAATTATGTGTGGAAATGACACTTTTCATTTCACAAAAAACTGCATTAATGTTCTGGTGTCACCCTGTGCAGAGGAGCTGTGTACACTGGTGATCACAGAGGCCTTTCCAGAAGACTCTGGCCTGTTTAAATGTGTGGCCCTCAACTCCTTCGGCACGGTCTCCTGCTCAGCACTCCTGGAAGTTTACAATGGTCAGATAGTCAATTTATACAGCACCGTAATTTATCTAATATAAGGTCACCTGTTGAGTTATATCATATGATAAAAATGATCAGGCTTGCTTTAAGACCCACTCATCTCCTGCTCTACACCCCTCCCTGCAGATCTGGAGGAGCAGCTGGAGATCGAGGCCGTTGGTCAGCAGGAGTCAGTTTCTCTCCGACAGGAAAGGGAGGCAGTGTTCCAACAGGAGACTTCCTCCTTCAGACAGGGCACCGAAGACTTTCCATCTCAGCTGCCTGACTCCACGACCCTCCCCCCTCCTGAGTGGCCTGACAGCACTCTAGAGGATGACACCCCTGTGGCAGAGTGAGTGGATGGCACACACACACACACACACACACACACACACACACACACACACACACACACACACAAGCGCATAAGTTTTTTTCCCGACATTGTAGGCACATATGAGATGGATAGTAGTTCATCTTTCTTGCCACAGGAGGTCGCTGTTGTATCAAAATTGGAAAAAGAAGCCAATTTTCAAGATCATCTTTCTTTCTTTCTTTCTTTCTTTCTTTCTATTTCATGAGACTTGCCTAATAGGACCAATGACTGAATAGGCTTTATTATTTAGGCCTATTATTAAGAACATGAAGCTTTTGAGAAGGGCTTTGAAATGCTAATTGATGTTAAAATAAATAAATAAGAATGTATAATAAATACAAATAAATCAATCATTTTTGATTAAATCATTTTTAAAGGCAACTCTGCCAGTCCAAGGAGCTCTGTGTATGAACCAGGTTGAATACATGCAGTTGGGATGAGGATGCTGAGATCGGTCGTAATATTATTTGGTTGAACAGATCGACAATCTATGTGTTAATTATTTTTACAGTCTGTGGTGTAAATGTGTAATCTGTTAATATAAAACACCTTCAACACACAAAAACTGCTTTGCAAATATAAAATAAAATGCAGCATCAAATACAAATCCACAAATAAAAAATGTCTGTGAATACATTTAATTAATTTACAAATTAAACAAAATATCTTTCCAACATTTACAACTTTCCAACAGATATTTATGAATTCATTTTTATTTGTGAATCTCCATTCTACGCTTGCAAATATGTATTTTATGCATAAGGAGTCCTTTAAAAAATAAAATTTAATTAAACTTGACTGTGTAATTGCAGATCTGTTTTATATTTGCAAAAATAGTTATCTGAGTAGACAAATCTTTGTTTGTATTTGTAGAAGGTGTTTTATATTTACAGATTACACATTAGTTGTCGATCTGCTCACATTAATACTATTGAGACTCATCTATCTCCATACAAAAATTGAACCAATCAGCTGCACCCGCGCGACCCTGTCTCTCCTCTCGTGAGCGCGCGTTGTCACCTGTTGTAGTCCAGCCTCCCGCTGCTTCTCATCGTTACTTTGGGCTGCCCGTCACACAGGGAAAGTCCAAATTCATTCAGCCGGTAACTTTACGGTACCGAAGTTTAAGGACAGGGTGCGGAAACTTTAACGAGGTAAGAAAATGTCCTCTTGTCGTTAAACAGGTAACTGAACGGCTGCTTTTCGACCTGCAGCCGCAGTCACCGTTGAAACCTCTCAAACTCAACGTTAATGTATTTCTAAACTGGCGTTAATCTTTAAACAAGCTAATTTTCCCTCCTTGTTTATGTCATAAAAACGTGCTATGTGTGCAGTGTCCTCCTGAAAAGGTCAAACTATGTTGAGAGCACTTGGAAAGTGAACTTCAGGCTATTTTGGGGGGCGTTGTGTCATCTGGTTTGGTGCTCTGTCACAGAGACAGTCGTCATATAGTTTCAATTAATCCAACGACGTCATTCCTCGTTTTCTACTAGGTGGCGTATAATTTATCTGTAGCCTACACTGTTGTCTTCTTAGTTTCACAGAAGTGTAGCTGAAAACCCCCTGACACAGTTGAAACTTAGTGAAAGCAGAGAGATATTAGTGTCCATACACATATCTAATTTACTGAACTGAACTGAATTATAATATTAGCTGTAACTTTTCTGTAAACTGTCTGGAGCTGCTTCAGGGATCCACATAGAGAGGCGCCTTAAATGCGGGTATTCATTGTGTATTTGAGTTGTTTGCTATATGCCAGGCAGCCCATACTTAAGCCAAGTGGTGCCTTAGATTGGGCTATGAGCTCATCTGTAAAGTGGTGATATGGGTTGTGTGTCCTTCAGACTTAACCCTTTACCTGCTGTCATACAACAGAGCTCATATCGTTGATCATATGATGCTGTCATTTGTTTTCTCAAACGTGAGGCAGCTATGAACAGTGTGTCCCATTAATGGATTGTATTTGGTGGTCCCATGGGTGCACAACCCACCATTAGGCTACTTTTTGTATGAGTGAGGAAATACTGAAAACAATGTGTGAGGACTGAAGTGACTGATTAACAAGTTTGCTGGAATGGTGTGTTCGTGTGCAGTGATAAAGAGTGGAAAAATGGGCATCCTTAATGAGACACTAGTTTGTGAATACAACAGTGTTTTGCAGTTTTTAATACGCAAATTAATTCTCAACTGATGAGAAATATAGCCTGTTCATAAATCATGCCACTAAAAGTTATGTAATATCGCAGCAGATGAAAAATAGTATAGTTAAGAATGCTATAGATGCTACTTAGTGACATATAAAGTTATATTTTACCACTTTACCACCGCTTTTGTTTTATTGGTGTTTGATTCTCTTCAGTGAGTGTAAGTTAAACTTTGACTTGATGCTTTGGTTCATATTCAAATCCAGTGCGTATTTCATGGTGTGAAGTATGTTTGGCTGAGTGTTATGTGTCCATATTGGTGTCCAGTGCTATGATCTCATCTGTAATGTGAAGTGCAGACATGGCGTCTGTGTCCTTCAGAAACCCCCCTTCCTCAGTGCTGCACACAACAACAGTTGTTCATGAACTGTTGGTAGTGGTCTGGCTTTTAAGGTCATGTTGAGGTTCTCTGGCCAACCAGAAGTTAATCTGATGGTTGAATTTGATTTGATTATTAGATGACGAAGTGGAATTATCTGTAAAGCGAGGGGTTATTGTTGATTTGGACTTTTTCCCTACAGGAAAAGTAATGATCTCAGATCCATGGTGAGAATGTGTAGTTATTATGATTGAGTAAAGATAACTTTCACCTGTGAAAACAAATTGTGTTTTTTCCTTTAGATGTTTTGCACTGCATGTTTGGCACATCTAAGAGTGATTCTGTGTTTTTTTTTATTTTTTGAGTGTTTTATCCTGAGCGCCTTTGGCTTCAACTCTTGACTGGCTGTCATCAAAATATGCTAAAATGGCATCGAAAGATGTTTAAAATTATTCAACTTTTCAAGGACAAAATATTCTTGTCTATTAAAAGATAAAATGGTGCTATATGTAGAGGGAGGACTATGACATGATTGGTCAGTTTATTGCGTTCACTTAGTAGTGTTGTCAAAAATATTGATTTATTGCTCATTATCCATTCTGAATATTTGAAACCTTTTTGATACTCATTTTCTGCAGCATCAGTACACCGGTACCAGCTGTGCTTTCTCGCTCTTCCTTATTGTTAGCCTTATGTTTACTACTGTCATTCTACTGTTCTCTGCTACTAACCAAAAAAAAGGTCATTGTTATGTTTAGCCTTCCTATGTTTATCTTTATTAAGAATTTAATCATATAATATAATTGTATTCCCTCAGTGTCAGTTTTCCCCATGGTATTGAAAATGGTACTTAATATCAATATTTTTGAAGTTACTGTATTGAAGGTAGAAATTCCAGTTTTATAAAAGCACTACCAATCAGGCTAAGTTGAAGGTACATTACGGCAGTTGATACATGTAATATTATTGGGTTGATCAGAACTATTCTGAAAAGCTGTAACAGTGATGAGATGCTTAATTTGTCCACCTTTATGAGAATGAATCCAGTTCTGTTTCTGATCATCAGGTAGACAGAAAGATTGAATGGATGGAGAAAATTATGCTCATTCACAATCCCTCTTTCAATGAAAATGATGCATTTTATCTTTCACCACCCAGTATGAATAATGTGTCAGTACAGTGTTGAAGTATTTTCAGAATCCAGCAGATAATGTTATTTTCCAAAAGTTTACCAGGCTCTTTGAAACTGTCCAAAATGATCTTATCTGTCTCTTAAGCTTTTAAATTGTCATCTCTCTGTTGTTACCGGTCATAGAGAGGACTGAGGTCATCTTCACATTCTCCTACCCACAATGCCAAGCAGTTTGTGTGTGTGTGTGTGTGCATGTGCATGTGCATGCGTGTTTTAAAAGGGGTTGGGTCACCAGTAGAGCATCTGCACCTGCCAGCTGATGTCCGAATTCCAAGACCAATATAGCTTTGCCCGCTTAATCACACAAATACACATACGAATGCACGTGGACACACACACACTCACACACACACGCAAATGCAAGTGGACACGGACACACACACATACAAAAATTACTTTCAGTATAGAAAGTACAACACTTGCTGTGCATGGTCACGTGGCCACGGTGGGCGTGGCCTCCAATAGTTAGTGTCAACAACAGTTAAAATCATGAACGTTAAAACTCAAGGGTTATTTTTTTTCTTCTTCATGAAGCCACCTGTCTGCATTAGGAAAAAGAAACACAGTGACAGTGTTGTAAAACAGTTTGTAAATCATTATCTGTTACATAAAACTCATGGTGCGAGTTCAGGACAGTAAGAAAAAAACAAATGAATCAGGACATGTTTCTTATCATTTATTTTGAACAGATAGTAGTTCCAGTGTGAAAGACAGACAGAATTCTTCTGTTAAGGACTGAGTTAACATTTTATCCACTGACAACTTTGGTAAACTCTTCATAAATTGCTAAAAATACGGAACATCTCAAACACATTTGTATTATTATCTCACAAAAGGCAATAGGTCACAACAGACAGTAAAACTGAAAATCATCTCCTATGATATAAAATCGAAAAAAAACAAAATACAGATCACCTTTTCCTCGTCCTGGTGATCTGCACATTTGGGTGATGTCATCGAATGTGCATTAGCATGTGGGATGTTTTTCTAATCCCATCCCCTACAACAGTGGAGCAATGTTGCACACCTTCCTCATATTCTACACATCTCTCTCTCTGTCGCTGTTGTAGTTGACAGGAAACACTCAGGCGGTACTTTCATCTGTGGTGTTTCATTTGCACTCGCCATAGTAAGACTGACCCACACGCCAGTGAGCTTGTTGTGCTAGAGTCAGCATATTTTGCTAACGCTATACGGCTAAAAGTTTCTGAATGGAACTGAAGCTTGTGAACTTCGGCTCTGCATTGCATGCATCAGTCTACATGCTGTGTATTTATTCTACGTGTGGTTACCTGACCATGACCCCCGGACCATGACAGTTAGGTATTATACATGAAAAGTTACAGCACTATCCAAAGAGGTTTTAGACTTCCATTTGTCTTTTAGTTAGTGGGATATTTCAGAAACTGCTTTTAGCCACTCAGACTCAACCTTTTGCTCATTACTTGTGTGGCATAGTGACTGCTTGGTTAAACATGTATCCATCCATAAAGGCCATTTCCAACTACATACATTTTTGTCCATTTAGAAACCACTCATTTTTAAGATTTAGGTGTACTGATGGTCCAAACAAACATCATTGTCCATCAGTGTATTTTCAGTGTCAGATGATGCTGGTTGGCCAAAACAGTCTTGAGCCCTCACGGGACCAGGAGAACCACAGAAAAACAGTGAGCAAGTGTGTGTAAGTAAATGAGTGTGTGTGAGAGCAAGCAATGAGAGAGACTGCTATTGTCATTATGCTCCTGCGTAGCCCAGACTACGTGGTAGTCATGGGAACAACATTCTTTCCTAGAATAAAAGTGAAGGACCAGCCAGGCTTGGTGTTACAGGAAGAAATCTACTGAGTGGGCAGAAATGGGAGCAGAACCATTGATATCTGTTACTCTCATTAGACGGTCCCAGTAGTACGATGGAAGCCGTAATGGAGCATTATTTTTATGCAGTTAAAGACACTTTTTAATGTTGCTCACCAGTTGACGTATTGATCTTGATGGTGAAAATCTCATGGCTGTGTCACAAACTATTCTGTTGAAATAATATGGTGAACATCAGCTGGTTCAGAATCAACATCAGATAAGTGTGATGTCAACATGGCAGCTACTGAGAAATACATGTTTACATGTTAGCTCGTGCAGCCTGTGTTTACCTCTTTCAAAACAACTGAACAGGAACTCCTGTTGTTAGGCAAAGTGATCACACTGAGTTTATGTATCCTGGAAATCTCTGGTGGGATACAGTAAAAGCTGTGATAAAAATCACACACAGAGCCTCTAAAGCTAAATTTTATCTGCGACAATCTTGATCAATCTCCAGGTTGTTCACCTCAAACCTAGTGTCAGCTCTACAAGTATCTCACCCATCAGCCCCCCCGACTCTTCACTTGCTTCAGATCCCAGAACCTGAAGTTTTATATATTCACACCTTTACTGACATGTCTGTTTTCGTTTGTCAGCTATCCAGAGCCTCAGCTGGCCAACCACTCCTCTGAGGAACCCTTTGGTCAAAGGGAGGACAGAAGTGCCCTGAGCTCAGAGGATCAGAGGTCACCAGAGGTTACTATCCTAGCCCGCACGCCCAGCCCTCCCCCTCCACCCTCACCACCACCACCAACCCAAGCCAAGGAGAAAAGCCAAACACCCAAGCTGTTCACCCCAAGCAAGATCAGTTTCACTGTAAGAACATTTCTTACACTACGTTTTGTGCTTTTTGAGAAGCTTTTTGCTACAGATGGCCTCATGCTTACTGTCTTATGTGACTTCATACATCGTACATGTTTAAAAGGTTAATGGCAACGGAATGGCAACTTAATATTGACACAGGCTACAAAGAGAAAACACCAATCAATAAATAAGTAAATAAATGCAAAGTATGCAGCCTAGGTAGTCTGCAATATACATAATATGTCTCTTTTACCCTCTCTTACCTATATTTGGTGTTTATTGAGGTGGTGTAGCTATATATTTTTAATTAAAATTGTCATCTAGCTTTTTTTTTTTTTTTTTTTTTCATTTTGAACATCAGAAAATATAACAAACATTAGTTGACAAGAACAAACAACTTCCCTGGCACTGATTTTCTTAACTCCACCTTGTATATTCTTTTGAATTTGTTCTCTAAATGAGTAACATTAGGTATTCAAAAAGTGGTGTTATTACCTCAGCAAATGTAAATGTGTAAAAGTTTCTGCATGTCTCTTTTTCATAAGACTCGAAAAAAGGTATAATTTCAACTTGATTCAGTTTCTCTAAGTGTGTGTGTGTCTTTTCTCTTCTAGTCCTCCCAGTCAGGGGGCAACAACATGAACCTGTCAGACCTGCCTACCTTCACTCCCAGCGTCTTCCCTCCCAGTGCATTTAACTATGAGCGACCGAGGCATTTTATCCAATCACAGCCGGCCTTTCAGGCACCCAGCTATGAAAGTGTTCTGAAAGAAGCCCAGGAGAACCAAAATAACTCCCAACAGAAGCTCAACAGTTCCCAAAATAGTGCCAATGTTACGGAGGCACAGAGTCAAACTAAAATGAGGTCTACACAAAACCAGTCTTTCTGTCAAACTCAGTCAATGTCCAAGTCATTGTCACAGACCCAGTCACAGTTTCAGTCAATGAGCCTCAGTCAGAACCAAACCCAGTCTGTCGCCCAGACCCAGATCCAGGCCAACGGCACAGTCAAGTCCTCTCCCTCTTCATCCAGTCTCAGCTCTCCGATTTCCACCCCGGCCTCCTCTGTTGCACCTCCTCCTTCTTCTGTTGCCCCCTTGCTCAGTCCCTCTGCCACCACAACCTCCTCCACCCCTTCACCAGCCTCCTCATCCTCTCTCCCCCGCACCACCATGCGTTCCACCATCACCCTCACCCCCAGCATCCCCAGTGCCACCGGCCTTGGTAGCGCCACCCTGCCAGCCAATCAGGACACCATGTCAGCATCTGCTGCTTACCTCTGCTCCGTGCTGCCCTCCCAGTCTGCCTTCTCTCCTTTTTCCTCCTCCAAGCTATCTCCCAACTCCAACCTTCCCCACCCCTCCACCTCCCCCTCCCGCTCCCCACTCGCCCCCTCCAGCCCTCTCCTCCCTGTGAGGGCCTCCACCCCTCCTTCCTCCCTCCCTCAGCAGCCTCTCCCAGTGTCACCTTCCCTCCCTCACTCCCCTCTATCTCCTTCCTCCTCCTCCTCCTCTGTCCCACAGCCCAACACTCCCAACGGACAGAACAGAGTACCACCTGCTGTGGTCTCCCTGCCCGCCAGCTACAAGGGAGGGCCAAGCATGTAAGTAAATATATACGTCAATTTGGCATGCACATGTTTACAGATAAGTGAACATTTCCCACACAAAAAAACATTCCTTTGACAAACAAAATGTATACATTTATGCAGAGAGAACAGATGTGTGTATGTGTAGGGCTAACTGGAGAAGCTCTGGAACAGAGAGGGGAACACTTGTTTACTGCTTACAGTGATTTAACAGTAAGTGGACCTACCATACTGGTGGATGTGGTCACCGCCTGAAAATAATTATCCCCTGTTGAAGAAGCTTTTCAGATGAATGATGAAATGTCTAAATCTGTAGTCGAGGTATTTGAATGTATTTTTATGCACCTGGATGATAAACAGAAACCTTGACAGAAAGACAAAGTAATCACACTTGTGACTTTGACTTAGTTATGTAAGCTTATGGACAATCCATTTTATTTTACATCAAATCCATGATGGGAATTCTGTTGTCTAAATGCATAAAGCAAAGCAATCAATTCTTTGCGGTCCCTGCATTAAATGCATTTTGTAGCATGTATTAGTAAAAATGTCCACGCAGATGTTTTAACTTTCTTTCATAAATAAATCATAGCAACCTGTTTAGAGGTCATAGCTAGGAATGGGCCAAAATATTCTATCACGGTATATGTAATTTTTTTTATCACAGTGTATAGTATATGTATATTGTGACTATACCGTACTTCAAACAAAGCCTCACATGAGCCAACACTTGAGTTAACAACAAAAGAATCACAACAGTAAAACTAAAATTCTTTCAAAATGGAAGCTTCAAGCTTCCTGAGAGCAATCGTTACAAGTGTTCTCCTTTATGTCAGCACAAATCACCTAACCTTTCAAGGCAGCTAGATTTGTGAGATCATGTAAAAATCCAGTCCTGATTTGCTACATAACCTGCCCTGAATAGCTCCTGTTGTAGAATCAGACAAATTCCTTCTGGTGGACACATTGTTACCATCGCACCCTTAATACCAACATATCAGCCAGCCCTAGTCATAGCACATTTCTAATCGTCAGCTAAGGACAAAGGCTTATTTCCACAGGTGTTGGATAAAGATTTGTTTCAGCACACAAGTTTTTTTTAGTGCCTATTGTTATCTTCTTCATCTTTGCCTCCTTCTTTTGCTCTATTTAACTTCTGTTCCTTCCTGCTTTCTCTCTCTCTATCCTCAGCCTTCCTAAGCCCATTCTGAAGAAGTCTGTTGCTCCTCGGCCTTCTTCCTCTCGCTCCACAGATGAAGACATCCAGGGCTCCAAAGACGCCCTCATCCAGGATCTGGAAAAGAAGCTGCGCTCAAAGGAAGCCAGGAGGAGAAACAGCCAGGTGTGTGTGTGTGTTTATTTGTGTATGTGTGTTTGTGTGTCCAGCAAACTGTTGGAAGAGCAAAAATCCTACATTTCATTCGACAAAAAAACATTTACCCCATTACTAGCACACTCCAGCCCATTCACACTCACACACTGTGTGCCTGTTTGAACCTAACACAATACATAATTACAGTAGTTTACCAAAACAAATCACAGCACGCCCTCTCTATGCGTGAAAAATTATAATTTAACAGTATGAAGCTTCATTTTCGAACAGAAACTGTCCTATGAGGAGCGTATGGCTCGTAGGCTGCTGGGTCCAGACAACGCCAACTACATGTTTGACCAAGACAGTCTTTCAGACTCACAACCCGACCAGGTACGATAACAAACTTTCATCTAGTGAGTAGACGTCATAATTAATACAAAAATCCTCTTAACAGCGTGTTTCTGATTGTACTGATGGGTGTTGCAGTGCTGACTGTACTGCACAGACATTTATGTTGGCTCTGGTCCAAAGCCCATTAGCTTTCATTTTGCTATTAAGTAAAGACCACACATTATTACAGTCATTTGGGTTTGAATGGCTGCACAGGGAGCCAGTTTCCCTCTCAGGGCCTCCCAGCCCAAAGTTGAAAAAGCCTGGCAGTATAATCAGCAGCCCCAGTGAGCTGTACCATGCTGTCATTTTGTCCAGTGGTGTGTGTGTGTGTGTGTGTGTGTGTGTGTATGTGTGCGTGCGTGCGTGCCCGTGTGCATGTGTGTGCCCGTGCCCAGGATTGTTCTGTCAAAAAGCCTCTGTCGCTCACAGGGCTTTGCACCATCTATTCTCTCTCTCTGTCTCACACACAACACCAACACACAACACGTGCATATACACACAGAGACACAGTGGCTTGTCAGTGGCTATTTCTTGCCTGCTTTCTGAGAACAAGCCCCTTTCGCTCACTGGTGACAACAGGACTATTGTGTCAGAATACACACACACACACACACACACACACAGTTAGCCTCCTGGCTTTTTGTCAAGCTACTGACCCATACGGTTCATTTTCAAAGTTCAACCTGTGATTACCTCTGCTTATATTACTCTGTTTTCTGTTACAGCCAGAATCACCAGAAGGAAGACACACAGGTGGACTATGGTAAATAAAAGTGATTTATGTTTCAGTATTGCTCATAATTATTAACTTAGCACGAGAACCTTGAATGTGTGATTCCGAGTCTTTTAAACATGGGTGGATTAAAAATTATATTGGTAATTTTGCTTTTGATTTGTCCAGCTCATGAATATTTTGCTTGTGTTTTTCTGTCCACTGCAACATTACACTATTTTAATGGGATTCGATGTAGAAATAGGAGGATTTTATACATAAGGATTGGAAAGTGTTTTTTTAGCCCTAATTATAGCCTGTGTTTACTTAATTTCTACAATGTGTGGTGCCATAAACATTCTCAGTGTCTTATAACTCCAACTGTCTGTCAGGACAGAGAGAAATGGCCATAGAAATAGTATGAGAGTAGAACAGACATTCCCATTCAGCTACGTTACATCATGTTTTAACAAACATGCAATTAATGTCAGCAAAAGAAACAGGGAAATACTGTAATATTTTAGTGAAAGTAATGGTTTGCTGATTTGAAAAGTAACTAAATAACTGATTACTTGAATTGCAAAACCAACACGTTATGTTACTTGTTACACAAAAATGTCATCTGATTATTTACTTTGTAACGTGTTACCCCCGACACTGCCAGTTATAAATACATCTACTCAATTTTTCATACTGGTTTGATATTAGAGCCAGGCTGGGCTAGGACAGTATAGTGAATTTTACATTATATACTCAGTAGCCGCTCCAGAGTGGAACATAATGACACCGTGTCCAAACAGCAAACCAGCGTTTGACTATTATCATATTGCATTATGTAGCATCAGGGCTCTCTGTCTTCACTGAATACATTAAATATGCACCTCTGTTACATCATGTAAACAAACCATGTAAATAATCAGCTGTGCGCGTGAGATCAGACTGGATATGTAACCACTTAAAAGATTGGTAGTAGCTTACTTGCTATCTTCCTACATTTGTAACATTACTTTTTAAAACAGAAAACATGTTTTAAATTGTATTATTTACCAGAAATTACATACAATACAGCAAACAGCAAGGAGCGTAGCTTGTTATTAGTAATGATCATTTACCTTAGAAGAAACTCTCAGCTCCCTTAGATCTCCCTCAAGCCAGCTGCCATCTTATGTTGTTTTTGTTTTTGTAGTGAAATAATGAGGCATCATGTACTGTAGGTAATTCCTCAATTCAACTTCATGAATCAGCCATTCCTCGTCCATTGCGGCCCTTTCAAAGCCAAAGCAAGCAACAGGTAGCCTATAAATAGAAACAGGTCATCCAACAAAAGTTGAGCTCTAAACGGCGCTCCACATTGCCTGCAGATAGTTAGGAAACCTCTTTCATCGGCTTCAAATCTAAAATGTTGCCATATTGGTGCAGTTTTAGTTTTCTTGAGAGACTAACTGCCTTGTTTTGGCTCAACACCCCAAGAAACACATGAACTTTCTAGTAAACAAACATGGCGTGCACTACTCTGCCCTTCCCATCTCTACTGAAATTTGATGTCCTTCATGTGGTGCTCAGCTCACAGCCTGTCAGACACTGTTGTCTTTGTTTGTCCGTGTATAAACAAACATAATATTATATTTATCACCTTATTATATCGTTTATTACTAATACAATACAAGTTCGATTTAGAGCCATGATGCCGTCAGCACGGGTTGTTGATGTAGGCTACTTTTAATCTGTCAGAACGTGTTATATGACAAATGTCGGTTTAGCCGGTTTGCATAAAATCAAATCCATGTAAGCTTGACTGGACCAGCAAAACCAGAAATTGACCCTGCTCTACTGTGCAAAGTTGTCAATACCTTTGATCACATAAAAAGCAGCAGCAAGCCAAAATGGAGTTCTCAAACTAGCGAGTGTAACACTTTATGGCTCTATTGCATGTGTTGTCATCATAACAAAAGAGAGCGTCACTATTTTCTGTTGAACTAGTCAAATGACCACAGCAAAGAGTCCAATGTCCTTTTCATTCATTACATTTTTATGAAAATGGATCAAGTCCCTGATTCAGCAGCCATGCTGTCAGACTGAACAGGAATCAGTTGCTTGTGTGTGTGTTGTCACCAGTGGACTGTAAAATTAAGTCAGTGAAAGTGAGGTAAAGTGAGGTTATGAATAAATAATCTCTCTCTCCCTGCAGGGGTAGGCGCCACACAGGCACAGACAGGGGAAATGAGGGCTCAGCCATCCAAGAGAAATGTTACGCTCCTCGCTTCTTGCAGATCCCTCAAGACCTCACTGTAGAGGAGGGACGCTTCTGTAGGATTGACTTCAAGGTGAATCACTTACTCACATACACACATGCAGGTTTTTAACACCAAAAGCTTCACGATTTTAAGTTTAATAATACACTCAAGTCTGTATTACTACAGGTCAAGGTCGGGGGCTCCCTTCTATAACTAATACAACAAATCAATGTAATAATGGTGTGATCATGTAAAGGTAAATAAAGTAGAAACGTTTCTCTTTTCTCAATCCAGGTCGGAGGCCTCCCTACTCCAGACGTCAGCTGGTACCTGGACGGCAAAGCCATTCGTCCAGATGACTACCATAAGATGTTGGTGTGTGAGAAAGGGATGCACTCATTCATCATAGAGATAGTCACAGTGCATCATGCCGGCGTTTATGAGTGTGTGGCCAGGAACCGAGCAGGGGAGAGCAGATTTACCATGAGGCTCGATGTGTTAGGTAAAAATGTTGTTAAGGATGGAAATGCTGTCTTTTTAATAGAGAGTTATCAAAGTACAGCTTAGTAATCATCACCATAGTTTATTAATCTATACCAGTCCTACTTTGTACAGTATTTATTCTGAGTGGGAGATATGTAATCACCTGTGCTGTGCAACCTCCTCTCTGCAGCCCAGGAAGCTCTTCGTCCTCCCACCTTTGTCCAGAAGATGTCAAACTCCAGAGCTTTAGAGGGTGACACTGTTAGGTTAGAGTGTAAAGTGGATGCTTCCCCTCCTCCACAGCTTTTCTGGAAGAAAGATAAAGACATGCTGCGCATTGACCCACACAGAATGAGGTGGGTCAGAAAAGTACTTGGTTACCCCTAAACTCCTCCTTAAAGCAGCTGTGCGGAACTTTACGTTTTCGTTGATTATAGTGCCCCCCTTTGGTCGAAAGGGTATGACACCTACAGCCTGGTGTCGTAAAATCTCGACTGCAACCGGCAATTACCGCATGCATTTGTTTTGGAGAGCGAGAGGAAAATCATAAATGTTCTGGTGTAGCTCTGAATTTCTTATAAACTGAGGACAACTGCCTGCTGTATATTTGTGTTCATGGTCACAGTCACAGATAATTTTGTGGCGTTTGTTGTAACGTTACTAGACAAAAGCGGTTCACATCAGCTAACGTTACATTTAGCTTGCTTATAACTTCCATGTCGTCATATATTGAAGTGAAACAACGTCTAACAAGTTGCGGTATATTCTCTAAATAAAAACAAAAATTACATACCTGTCGATTAGGAAAAGGGCCAACTCGGGATCAGTTTTAAAACCTTTCAAATCTCTCAGCTCTCTCCACTTGGTGAATGCCCGACCGAGGTTTACACGCGTTTGGGCTCGAGCCCTATCACTGTCCCGTTTAGCCTTCTTCTGTTCTTCTGTTCTTTTTCTTTTAGATGGTGCTCCTTCTTTATCCACCATGACATCGAAAGTACAACCAAGTCCTTATAGATACATCTGGTAAAACCGTTATGTGTTCAGCAATGCCCGTTGCGTACCGCTTTCTCGAAGAACACTCTCTGTAAACACGGCTCTTCTTCTTCTCTCAATTTATTGGCGGGTCGCAAACAACTTCCAGGTGCATACCACCACCTACTGTACAAGAGATCTTCAAGGGGAGGTGATACGAACTAGGGACTGTTTTATGAATGGTAAAAAGTTCCACATAGCTGCTTTAACTGCAGTTCAGTATTGTGCATCAAACTCAATAGGTCATACTGGTATTTTGAGGTACCTGAAAGCACCTACATGTATAATAAATATTTTTATATTGTCAATACACGTTTACTGTGTAGGTTTTAATCCCTTTTAATTTCTCAGTTTATGTGTGCCATTGTGTTTTTTAAATCGTGTATTTTTGTATGTTCTTTTAAATACTCAGCATGCATTAGGAAGCTTTAGCCAACATGTTCTAACTTAATGATGAATTAAACACTTAGTCTCTGTCTTTGTTCCTCCACAGTCTGTATCAGGACGGTTCAGGCCGGCAGTGCTTGTTAATAGAGAGGGTGATGAAGACTGATGCTGGTTGGTACACTCTCTCTGCCATCAATGAAGCTGGCATGTCCACATGCAACGCCAGGCTGGATGTCGGCAGTAAGTCCACCTTGTGTGTGTTCATCTTTCTATGCAAATTTGCTGTAAAGGATCCATCTCAGTTATCTCTTGTGTGAGATAGCCGAGTAGTTACCATAGTAGCCCGGGCTGTAAAATTAAAACAGCAGATGGAGGATGTTGTGTGCTCTACGCTACAGTGACGCCGGCTCTATAGCCTGGAACACGTCAAACAAATGCCGTGTTATGTGATCGAGCGGAAACCTGATGAATGTATGCAGCGTCGAGCTGTTCAGCTTTCCTAAAGACTACTGCATAATCAGCGAGTCAGAGTGATAAGTATGGAGTGCATCCACCGATGAGAGAGAGCTCACTGGAGGAAAATACAACACAGCTATTAGGTTTCTGCTCTATCACATAACACACCATCTGCTTTGTGGAGAGGGGCTGAGTGAGAGGGCTGACAAAGGCCTCGCAGAACACTATCTGACCCTCTGTTACACAGAGCTGGACTGTGTACATGAGTAGCAAACCTGACCACTTTGTATGAACCAGGACTCAGATATTGTAATTGAACAGGACCTCATAACAGACAGGCTTTACTGGGTGCTTTTCATCACTAAGAGCTTATAGTTGGTGACATAATAGTAAAAATAGAGAACTTTTCTCAGACATCAGCAGGGTAAGCCACCATACATTTCAAAGTGACAATGGCATACAGCTGTGGCAATATTCAGACTAGGGCAGGGTAATATGGAGAAAATTAAATATCAAAATATTTTTGACCAAACACCTCGACAGATAGTGTGACAAAAGGCAAAAAGTTTAACAGACCAGTCTGGTTGGTAGTGCAGCCTTTAAAACCAGGAAAAGACAACAATGATATTACAATATCCAAAATCTAAGACAGTATCTAATCTCATATCACAATATTGATTTAATATTGGTATATTGCCCAGTCTTAGTCGGACCCAAGCGAGAGCTTAGAGGTGGTTTATACCTGGGGCATAATCACAGTACACTTAAAGTATCAAATTATCCCGCCCAATAATGTATTGATCATGATTATTTATATGCTTTTATAGTGTGCATAACATTTGGCATGTATTGACGTTAATTTCCAGCACAACGGTGAACTTTGAACGCACTTAACAAGAACACACTGACGTTCCAAACTAGGGTTCAAAGGAGAGAAAATCGGCGCTTGTTATTAATGATCTAGGCGTGGACATTTCCAGTTGCTGCTCAGTCAGCTCCCCTAAAGTTGTGCTAAATTTAAGCTCTTATGTCTATTTTTCAAGTGCTGGTGTTGTTTTTTAGTTAGCTTTGGACAGTGATGGCTTGTGGTTGCGAGTCACTCACAGGGATGAGGAAATCAACTCACCGTCTGTAAACTCTCCGTCAAGGTTTTATAATATAAATATCAGTGAACGAAGTCATTGTATAGTGTGTTAAAATTTTTAATAAGAAGTCATAGTATTCAGAAGATTGTCATAAAAAAGTTTGAGTATAATATGCCATAAAAATGTCACAAAAAGTCATAGTATAGCATTTCAAAAAACATGACATAAAGAAGTAATTGCTTAGTATGTAATATGATGGTAAAAAAAACGGAAAAAGGTCATTTAAAATGTCACAGTAAAGTATGTCATTAAAAGGTAATTAAAAAAAGCCAGTATAGTCTGTTTGCACTTTTCCTGTGCAGTCCTCATTCATATGCTGGCTCCCTAAAATGCCACTCAGTTATCAAAACTTTAAGAACTCCTGATCAAGGATTTTTGTCTCAGAGATTCCCCCCAGCCTCTAAGTGATAAATACATGAGTATGGCCCTGGAGTTCTTTTGATTTTAAGGGGGCCCATTTTGTTTTTTTCTGTGTATTTGTCTTACATACTGTAGTTTAGTATTTGTATTTTTTGAGCCTTGATGACATGTAATAGGTTGTGATTATTTACAGTTAATACTACAGCTGATTTGCAGGGACAACCACACAGTATAACTATAAACAGTGTCTCGCCCCAGAGGACATGTGCACACATACAAACACATCAGGCCCAGATGAAAGTAACTGTAAAATCACTAGTGAATTGTTTAGTGAGTCTGACAATGGAGAGTGAAACATGAAGAGCTGCGGACCCATTGTCTCTACAAACGTGTGTTGGTTCTTTACCTGGCAACGAGCCATGATGTGCTGTCCTGTGCTGTGGTGTGCAGGGCAGAAGAGTTATTTTCAGACAGCGGGCATGAAAGGAATGTTTAGCTAGTCGTCCACCAGTATAATCTCTTACTGCTGTTGGTAACACCAGTGATGTTAGTCCTATTATTAATATATAAATAAACAAGGCATCTGCAGGCCTATGAAAAAGGATTTGTCACCCTGAAGTTTTTACTCAGTTATCCAAAAAATAATAAAGTAAGGGACCACAACATTAAGCACTGCTTTTAAATTGAAGAACTGGTATCAGACAATCTGGATTAACATGCAGACACTATAATATATGTGGGTAACGTTTTCAAAGTTCATGAAATACCATACTTGTAAAATTGTAGACAGGTAGGGTTATAGCATGATAAAATAATGATAAGTGAATAATATAGTTGTCAACAATTACAGTTACTAGCCTTCCTCTAATAAAACTATTCCAGTCAAACAAGAAAACGATCAAAATTGAGTCCATATGTCATCGATCAGTAAAGGTTCATTTGAATTCATCACTCCCCTCTCCTTTGTCCCTCGCAGCTCGTACAACCCAGCCCATGAAAACGGCGCCCCCTGGCTCGAAGACATTGAAGCTGCTGTCGTCTCTGAGCCACGTGCCTGCTCTGACTGTGGAGAGCCCCGCCCAGCACACGGCCCCTCTGTACGAGAGTGAAGAGCTGTAGAGCCACACTAATCCTCAGATAACTATCACACATGTCAGAAGTGTAAAACTGGACCAGAGCCTGTATTAACTGTCATTTCACGGCAGATATGGTACTGATTAGGCTTTGGTTCAGATTTACAGTATCGCAGCACACCAGGACACAGAAGGACAATTTTGAGGCCAATCCAGATCAGGTTCATTAAACAAAACATTTTGGTTGTATTACTGTACAAGGCTGATTAACTACAAATTAAGCAGTGTGCTTGCCATGTTTTTAGGATGAAGGTACATTTACAGTAAAATCCTTTAATTACACTGCGATATGGTATTTAAGAATTTTACTTCGTTGGAAAAAGTATAAATGAATCTTGCAAATACACTAAAAAAAAACCTGCCTTCATCTATTAGATGATGTGTTGAGGAAACAACAACCCTAAGCATAAGGAGCATGTGGTAGCTACTTTGAGTGAAGTGTTTCCATAGTGAAGTGCCTTCTGAGTTAAATTAAACACACCTCTTACTGTCCATCTGCTGCTGTTCGTCACCACTGTGCCTCTCCCTTCTCTGTTTTGTTGTTTAAGGTTTCAGAGCTGATGTTTGATACATGCCTGTAAGCCTCTCTTCATCTGCCTGTCCGTTCTGCTCTCAGCAAAATGGTGTCTCGGTCACGGATGTATTAATAGACCTGGATACGGCGGGGCAGAGTCAGACCTGCTGCCAGTTTTATCCCAGCTGCCAACTACAATACTGTGACACTAAAGCCCCTGTGGTCCAGAAACCATTTCCCCATAGAAACCAATGATGACAGGACTTCTCAAACATATTTATTAACACTTTAATTGCACCTTTTATTTAAAATAATTATCTTGCAACCAGTTTCCAGCTCTGATGCATGGTATAGGTTACAAAACTTTAATGGCTTTAATTAACTACAGTACCCACAATCCAACACTGCCAGCATCTATCGCTGCTCTTTAATCCTGTCTCACACTCTCCTGTCCTCCAGCCTGTAGCTAAATGAGGATGATTTAGTGTTTGAGCCTCCAAATTGAAGTTCTTGTCCCTGAATTACAGCTGCTGTTGCTTCTGATGATGTGTGTCTGTAAAGCTGCATTTACTGGAATAGTGTTTAAAGAGAGCTCAGATGTCACAACTGGTTCCTGCTCAGATTCTCTGCTGTGGTATAAATTCAGTCTAATATGTGTTTTTAAAGTTGGTTTCTAATATACAGTGTATGTGAATGAAGCTATTTATTTGAACTGAAGCTATTAGTTATCAGTGTTGGGGCTTGAAGTCGCCCCTCTTGTGGTCTGCAGAAGGCTGCAGCCAGAAGTGTATCATATCAATGAGTTGGACAAAGAGCAACGAGCTGCCATTCTGATACCCAGCCTCTATGACTGAACACAAAACCTGATCTGCACTCAAAACAGCACTCAGAACTAACTTATTATGAACGGTTTACATTTTATCACGTCTGCAGTGCAGATAAGACATGTTTTTACATTTTACTAAAGAGGAGGCAAGCATCATTCAGTCTGTATGTTCAGTTGAACTGTAAGTATCAGTATGTCAGCCTGTGGCCACATTTGCCACACTCCTCATTTCCCACCAGAGCCTTGCATAGAAAGATCTGTTAAAAAGAGGCTCAGTATGCCTGCTTACCTTGGAACTGCTTGTTGTTACTGCCAGCCAAGAAGTAATTTCACAAAAACCTGGTACTTTTGGCTTGATCTGCATGCAAACAGAAAATCTGGTGTTTAACCCTGTGTGGCCACAGTTCAGTCTGATGCCAACAGAACCTGAGATTTAGGTCACAAGATGAAAGTCAAGATGAACACTGTATTTCCTGCTACAAATGCAGCACAGTTGAGCTGCATGTGAACATGTAAACTGCCTTTCACTCAGGACTTATGAAGTTTGGATCAAACAGGGTTAAACGTTGGATTTGGAGGTAGTAGCGTGTATTCTCCCTCAGTATTGTTTGTTGTGTAAGTTTTACATATCACTGGATGAATGAGGAATAAAGTTTATGTGACTTTAGCATTGCTCCTTGGTGTGGGTGTCTTTTTAAATAGTTTGATGCTCAGAGAACAGGGCCCCTGGCCCTCAACTGCAAAATGTCACTCAAATTAACATGTGTAGACCAGGAAAAGATGCAAAGCAGCACAAAAATAATTACAAAAAATGGGCAAAACAACCACAAAGAGATGAAACGAAGAACATAAATTATGTTATAGAGACACAAAATGACTACAAAGAGATATAAAAGAACAAAGTCAAAGGTCAAACCACTACAGTGTGTGTGTGTCTTGCTCCTGTATAGGAGACATGTACTGCTCAGGGGCCAATGGTCTGATAATCTGCCCCTGAGGCTGAAGAGCTGCTCAGCAAGCAGCCACCAAGTGTGGGTGAGCAGGATCCTGACTTTGTCAACTCTCTTTCAAAATAACTCGTAAGTGCATGCACCATGTCGCCCTCTGGTGGTCTGTTGATGAAGAGCTGCTTGTAGTTATGGGAATAAGAGCTTTTTGAAGGGAACTAGTTTTTATGGCTGACAACACACAGGTTTATATAATTTTTTAAGCAGACTATACAACGACTCTTTTGAATGTATAGTAAAATTATTTTTTGTGACATTCTATAATGTGTTATTTTTTATGACACACTATATAGTATGTTTTATATATTTTTATACTTTTATATTTTTACTTTTATGTATTTTTGACAAACTAAGCAAACTGGTGGGGGTCAAAACTATGGGGCAGGAGTGACATGATGTGACCCCGGACCAGTTTTTCGAAGCACTGCAACTGGCCGGTAGTCGCTGCGGCTGGAGATGTGGAGTTTCTTAGGCAGGGGGATTATAGTGGAAGACTTGAAACAGGGTGGAACAGTGGACTGTGACAGGGACTGGTTGAAAATCCTGGTGAAGACTCCAGCCAGCTGGTCTGCGCAGTCCTGGGATGCCGTCGGGTCCAGCAGCTTTCCAATGACCTATTTATTAATATTTTTATGACATACTACACTATGACCTCTTTATTCATATTTTTATGACATACTACACTATGACCTCTTTATTCATATTTATATGACATACTATACTATGACTATATTTTAAATACATTTATGACATACTATATTATGACTTTTTAAGAATATTTTTATGGCAAGCGTTACCGTGAATTGTTTTACATTTCTATAATATACTAGTTTAAATACACTATGACCTTTTTTTATATTTTTTTTTGACATACTATAAAATGACTTTTTATATTTCTATGGCATACTATACTGTGACCTTTTTCATGTTTTTATGACATACTGTACTATGAACTTTTTATATTTCTATGACATACTATACTATGACCTTTTTATTTGTTTTTATGACATACTATACTATGACCTTTTTATTTGTTTTTATGACATACTATACTATGACCTTTTTACATTTTTATGACATACTATACTATGACCTTTTTACATTTTTATGACATACTATACTATGACCTTTTTACATTATTATGACATACTATACTATGACTTTTTATTTATGTTTTTATGACATACTAAACTATGACCTTTTTTCATATTTTTATGCCATGCTATACTATGACCTTTTTTTAAAAAAAATATGTTTTTGTGACAAACTATACTGTGAACGTTTTTATATTTTATGACATACTATAATGTGACCTCTTTATTCATATTTATATGACATACTATACTATGACTATATTTTAAATACATTTATGAAATACTATACTGGGACCTTTTTAAAAAAATATATTTTTATGACATACTATATTATGACTTTTTAAGAATATTTTTATGGCAAGCGATACCGTGAATTGTTATACATTTCTATAATATACTAGTTTAAATACACTATGACCTTTTTATTATTATTATTATTATTTTTATATACTATACTATGACCTTTTTCTGTTTTTTTACATACTATAAAATTAACTTTTTATATTTCTATGACATTCTATACTGTGACCTTTTTCATGTTTTTGACATACTATATACTATGAACTTTTTATTTCTGTTTTTATGCCATGCTATATTATGACCTTTTTTTGAAATATATTTTTATGACATACTATACTGTGATCGTTTTTATATTTTAGGACATACTATGACCTTTTTTATAGTTTTGTTAGATACTTTACTATGACCTTTTTATATTTTTATGACATACAATACTATGACCTTCTTTATGACATACTATACTATGACCTTTTTATCATATTTTTATGACATACTATAATCTGACCTTTTTTGATATTTTTATGGCATACAATACTGTGACCTTTTTTATATTTTTATGACATACTGTAATGTGACCGTTTTTTTCCGTTTTTTTTTGTTTTTTTTACATTTTTATGACATACTATACTGTGACCTTTTTTATATTTTTATGACATACTATACTATGACCTTTTTTATATTTTTATGACATACTGTAATGTGACCCTTTTTTTTATGACATACTATACTATGACCTTTTTTATATTTTTATGACATACTGTAATGTGACCTTTTTTTTTTTTACATTTTTATGACATACTTTACTGTGACCTTTTTTTTTAATATTTTTGACATACTATAATGTGATTTTTCAAATTTTTGACATACTATAATGTGACCTTTTTTATTACATTTTTATGACATGCTATACTATGACCTTTTTTTATATTTTTATGACATAATATAATGTGACCTTTTTTATATTGTATGACATACTATACTGTGACCTTTTTATATTTTTATGACATTCTATACTATGACCTTTTTTATATTTTTATGACATACTATAATGTGACTTTTTTTTAATTTTTATGACATACTATACTGTGACATTTTTATATTTTTGACATACTATAATGTGAATTTTTCAAATTTTTATGGCATACTATAATGTGACCTTTTTTTTTTTTTTTTTTTACATTTTTATGACATAATATAATGTGACCTTTTTTATATTTCTATGACATACTGTACTGTGACCTTTTTATATTTTTACGACATACTATACTATGACCTTTTTTATATTTTTATGACATACTATGCTGGGACCTTTTTTATATTTCTATGACATACTGTACTGTGACCTTTTTATATTTTTACGACATACTATACTATGACCTTTTTTATATTTTTATGACATACTATACTATGACCTTTTTTATATTTTTTTGACATACTATAATGTGACTTTTTTTATTTTTATGACATACTATACTGTGACCTTTTTATATTTTATGACACGCTATACTATGACCTTTTTTATGTTTTTATGACATACAATAATATGACTTTTTTATTTATATTTTTATGGCATACTATACTATGAACATTTTCAAAAAAAATATTTCTACAACATACTATACTATGACCTCTTTTTTCATATTTTTATGACATTCAATATCAATACTACTACCTTTTTCATTTTTATGACATACTATACTATGACCTTTTTTTGTTTTTATGACATACTATAATATGGCTTTTTATTTATATTTGTATGGCGTGCTATACTATGACCTCTTTTTTCATATTTTTATGACATACAATACTACTACCTTTTTTCATTTTTTTTTGACATACTATACTTTGACCTTATTTAGATTTTTATGACATGCCATACTATGATCATTTTCTTAGTTATTAATGACAAACCATAATATGACATTTTATTAAAAAAATATTTTTATAACATACCATTCCATAACCTTTTTTAGATTTTAATGACACACTACCTTATGACTTTTTATTTTATTTTATCTGACATGATGACACTATGATATTTCTCAAAAAAATCAATGACATAGTATACTGTGATTATTTTGTTTTATATGACAAACTATTTTAAGACTTTTTTTGTTTTATACTTTGACACAAACAATATTTTACTGACATACTAGACACCATAATATGGCCTTTTTAAAAATATTTTCAAGACATACTGTACTAATTTGAATGGCTTTATGACATAGTGTGACCTTTTTTTTAAATAAATTTTAATGATATACTGTACGACAATTTATATTTTTTATGAAATACAATACTATGACTTCCTTATTATTGACACATTTTACTATGACTTTTTGTTGACTTGCTATACTAATAGAAACTCTTTAGAACATCTCCTCAGCAGCTGCCCAAAGGCCCTGGCCAATGGCAGCTATCGCTGGCGCCATGACCAGGTGCTTAAGGCAGTTGCCGGGAGTTTAGCCTCAGCCATCAGCACCAGCAAACACCATTGTGCTCCAAAAAAGGTAGTCCTTTTCGTAAAAGCTGGAGAGAAACCCCGGTCGTGTCAAAAGGCAATATCAGGCCTCCTCCACACAGCCTCTGACTGGGAGCTGCAGGTCGACCTGGGAAAGCAGCTGAGGTTCCCACAGCACATTGCAACAACATCGCCCCACCCAGACATGGTTATAATATCTGAGGCTTCAAAACACCTGCTAGTGTTGGAACTCACGGTGCCCTGGGAAGAGCGCATCAAAGAGGCCAACGAGAGGAAACGCGCCAGGAGCTGGAGGAGGAGTGCAGGGAGAGAGGCTAGAGGACATTCTTTGAGCCCATAGAAGTTGGCTGCAGAGGTTTTGCAGGTCGCTCACTTTGCAGAGTCCTCAGCCGATTGGGCCATTCAATCCGCCACTTGAGTCTGCAGAAAAAGCCACTAGGTGGCTTTGGATTAAGAGGGCTGATTCGTGGGTTGCTACTGGGACGCAAGTCGGGGCCTGATCAACCTGGCTGGGTTGCCTGGGGGAGGGTGTATGATGTTGTGAGACCCGAAACACTTGATGATCCCAGGATACATCACTGATGATGTGTCCCAGTGCATCTAGGAGATGTTTCTTGCATAGATACTATATATTTTCTAATGAAAAACTACGCCATGACTTTCTTACGACATAGGCCAAGTATATTATGACTATAGTATACTATTTTTTGACATAGTAAACAAAGACTTTTTTATGACATTTCTTCTTTTGGTAAATTGTTGCATCTCATTTTGCAGGGAATTGCTCAGGAGCACAGGTATTAAAAATCATTTGACAAAATTAGAAAACATCTTCTCACTGATGATCTCATTTGCGTATGTTGGTTATACAGAGGCATCAGTATGACACTGAAACTGTTTCATAACCACTTAAAACTCCTTGTAGTTGCTTTTAAACACTTTCATATGACATACACTGACTCAATTTGTTATATTTATATTTTTTTATTAAAACCAAAAGTAGACAACAATATCAAAAATCACATAAAACCTGTTTTTGGCTAAAAGAGGACTGGAGGTTGCAGATTGAAGGAAATATTTCTACTGTGGCTTCAAACACAGTTCTACTGCCACTAATGTCCATCTGTAACAAGCCCATTTTGATGAAGTTGCACAGTGAAGGACCAGCATTGACATGTGATCACTGAACAAATCATCTGCATCAGTACAAAATGTTTCTCTACCAAACTACCAGCCTCATCACCACAGCTTTCCTCTTCTACGTCATGAACACACTCACAGTCCGTACATTTATAACTATATATACAGTAATGAACAGAGAGAAGAGAAAGGAATGACAAACAGGAGAATAACTTCCTGTTTGCATCAGCTCAAATCCAGTTGCCTCATTTACAGAAGTTTACTTGTAGAAATCCAAATCAGTGTCAAGTTAAAAGGGACGTTGATGTCAAAGTGCCCAGCTCTACACCAGTGCTTGACCTCTCAGAGCTGTAAGGCACGTGGGTAATGCTTGGAGTTAAAAAACAAAAACACATTCTGAGAGCTACACAGTGACTGTAAAATAAGAAAACTATGGACCTAAAATCATAGCTGGAATTTCTACCTTTGAGATTCTGTCAAAAACGGTTTAAGCGTAGTTTTAAACATCTGAATTGGCTGATGTGTGACTAATGTATCGTGGCAGGAGCAGCTTCTCATGTTTCTCGTAAGATGAAATAACTCCTCATGTCTTTTCCATGACACCTGGCAGGGAGTGTTTTTTTTCCCATGAGTGCCTTCACGTGTACTGTACACTGCGTTCTGCCACATGGAGCTCCAAACTAACAGCTTTGAAATCTCAGGGTCGACTTTTGGGATACTCAGGACATTCTTTAAGCCACTTTATGTGTGGGACAGCATACATTGCTTAGGCTGTCCATTTCAGTTGATTAAAATACTTTGTTTCAAATGACACTTAAGATAACATGAAGAAGATTACAAGTGGAAAAAAAACATTAGGAAAAAATCTCTATCAAAATCTAAATGTTTGACTGTTCATGTGCACATACAGTACAGAAAATGTTTGTTTTGAGTCCTGCTACAAGTCAACATTGCTTGTAAATTTAAAAAAAACAAAAAAAAAAACAAGGAACGGCATATCCATTACATGACACTGTATGTTTCAGTGTCCAGTTTTATCAAAGGATATGTCATCTGGGCTCACCCTGTCTGTTACAATATTTGACAACCCCTTATAGAAATGGGAATACTGCTGTGTGTAGAGATCTACTCAGTGACATTATACACAAGGATCTGGTGCTGATGAGTTACGGCGCTGGAACAACCAAGATGACGATTTATAGGATGGCGAACTGTGGACTTTTAGAAAAAGAGAACCTACTGAGTAAAAGAGCAGAGCTAGAGTCTTTTTAGTCCTTCCACAAATGTTCGAATTTCTGTTAAATCTGCAGTGATGATGTGATGTTTGGAGACTGCAGCCGATGCAAACTAAATGCTGCGAGGAAAAAGCTCCACTCCTTTCATCCTCACGGGTCAAATTTCAACGTCGCTTTCTTTGTCGTTGTCGTGGTCACCGTCGTAAAACTCGTTGGCTGCCTCCGGCCTGAGGAAGTAACGTTATCGACAGCCAGTTAGGTACAGGAAGTTTTTAAGATTTGGAATATTTCAGAGAACACTAATACAATCAAAATATTTAAACACATGTACTGTGCTCATCTTAACACCATGCAGGTGTACTGACCTGGTGTAGTTTTCCTCGCCTCCCCTCTCATCGGGGTCTGGCTCGTCTGTGCGTTCGTAGCTCAGCATGTCAGAGGGAACGTCGTGGATCTGGACGCTAGGTGCGTGGTTCAGCATCTTCAAGTTCTCGAACACCGTTTGACGGATCTGCTCCAAGTACTGCAACAACATGCAAACAGTTAGGAAGACTGCACGGAGGATTTATCCTCATGTGACTTATTATCTTTCTGTTCTCAACAAACAACTGTAACTTGTTAAAGAAGTATTCCACCACTGAAAAAAAAACAGAAAAAGGACTCTAGCTTTGCTTTGGTTCATGAGGTAGAAAACCTACAACTACCAGGATGCAATGCGCTGCAGCACACCAATAAACGCTCCCGCTGGTAGGTGATGCTATGACAACTTGTACTTTTGGCACAATGGCGGCCAGTTGGTATCAAAAACATTCGTATTACAGTTTAACTTTGAGCTAAAACATGTTTTTGAAAACACTGGAGTTTTACTGTTTGATCTCAGTTTTTCGGCCTCCGTTTTCACTGTGCAAGAAACAGTATGGCTCCCACTTCCTGTTTACAAACTTGTTACTACAGCTAAACAGGGCACTCAAATATGTTTCTAAAGAACATTTTAGGTGAGAAATGGGCAGTGCAGTAACACAATTTCTGTTTACATTTGATTAGCACAGCTTAGTTTTAGTGTTTGATTGTAGTCTGGTCTGAGTTTGAGAGAGAGGAGCTAGTTTGTCTCTTTATCTACTTTTATGTCCATGGTGGAGGCATTAGTGGTGGGCAATATGAAAATGCAGAAGAACAGCCTGAGAGCCAGCGAAACTCCACCAGATGATGTAATATGCATCATCTGGTGGAGTTTTTCTGGGAGGGGAGCAGGGAGATCTGGGCAGTGGGTAGATATAGGGAAGTTTACAACAGTTTATTTATACATACTACCCAAAGTGTTATGATACAGAGCTTGTTGAAAATCAGTGAAGTAACCCTTTAAAGCACTTAAAATATAAGTAATGCATCACTGTTGCAGGTCCTGCAGACGCTATGATATTATAATACTGTCACTAATCAGTGTGAGATGATGTCTCACCTGTCTGGAGTTCTGGTTTTCTATCCTGGTGCTGACATCAGGATGCAGCGTGAAGTCTGGAGCAAAGTACTCAAAATACTCTGCAGAGGACACAAACAAGAGGAGGAGGACACAATTAAGAGATTTTTCTCTTCAATCTCTGTGTGAAAAATCACTTCTACGGAATTCTCAGTCCTTCAGCAATCATTTACTCAGATGTAGATTCAAAATGTCATATCGATTATCTTCCAACAGATGGCGCTACTAGTTGTACATGCTCAACATTAATCTCTACTCCACAAAAACAAACCAGAACTCTATACTGAAGCCATTTTGGGCAATAAGAACAAGAAACAACACTGAGGTGCAGGGAAGGTGCATAATCATATTCACGAAACGCTTATAATAAAACACAGATAATTATACACTGATGAAAACATAATCCTAATATTGTCTTTATCTTATTGTTATTTTAAACGCTATCATTACTTCATATCTTGTTTATTTGAGCTCCACTCAGGTAGTGTGCCTTAATTTCATTAAATGCACCAGTACAATGAGAATAAAGAAATTCTTACTCACCGCTATACGGCAGCTCATCACTGATGGACTCATCCAATAAGAGAGATGTCTCAAAGGTCCTGCAACAGAACCAAACAGCCTTATTAAAACAACAAAGCCCATATCATGGGACCTCTCTCTCCTCTTGACCATAACACATTTCGTTTGAAAAACCAAACTCACCAGCAGCGAGCTACGTTCCTCACTGTGTATCCTCCCCCTCCCAGGACCAACAGAGGAATCTTAAAACTCTTTACAAACTCCACACATTCACTGAAACACAGAGAGCAAAGCGAACACACATTAACACACATGTACAGGATAAAACAAAAACATCACTGCTTTCATTTTAAGTACTTCATTTATGGTTCTGATGATTTTGCTTGTAATTAAAAACTCTGACATGAATACTCGTAGCTGGATTGCAAAACTCAGCTAAGAGCCAGTTCATAACCAGCATCATGATACCACTTATCCAGGATCACTAATGTTAGGCTCAGTGATGGCAGGTAACCCCAAAGGAGCCAGAGTAAATTAAATCTGCTTTGTGATACAGCCCCTGATCAAAACCAGGCGATGTAATATAAGTGAGTCTCACCCATGTCCTCGTATACTGAGGTTGAAGCAGCCCAGTCTGTCGCAGCCCAGAGAATCTGCTCCACACTGGAAGTAGAATAACACACAGGCTTTGAATGTGTGAACGATCATCCAGCGATTACATGCAGCCTTATAATCTGACAAGTTTACTTTATCTGGCTCTGATCTCAGTCAAACATCTGTCATTTCATCAAACACAGACTCAGTGATCAATGCTCCATTAGCTGAGAGGACAAGTGTTAATTAAACAGATTAATCCTGCATTAAAGATTCAGAGATACACACTGACCTGTAGAACGATGCAAGTCGGCTGGTAGAAATCCACCACCTGTTTAATAACCGGCTGGAAGAGCTGCCTGTAGCCTGGGCCACACAAACACAAATGTTGGCCATGGTTCATAGGAGTGTGTATCTTCAAAGCTACTGAGCTCTATGTGTCATTTATACAATACGTTGTTAGGGTTGCAGCAATATACTGGTTTCAAGGTATATTATGACATAAAAGTTGACGGTTATCACATTGTGTACGTTTGCTTATCTACGATATTGAAAAAAATATACAACTGGACAAAGAATCTCCCCTTTATTAAAGTTATTTTCTATGGTGGGACTTTTTACACAAACTTCCATTCACCAAATGGTTTCAAGTTTCAGTTAAAGTAGTAAAACATTTGTTCAACCAAAAATAACCCTTCTGTTTTCATTCCTTTAAGGGTCTTTCTGATTCATAATAATACAATTCTGTCATACCGTGTTACAGTGAAACCGTGATATTTTCTGAGACGGTTGCAACGCTACACGTGTTACATTTCAGTGATTAAATCTGAGCAGCAAGTGAACTCACTCTGGTCATCGATGCCGTCTCTGAGAGGAACATTGAGGCAGTAGTACCGCCCGCTCTCTGCTCCCACCTCATACATGTCACCTGCAGCAAACATACAAACACATTGTGTTAAAACACACCTATACAGAGACAACACAGTGATGACATACTGTAATAACGCAGCTCAGAATGCATAGATTGCATCACTTTCAAAATGTTAAAGTAGATCAGAAATGCATAAAACTTTATATGCTAAAAGGCATATCATGAGAGAAATGGTCAGCGCCACAGCAGAGCATTTCCCCCCCTGGAACTGTAACCAATGACAGTTTAAAAAACACAGATTTGGACTTGTCACATCAAAAACTTAAGGAACCAAACCTGTCAAATTGTGTGGGGCTTATTAGCATAACACTACAGCAAATTGCAAGGTAGGTAGTTCAGAGGGGAAGCCAGGTGTAGCTACAGATCTGCATTTTTCAAGTTAAGTTTCACTTTCTCTTCAGTTTATCAGAGCTGGTGATCAGGAACAAGGTTTATCTAAAATTAGCAACACATTACTATCTGTTTGATATCGTAGCCAAGTCAGAGGCTCATGTCATCTATTACTGTTTCATTTCAAACATAGAAAGGGATGAGCAGAGTTGAAGGTGAGCAGGTGCGCTAGAGCTGCAGTAAAAGATCCCCTATTACCTTCTTTTGTGTTTACTTAGCTGTAAATGTTCTACAAAATAAAAAAAAATGGCTGAACAAATTAACACTACTTATAGGCCAAATTAAAACTGCCATGCAGATGAATGGCATTTTCAGAATCTGTGCAGAAATGCCCAGACTGTACTCTAACCAAAAGAAAAACACAATCTGATCAACAAAACTTTTCTTAGATGCTTTAAGTAGCTCGTACCTGTTCCTGGGAAAAAGTAGTTCCCATATTTGTGGAAGGACACAGTCATGACGCGATCTGTCAGGTAAAAGGCCTCCTGAACGCCGTCGCCATGGTGGATATCTATGTCGATGTACAGAACCCTCGGGTGGTATCTGTAACACACACACACACACACACACACACACACACACACACACAGATGTAAAGAGAGAAACAGACACAGCAGACACTTGAAGGTTATTCAGAAGAGTGTCTTCTTACTTGAGTAGCTCCAGTATACTGATGACAATGTCATTGACATAACAGAACCCAGATGCCTGCAAACACAGAAAAATCATTTTAGTTCTTTAACCATTCACAGCTAAATGTCAACTGTTTAGCATTAAGAGCAACAATAAACAGCACTTAGCTCTGACCTCAAATTTCTTGGCATGATGCAAACCTCCGGCCCAGTTGATGGCAATGTCACAGATCTGGAAAACAAAGAAGAATCAGTTAAAGGTCACACAATCACCATGACCAAGTCTGCCAGTGGCATAAATGTATAAAGACAACTAGATACAGCGCTGGAGGCGGGGCCCTGTTCACTCCTATGAAAGCTGCTCAGTGGTGCATGAAGCCAGAAAAGTTCACCTGCCACTTTCAGACTGTGTGGCCAATAGAGCAGGCACACTGGGACTTCTGTTAACTGATCCAGCTACTTTAGGTTTAGCACTCTGCTAACTTGAATGGGGATAAGATGATTTAATCATGTGGTGGTTTAAGCGCAGGGTTCATGACACTCAAAAAATGTATCTACTGATTTAGAGACAGCTCTTAAGCCATGTATGTGTATAGGAAAAAGTCTTGTGGGCCACATGGCATTTAGTGAATGATGTAATTCTATTGTTTGGCCACAACGGAAATTGGCTTCAAAGCCTGGCACACTTCCTGGGGCCCAGTAGTGCTGCAGCCATGCTGCTGCTGTCTCAGTTCAACAAAGAAGTGTTAACACTGTGTGAGTGACGTCCAGTGATTTAGGTATCATCTGCTGCACACATGTTCGTCTCTAATCACCAGCTGCTCAGCAGAAGCCTGAGAGCAGGACAGGAAGTTACCATGACTGCAGCTGAAATAATAAGAAGATAAATGGCACAGAACACTGACTTCGGTTGGGTGTGTGTGTGTGTGTGTGTGTGTGTGTGTGTGTGTGTGTGTGTGTTTGCATGTGTGTGTTACCTTGTGGTTAAGCTGTGTAGCTCCCTGTAAGGAGGCTCCTGTGTATCTTGAGCAAAACTCAAAAAGACCAGGAAACACAGGACTGAAACAAAAAAACACAGGCACAATATATTTCAGCTATGGTTTAGTCAGTCCCCCAATAATAGTGATAGTCAATCTAGCTACCAGGTGGAGTATCAGGTATTTAAACTGTGGACTGGTCACTAGTGTTTCAGAGGGGTAAAAAGTAGGGGTGAAAATCTCTCTACGCCCTTCATGATTAGATTTTGACTCAAGAGGACTCACGATGCGATTAGAAACTGGTTATCAATGCATCTTCATACATCAAAATTTTCTATACATGATTTAGTTTTTCTTACAGTGTGACTACTTGCTACTTCTAAAAACATAGCATATTTGTAATGATCCACTGGAAAGACGGTCTTTTAATTAAACTGGACTGTCTATGCAGCAGAAAGAGGCAAATAATATTGAAACTGGTGCTACATGACCAGAGAAAACAGAGAAAAAAGTTTAAGTTTATTCACTTTATTAATCCCCCTGAGGGGAAATTCAATGTTTTTCACTCTTGCTTGTCAATTACACACAGGAAAGACACACACATGCACAAACAGGACCTATACATGCACAAAGTGGAGAGATCTCAGAGTGAGGGGGCTGCCCTTTGGTCAGGCGCCCCGAGCGGTTGGGGGGGTTCGGTGCCTTGCTCAAGGGCACCTCGGCAGTGCCCAGGAGGTGAACTGGCACCTCTCCAGCCACCAGTCCACGCTCCATATTTTGGTCCGGACGGGGACTCGAACAGGCGACCCTCCGGTTCCCAACCCAAGGGGGGTGGGTCTGTCTGGCAAGCAACAGACTGTGAGCCAGCAAAACCCAGTGAAAGCCAGCGAAACTCCGCTGGATGACGCACATCTTTATGTCCATTGCATTTCACCAACCAAATGGTTCAACTACCAAATGGAGACTACGAAGGTCTGATATTTTATGACTATGAAATCATGGGGATTTTGTATGCTATGACTTGCAATAGTGACAAAAAACATGTAACAATTTTGGGCATCATAAGTTTATAAAACAAACCATTTCAATAAAAAAGAGTAATGCTCACCAGTCGTCTCCAACATTGAATGTGTTGAGGCTCTTTGTGAAGCCCTGCATGTTGTTGGGGCTGACCTTCTGTAGGAAATCTATGTAGTCTTCAGAGTGGAACCGACACATGTCGTGCTGAGATGCTTTGTATGGCTTGAACACCTAATAAGAAAAGAAAAAATTGTAGTACATTGTAGTAAATTGAAGTACAGTATGACACTGTTTTGTTTATACTCTTGATTCTGGTGTTTTTCATATTGTTAATGAAGAGTGAGTAAATGTATGAAAAGCATCAGCAGGGTCTAAATGTGCTCCACCATCACTCTGTGCTGCTCACCATCATTTTCTTGTAGAGTCCATAGTGCAGCACCAGACTGTGAGTCAGAGACAAACGGTGAGGCTTCATGGGGTGGCCCGCACCTGGCAGAGACAGATAGTTTCTACATTATGGTACAGATGGTTTTAATGCAGCTTTTATGACGTATTAGAGCGATTTCCATGACACCCAATATTGAAATGAGTCATCTTAATTTCACACAGAACAGACTAACAAATACATTATCACTGTGAAATCACTCCTGACAGAAGGACATAGTTTCTGTCTAGCCTCGCCTCTAGCTATAACAGTGAATATTCTTTTTCTTTAAAGATAATACCAAGTAATCATGCAATAAAATTCGTGCAATAATGCTGTTACCATTGTATTGAATGTTTTTTTATCCTAAATATATAGATTGTAAGTCTCAAAGGAGGTATCATCGCGGTTACGGTGTATAACGTTAATGTCGGAAAATTTTAATTAGCTGTGTAAATATGATGGTCTTTATTGTAAACCAATATGAAATCACTAAAACAGACCATTCGGCAGCGTTAAGGTGAGTGTAGGAGCTACGTAGACCTGTCAGGCAGATAGCGAAAACAGAGCGACACATAATGGGACATTTAAATAAATACCAATACAGATAAGTTGAAAACCTCACGTTAGCTAACGTTAGCAGAACAAACCAGCAGCTTCGGAATTTGTACAAAACAAAGCTATGAATATGAATTTATGTAACAGTGAAAACCTGCGCAACAGACCCCCAAATGCAATGCGACAGCGTGAATTGTTTCATATGGAAAATAAAATAAGTTATTAGCATGTAGCTAGCATGCATTAGCATCGTTTCCCTTTGTAGGCCTGTTCGCTACGATAACCAAACTCACCATAATGAAAGTTACCCACGTCTGGGTCATAAAAATAAGATGTTCTGTTGGTCATCCTGAAAGAAATATCTTCTGACTTTATTCGCAAAACTATGACTGTTATTGCAGCTATAAACCCCACATTTTTTCTTTCAATTAGATAGCCGCCATGGTAAACACCGACTGAGTCGTCATCAGACAGCGACCGAAATGACGGAGAGGGGAGGAGGAGAGGATGCGGCTGAAAAAATAAAAGTCACATTTTATGGACTAACTATAAACAACAGTTAAGTGTTATAACTTCGTCCACTGACCCCTTAAACCCCTGCATTGGTCTTCACTTTAGTTTAGTTTTGAAAAAATAAAAACATTACATGAAAATACAAAGTTTATTCCCAGAGGCTAACACATTAAAGCAGTGGCACTAAAACTTTTTAATCCCCACGTTCAGGAAATATTCCAGTGCCCCCCACAGAGGACATGGTGACCTGTCTGTCATCACTGCAAACCTGAACACTCCAATGCAGTTGCATTTGAATGCATTCATAAGAAATTTTTGCCATTGTCATAGTCCTCCAATGTTTACGTAGCAAAAAATCCTTCATTTCCTTTATCCCACTCAGAAAGTGGCAAACGAATGAGTAGATATGAACATTACATAAGTAAAAAGGCTATTATATTCATACATTACCTGATATATTTATGTCGTCAGAAAAATTACCTATGTCCTTTTCAATCATTTTCTATCATCTCAAGGCCCCGGGTAGGTAAATGTAAAAAATACTTATTTCCACTGTGGGACACAGGGACAGTTCCACAAGCAACATAATATATAATCAATAATCAAAAAACACTCTCAGTATTCTCAGTCACAACTACAATTTTCTCATCATTAAGCACAATGTAATATAATAAGCCTATACTGGGCCTCCCTAAATCTCAAATTAATGGTATTTTCTGGCATTATTCAAGGCCCCCGTGCTAAATTTTTGAAAAAACAATATAGTGCTATATGACACCTCTAATGTTTTTATATGGCACTATTTGACAAAGGTGCTGTACAGTCCCTTCAAAGATGGGTGCCATATAACACTAAAGTAGGTTCCCCTATAATTACATATGCCAGTCAAAGAAAATGTTGACATTGTATGTCTCTGCAGACCATGGATACACTTCATTTGTATGTTGCGTGTATCATATCAATGTCTCTGAAGTGACGTAGTATATGAGTTGACCTTGTCATCATGAGGCGGAGGGGATGGTGGATGGCGTGGCACCTAGGTGAGACGCCTGCCAAGCTACAAAGCACTGTTTAAGACCAACAAACAACAAAACTGGTGTTTTATTTTAGCAAGTCTTAAGTCTGTTTTAGTGTTTCCATTGGCTTTTTAACCAACTAACATGGATGTTTTTTGATGACCTGTCACTGTGTTTCCACCGTGGATACTGCAACAATAAGCGATATGTTTACCAAGACATCACTGCATTTCCTGCCAGGATAGTGCCACCAAAAGCGAGCCAAAACATGATCTGTTTTTAACCATATAACCAAGTGTTTTTTGTGCCTAAACCTAACCACACATCAATCACTGCCTGGTTGAAATGTAAGGAAATGTAGAGTTTCAATATAGCAATGTGGAATGGCAACATTTACTCACATTTACTGGTGAATGGGCTGCAATAAGTGCCAAACAACCATGTTTGGGTGCTGTTTAGTACCATTTTTGTTTAAATAAAACTAGATATAATAATAAAAGCTAAGGAATTGATAAATAAATCTACCTGACATGCATTTACGAGTGCTTTCTTCTGCATATGTACAGTTGTATGACTGGTGTTGCCAAATCGATTTATCTTTAACACACAAAGACAAGAAGTCCTACCTTTATTAAACATGCAAGTGATGTGAATGTATGTGTTGTGTATTAACATATGTTGTACCAACATGCTCTAAAAGCTTTAGCTATTGAATCACATGCTTTAACAGATCAACCAAAAATAATCAGGGAAAACCATTAAGGTTTGAGCGACAGGCTCATTATTGTATTATTTAACTTTGTCACATTATTTTTCTTCACATTAAAGTTAATTCATTTGCTTCAAGAAGATATAAGCTGATAATGTTTAAATGTATGAAAGGAAAACAAAAAAGTCCCAGCAGCTTGGTTTTTCAAAAACACCTTCAGCGCTGATCCCAAACTGCTGACACACCCCTACACAAAATACATCAAATTGGGTTTAAGCGGAGATTAAATCTTTTCATTGGTATCCAAATGTTAGAAAAACAAATTGCTTGTGTTTATGTGTGATTGACAGCAATAAAAACACAGCGCAGGTGAAGAATGTGATTTGTGCTGGCAGTGTCCGGTCATGGATTTCAGTGTGGATCATCTTTACCTTTGAGCTATTATTAAAGGATTATTGTGCTAATCAGTTGATTTTGACAGCATCCAGTAATGTCAGGCAGGATGACACGTCTCTGCATGAACTCAATAAAAAGAATTACCTGGGTGTTACTGTGTTTAATTTTTAACACCTGTTTATTAAAAATAAGAGATTGAGGGAGATTTTCCAGATCATATGAGAGACACCAAACTTTACACTGTGTTATAACTCCTGCTGCACCTTTCTTTCCCTGCATCCACAGGATTTAACACACATGCAGTAAAAACATATGGACACACACACACACACACACACACACACACACACACTGTATTTTCTCATCTCTCACCAAGGGTGTTTAATGATTTTTAAAGATTGTCTAACTGAAATGTCTTCTTCATTTCCTTACTTTAGTCTGTTTCTCTTCTGTTTTTCAGTTTTTCTCAACCTTCTTTCCACTGCAAAAAACAAAATCTGTGTGTGTGTGTGTGTGTGTGTGTGTGTGTGTGTGTGCGCGCGTGTGTATGTAATATAGTAAGAGCAGATGTGCCCGAGAGGTCTACCAGCACAACCTTACATAGACAGGGTCATGTCAGCTGCAGCGTCTATGCTGCAAAGATGCGTGTGTATAAAATCTGTGTGTGACAGCTGAACCCTTGAGAGAATTTCAGAGTGATTTATTGGTACACCATTTTAAACACCACTATATACAATTCCTGCATTCACATGAACCAATTACAGGAGGAGTGTGGGCAGAGTGGATGATTTAGTCGATGGGAATGAAAAGCTTTCCAAATGTTTTAGGGTTTTTTTTTTCACTAGGTTGCAGCTAGTAATTATTTCCGTTATCTATTAATGTGTCAGTTCTCTCCACTGAAACACTTAATGTTTGGTCCAGAAAATAGTGGGGATTATAATTTTCCTTAACCAAGATGATGGATTTAACAGTTCTTATTTTGTCAGACAACATTTTAAACCCCCAAATATTAATACATTACATTATTCACAGTAATTTAAAACACATTTAAGGTCCCCACATTTCAGAAGGTGTGACCAGCTAATGTTTGGCATTATACAACAGTTAGTTCCGACCGAGTAATTTGATTGGACGAGAGGCATTCCGTGAGTGCTGATATAGAGTATAACATCACTGAAACTTGTAACAGTAAAATCACTCCGCTCACAGGTGTTATAAATATAAATACAGCCGTTAATTTACCAACTGTCACACTCGCTTCATTGATGTAAACTGACACTATAGCGTTACACCAAGAAGATGGATATTTTCCCCAAAATTACATTTGAATGAAATTATGAGTGGTCGTCAGGAGAGGACGAGGAAAAGGAAAGCCAGGACTCTTCTGTGCAGACCTCCANATAACATACTTAAATAATTTATTTCATCACCTTTTGTTAACATTTCCTTACTCAGCATTGCTGTTTAAGCTGTTGTTGACCTGTTGTATAAAAGCAAGAGGCCTACTACACTCGAGGTCATGACGTTGTACTGTATATCGTCACGGCTGTAATTGTCTTCTATGACCGAATCACAGCCGTGACGATATAAGTTACAGTACAACATCACTCCCTCTCGTGTGATATTGCTTAACTTTACCAATTAATCAATTATTGATGATTATTTCTTTTGATTGGCTAATTAATGTATGTACTGATTATTACTTATATATCTTTTTTTAAAATTGAAGAGCACTAATGTGACTCAAAGCCCCACACAGGTGCTGTCATTCACAGTATGTTGTCTGCACCCTACAATTGATTTTTTTTGCACCTGTAAGGATGAAGCAACTTACTCTTTTATTATTCTAATTAGTTAGTTAGAGTTTGCTGACATCATGTAATTCCATCCAACTTCAAGCTGAGCAGAGGTCTGATCAGTAAATAAGTGAAACTACTTGTGTGGCTGTGAAGCGCCTTTAATTATTTTAATTAAATCATTAAATTTATTCTTTAATTATTCTAATTAAATTCAATTAAAATAATTAAAGTATTATGGTTATATAATTATTATAATGAAATAATTAAAGGCCTTAAGGCACACAAAGTCAGAAACTTTAGTGTTATAGAAAGCACAACAACCTGTTGTCATTCATGCATTTTAAATTAATATATTCTTTATTTGCATCCTTGAGAACATTCCTACCACCAAATGCAACATATTCAGTTCTAGCAATGTTCCGTACTAATTTGTTCAATGTCACCCTGTTATGTAACTCAACTCTAATGTTGGTAAAGCACAGAAAAAAGTTGAGACATCCACATAGATAACTATGTGGTTAGGTAAGGTTGGGCAATATGGTTTACATTATACTGTAAAATAATACTGTCAGACTTGTCCACACTGGCCATTGTGGGCAATGTTGCAAATACAGTGAGCAGTGGTTTGTTACTACTTAATTTAAGTTTATAGGATTTTTTAAAAATCATTGTTATGGTGTAACTTTGTCAGGTTTTTCATGAGACGTATTAGCCAAAAACCAGACTATAAAGTCTTAGGGCTGCTGTGACACTGTGCCTGCTTAGGGCAACAAAAAAGTTTAACTTGGGTGCATTGGTACAATGGACAACCAAGAAAGGATGGCAAAAGAAATACCCGCACACCAATTCCACTGGGCTGAGCAGCCACAAAAAAAAGATTCACAGACTGAGATCAATGCCAAAAAAACGGCAATTTATTCAGGACATAGGTGCACAAAAATAAGGGTACTACTTATTTATTTATTTTGTACATACATGTATTTTTGATACATTTGTAAATGGTCTGCCATCATACATAGGTCATTGTGATTTGGGAGTTGGACCTCTGCTCCTCAGAGTTGATCTCATCTAATTAGTGGCACCAACTGACTGATTCATCACACCTGCTAGAAATCTGTCTGTGTCTGTATCTGTTCTGTGAAGGACTCATGTCAGTAGCACTGATGATATTCAAGGACTGAAACATTTGCTGCTGTTTTTAATCACTTTTTATTATTTTCTGCACTTTGGGCACCCTTCTTTTTGTGCATGGATGTTCTGAATAAATTGACCTTTTTTGGCATTGATCTCAGCCTGTGAACATTTTTTTTGGATGTCCATCCCAGCTGAATTGATTTTCGGGTATTTCTTCTGCCATCCTTTCTTAGCCTAAAAAACAGACATGTCTGTCTGGTTATGTTTCCTATAAACAGAAATTCTACCATATCATGATATATATTGATACTGTGATATGAAATTGCCAGTGCATCCTCATACAATGGTTCGTGTGATATCTTACAAAAATGCACACACAACAATCCATATATATCTAACAAATTAGAGCCCAATGAATTGCATTGTCATGTTAACATAAAGTTCCGCAGGTAAGGTTTAGGAGAGTTAACAAAGTCCTGTGTACACCAAAACAGTCTTAAACAGGTGCGTAGGTGGGGCAAACAATGAATCAAAAAGGAGAACACCCGCACACTGTTTGCACTTGCAGAAAAAGGTTAAATTTATTAGACTACAACGTTTTGGTCATGGACCTTCATTAGGTAGATGATGAAGTTCACTTGGGTTCACATGGGACACAAACACTGGTCTCCTGAGGCAAAGTCCTGTGTTTGTTTGACCCAGGACAAGAAACATAATAAATAGGTTATGTGAATTTAATTTATTACTTACAGCATCAACGCAAGTAGAAAAATATATTTTATCAAATCTCTGTCTGCATGGAAATTGAAGTTTTGCTCCTCCCTGAAACACTGTGAACATGGGAACATGTGTGTATGTGAGAAACAGAGACAGTTATTCATCCATGACTTTTGCAGAGTTTGATAGAGAGGCTGGCATAAGTAATCGTTCACACAGCAACACTGCCTTGCCTCCGCTCTACAGAATGTGTGTTGGCTTGTCGGCTGTTTTGCGTTGGAATGTTTGGTGATGTACATTTGACTTTCTCTCTTCTGCTAGTTTGTTTCTCTGCCTGCAGCTAAATGGCAGAGCCTACCTGCATTGAATGGGTTATGTATTATGTATTCCTGATGTTACAGGTTACAGTAGGTTCAGCAGGTGAGCTTTGGGCACAGAGTGTGTTAGTGTGTGTATGTGTGCTGGGGGAGACCAGATTTGAACCTGGAATTCCCCTGAGCCTTTTTATGCTTAATGTATTCTATTTTTTGTCTGTGGCCATCAAGACTGAGGTATTAATTTCACCTAGCATTACCTGTGCCCAGAACAGGCCCTCAATATTAAAACTAAGAACACAGTTTGTTCTGTTTTTTCCTCAGTTTCACTGCACCTTTTAGCCTTCAACACAAAATGTAACAGGAAGCTCAACAAAACACTAACATCTGGGGAGGTCAAATTACTATTTCCACCAATAAGAAATAACTTTTAATCTCTGCTTAAAGCTCCTTTTATTTAGTACCAGGTTTAACCACAACAAGTATGCTGAGAAGCAGATAAGTTTAAACCAGTTATTACCTGGATTTTATGTCCTTGTGGACACAAAACTTGTGTTTCTTCTGCTAGAAGGCCACAGTAAACAAGGTCTCCAAGAACAATACTAATACAACTAATAAAACAATAATAAAGACAAATTAATGTATTTTATTTGTGTTTTGTGCCAGTTCCTTGTTCAAAATAAAGACAGGCCAAGAAATATGTCTACATTTTTGATGCATTCCTCCAGCAGGCATGTTGGTCCGCAAGGCCCTACAGCAAATAATATGCACTGTGTGGTAGAAAGTTTGTCAGAGAATTCATCCACGTCTTTGTATTAAATCCTTAATGGACTTGGCAGTAACAGATCAAAAGAAAATTTCACTGATTCCCTAAAGCCAAACTTGTGCTAGCAATATTTTCTTTCCCATGTTACTTAGATATGTAAATATCTGAACCTACTGTTGATCCTGTCGACACTCACAAACTTTGTCTCACATATTTCAAACTTTAATAATAGTGTAACATACTTGTACACTGTCAGAGGCCTGTCAAGGTCTGCATTTGCATAGCTCTGAAATGTGTGTGTGTGTGTGTGTGTGTGTGTGTGTGTGTGTGCATATGTATATTTTTGTGTGTGTGTGTGTGTGTGTGTGTGTGCACGCGTGTGTGTGTGGGCTTCATCCTTAGCTGGCTTGTTTTGGCCCCGGGGTCCAAATCTGCTCTGTCAAGAATCTGTCTCTGCCTGTTTGTTGAAACACACACTAACTCCCTTTCACACTCACACACTCACACACACACACACACACACACATGGACAAGTGCCCTCATTTACTCATTCCTGTATGTCATTGCCATGGAGATATATACAAAATACAGAGGTGATAGGTGTATCAATGACACATACACACAACCATTTTAAAAGTGACACACACACACACACACACACACACACACACACTATACATATATATTCAAAATATTGATTGGACTGTTACAAATATGGTGCAAGATCAAAGTCTAGTCGCCAAGTGTGTTACACACGCGATTACACAATTAATAATGATATATATAATGAAGGGTTACGATATTGTAACCTTAGTTCTACTAGTAAAGGTGGAGCCCTCTACTGGACTGTATGGGTTATACTCTCCACCAATTAGGACATGCCTACCTGAATGCATGTGGACCCCACAGTATATAAGACTGCACAGGACTCTGTCCACCATCCTATACCCTCTTCAGCAAGCGTTGTAGGAGCAACAGGGCCCCTCAGAACAGCGCTCCACTCTTAATGGGTACAGTGGGTGGAGCCTGATGAATGAAAGCCCTGTCACGACATAAGAGCAACCGAGCCAGTAATGTAGGCTGCCACAGCACAGAGATAGCCTCAGCCAACCCAGATAGTATGCTACCAGGTGGAGCTGTGGTCTAACCTTTTAGAGTTCAAAAGACAAGCATCCTGCACACAACATTTCCCAGGTCATGAAGTAGCGCAGAAACATGTTGGTGTATCACGCCCAGAGGGGGGTCAGATGTGACACAGCTGACATGCACCCAACCCTTTTTACCAGTCCTGTGTCATTCAGCAAGCACAGATCCTGAAAAGAAGCCCAACATGTCCAAGAGATAGAACCATATGTATGGACAGGGCGTAGACCATGATGCTGCTGTACATACAGTGTATGTCCTCAAAACTCACCCTGCTGAACAAGGCTGTCAGTGCAGCCTCACTGTGTGTAGAGTGTGCATGGACCACTTCAGGAGAGCCCTTGCAGTCTGCCTATAGGCTTGCAGGATGCATTTAGAAGGCCATCTGGCAAGGCGTTTCTTGGATAGGCCCTTACCAGCCACATCATCACCAAAGCACACAAACAGCTGTTCCGCTGTGTGTTGAAAATAATATAGCAATGCACAAACTGGGCGGAGCAGATGCAGTTTTGCCTCCTTGTCCTCCTCACGGGGTGGAGGACAAAAAGCATCTACCTGTAAAAACCTGACCTGAGAAAAATTCTTCAGTTCTTGTTAACAAAGGAATGATTCAGTCTGCTGCAGTCACCACTAAGCAGCAAGCACCTGCGGTGCACCATAGGGCAATTAGTTCATACACCCGCTTAGCTGAGTTCAACGCAAGCAGCAAAGCTGTCTTGAATGATAACACCTTCAGAACGGATCGTTCCAGAGGCTCAAAGCCTTCACCAAGGCCTTAAGCACCAATGGTGACCCCATTGCAAGGAGGAGAAACAAACCACTGGGCTTTGTCTCCTGACCCCCTGTAAGAACTGTTTTACAAGAGAGTGGGCAAAGACCATTCTGTCAACAAAACCCTAATGGCAGGAGGAGATGGCTGCTGAGAGATGGAGCGACAGAAAGGCTTAAAGGAGCTTACTATGGCACATGTGCACACATGTCCACCCCCAGGGGTGGATTGTCTTACGGTGGGCAGATTTGCAACGACCAACACCCAACTGGCAAACAGATACACTTTCACTTTCCCAAGTTGAAATGTGCTTTACCACCTTTGGGTGAAGCCTCCACTTATCAGGGGGGATTCCGCCCCTCAACTGGCAGGTCCCTCCCCTCCCCATCAGGGACACATTCATGAGCGCTGAGATGTAGGTCACTCTTTCCAGTGGTGCTCCCTTCAAAGGGTGATGTGAAGACCCCAAGTATCGCAGCTTGTCCTGCTCTGAGGGGGGAATGGTCAACAAGCATCGCTTGTGCTTCTTGACATCCAAGAAAAGGCCGGTGTTTTGAGTAGGTAAGTTAACGTTTATAAGGATAGTTATCTATGTTTATTGTCTCAGCAAAAGAACACTATGAAAATGTATACTTCTTATTGAGGAACAAATAATAATAACAAAAATGTGGGCTTTAAAGTGGTTCAATGTTATAACAGAGTCCATGCTGGAGTATAGTAAGACATCAATAAGACACAATCATGCAATACTGCAGGTATACAGGTACTCAGCTCCCAGCAGGGCTTACGCAGTACTCCAATATGTTCCACTGACTTCATTTGGCTGCAGTATAGGAGCAGCACAGCAGCCTGAGTCTCCTCCCTAAGGGTCCTCATCATCCGTGACCTCACCTGCTGTGTGACAGATGTGGAGAATTGCACCACATGTGAGCACAGATGACAAAGAAAGGATCACTGTCCACTGCCTTACAGAATAAACACACATATTTTAGGGTGCAGTGCAACTGACAGTCATGGAGGAAGTATTCAGATCCTTTACTTATGTGTAAATATGCTCTGTCCTGCACTTAAAAAGGTTACTTAAGTAAAAAATATGTACCGGTAAGTATAATCAGAAAATTGTACTTGAAGTATTAAAGTAAAAGCAGTTAATGCAGACAAATCAATCAATCAATCAATCAATTTTATTTATAAAGCCCAATATCACAAATCACAATTTGCCTCGCAGGGCTTTACAGCATACGACATCCCTCTGTCCTTATGACCCTCGCAGCGGATAAGGAAAAACTCCCCAAAAAAACCCCTTTAACGGG
>NC_065509.1:9015549-9021688 GCF_006386435.1 Epinephelus moara | reverse complement strand
TCAGGATAGGCCTAATTTTCGCAATATTACGTAGATGAAAAAATGCAGTCCGTGAGGTTTGTTTTAAATGAGAATTAAAAGACAAATCTTGATCAAATATTACTCCGAGGTTTCTTACGGTAGTGCTAGAGGCCAGAGCAATGCCATCTAGAGAAACTATGTCATCAGATAAAGAGTCTCCTGTAACTGTTACACCATTATACAGTATATCATATTATTATATTACTCATACATTCATGTAAATCTAATAATTATTTTTATTTTGGATTAATCTGCTGATTGTTTTTTGATGAATCAATGTTTTTCTGTTACCCAGAGCTTTAAGTAACATTTTCACAATGATTCATTTTGTCCAACCAGTAGTCTAAACCTCAAAATGATTAGAAATACATTACAATTATTGAAATAAATCAAAGATAAAGGAGCAAATCTTCACATTTGTGAAGCTGGAACCATGAAATGTTTTTGCATAAAAAAATGACTCAAATGATAATCAGAATAGTTTCAAATTAATTTTCTTTTGACTGATTGATTAATCAACTAATCATTTCAACGGTACGTGTTTAAAGTGCTGGGTAGTTTAAGATACAACAAAGCATAATATTCTATAAGCTCTTCATATGTTTAGTACGCAAAAATCTTGATTTGTAAAATATAAAGCTGTCAAATAACTGTAGAAGTAAAAATTTGGATAAAACAAGACTCAAGTACAGTACAAGTAGCTTAAATTTAGATAGGTGCTAATGGGTGTGTGCAGGCAGGTGTAGCAGCCATCCCAATGCTAAAGCAGCCAGAAGGGTGGAAACAGGCAAAGGCTTAACATACACTGAATGAAAAGCTTGTTTGTGCATCACATGTGTTTGTTACTTTAATCCCAGTATGACCGCCATCAGTTGCACCAACACATTTACGAAATGCCTAATAGGCAGCCAAGTGTGCAAAGCTCTGCCCAGTGCTGTTGTGTGCTGCAGCTGACAGTGAATGATGAATGATTTGGCCCTGGAAGCTGAGTCACCGGGCTGCAGCACAGTCTATCACTTCATGGTGGTCTTGGACGACAACAAGTGTTACTATGATTTATCAGCATGCATATTAGTGTTGCAATTGGAGATATGTTCATTAGAACACAGTTGTCTACAACAGAATCTGGCTCGGGTGTTAAAAATGGGTGTGTGTTGAAGCAAATATGCTGGCATCTTCAAACAGGCCTAACCCATTACTGAACCTGTATCAAGACAGGCATATCATACTTTCAAAAGGTAGACCACAAGTTCTGGCAATTAAGAATCCTCAACCACTCTCAGCAGATCTACAGTCTGTACTCAATAAGGGCATCTTAAACCTCCTTTGAAATGCACAGTAGCAGCAACAGGACCTGTGGGACCACAGAGGAAGGGCTGTCGTGTGTGTCTGTGTACAAACTGAGGTTTAGGGTCTAACAGAGTTGGTTTTATCATAAAAGCTTGATTACACAGCTCACTCATATTCAGATACTGTTTGTTTCAGTAAAATCAATATTAAAATGCAAAGATAGAGATAGTGTAGCAACAACACGCAGTGAAATCTGTATTTTCACTATAAGGAAAGCCGCTAGCACAAACAGTAAAACACAGAAAAAAAAAACAAATCACCCATTTCCTTTGGGACTTGTAAAGATACAATGAGGAATATGATTCATGACTATCATATGAGCTGCAGATCATCTTTTATTGTCTATAATTCTGCTCACAAAAACCATAATGAGTCCACTCCAAATGTTAACCAGTTCCATAGGACCATCCTGTCAATACGCCAAGCTCCTTTTACAGTAGAATGGATTATTGCTATTCCCATACTGTCTATGCTTACTCCACATAGCAACTGACATATGCTACAAAAACATGGAAATACATGCATGGCTTCAAAACACGTATTATAACTTGAAAACTCAGGTTTTCATCCATGCATGCTGATTTTACAACATGCAGTGCTCCTGTGCATTATTTGCAATATTTAATATCAAAATACACATATGTACACTATATTTCTGTTAAAATTACCAACAAAGCATAGCAAATTATTTTTGTATTTCATGTACTTTGTAGATAAAGTTTTCTCTGAGTTGAACATTAATCTTCTGGTTTGCTGCACAAAGATTCTGGAGGACACAGGTTGGCTTTCACTTAAAATACTGTAGTAATCTATAATATTGCTAATTTGCTCTAAAACAACATTAATTCAATTTATATTTAGTCCATCAAGACTTTTAGCAATACTAATCAAGTGATTCCATGGATGAATATCAGTATCTAGCCACCACTGTGGTCCAGACAAAATCTTAACTATTGGACTGCAATGAAACTTTGTGGGCATGAGTAGGTAAATGGAACTTTGAACCAACAGCAACAAATTGTGTAATAATTTTTAGCAAGCTAGCTAACATTAGCTCGCAAGCTAACTTTCCCTGTGGGTCACACCAGGCACTGCCCACATCCAGCATGAATATCAGCTCAGCAGGCGATGGTCACTTGCCTGCATTGCACTTGAATGACCATACCCTGCTGTGTTCACACCTAAAAGTGAAGCAGTTTTGCGTTGTTTTACAGAAAACAACGGCTGGGTTTTTGGTTTCTTTTTTAGTATTTCGCAACTGGCAAATATTTGCTATTAACACCTGTGCTTATGGTTGTGCTGACGAACTGGGTAAGGCAGCTAATGACTAACGTGATCCTTCCATTTTTCACTTTCCTAAATAAAAGACCAACTTCAATTATTACTCAGATCATTTCCTCTCCTTTTTGTTCTGTCTCTGTACAGTACTGATGTTGAGTCGAAGGGCTCCAGGTGCCCACAGACAGCAACACTAAGGTTGTCCTTCATTTCGGATTCTCTGTAACGTTAGGAGAATCTCAGCTGATGGGCTTTCTCAGCACAGCACCATGCAAATTTCTCCAGTTGAAATTTTTCAGCTTGCACAAAAAAATTGCATAATAGGCAAATGGCTCAAATTTTGTGAAAAATTCACATCTACTTGTGTCTTTGTGTCGAAATGCTTGCTTTGCGTTGGGTGGGAACAAACAACCACACCGCTTTTTAAGTGGACATGATGTAAATGAGCAAATATCTGGCCTAACCTCTCTGCTGTAGTGGACAGGCAAAGCAGCATTTCGCTTATTTGAAAAAAAAATGCTCAGCCTGGCTCTATTTTGGCAAAGCTTGTGCGCCTCTAACCTATTTTAAGGCTTGTGCTCGCTCATGACTCAATAAGCTCCTTGAATGTTGTTGTTGCTCTTAGTACATCTGTACATCATTTTTCACACGCCACCTGTTGGAGTTGGCACACTATATGTTAGTAAGTGGTGTCAGTCTTGTTACATTTTCTATACCACAGATGAAGCGCCTCGTAGTTCTTTCCTGGTTAACAAAAGTCCTTTGTCAACAGAATTATTTTGTGTCTGTTTTTAATCAATGCAAAGATGAAGCAAGCATGGTAACATTTACTAATCAGCACTAAACACAAAGTACATATGAGAATGTCATTGTTTTTGCAGGTCTAGGTGGCAGTAGCTCAACCCATTGGGATGTGGGTTGGGAATTAGAGGGTTTTCTGTTCAAGTCCCCGTCAAGACCAAGTATGGAGAGTGGACTGGTAGCTGGAGAGGTGCCTGTTCACCTCTTGGGCACTGCCGGGATGCCCTTGAGCAAACACAGAAACCCCAACTGCTTGGGGCACCTGTCCTTGGGCAACCTCCCTCACCCTGATAGCTCTCCGTTTAATGCATGTATAGGTCTTGTTTGTGCATGTGTGTAAATTTTGGGCTTGTGTGTATATGAAAACAGCAACTTGAGTGAAAAAAATTCCCCTCAGGGATTTATAAAGTGTATCTTCATTTTCTCCTTCCTCTTCTTGGTATCTAGTCGTAAACCGTAGTATGAGGCCAATTAAAATTTTGACCAGATGATGGTGCTGGTTGAAAATCAGGGGATCACAGCTCTTAAAATTCATCCTGACGAGGATATGAATATCTGCACTAAATGTCATGGCAATCCATCCTATAATTGGATCAACATGTAGACCAACAATGAAACGAAAACAGAAATAAAATGTGAACATTATACATTATCAGCTGCTGACCCAGTATAAGGAACCCTACCAGCCAACCCAGTTATAAATCACTAAGTGGATACAGGCAATAAAACCCTACATCACACTGTAACAGTACAACACACAGATTCATGTATTTACTGATGATTGATAAATGAGCTGTGAAATCTTGACAACAGTTGCCATGCAAACAAACGCCAAAAAAACATCACATTACAGATGTGTATAGGGGTGCCAAAAAACATCACATTACAGATGGGTGTTTTACAGCCGTGTGGCTGTGTATGAAGTCATCTGGCTTGGTTTGCGATGTAGAGCAAGACAGAAGTGATTTAGAGCTCTTTAATAAAGTGGATTGATGGAGGGGTGATTGGCTGGAAGTTCTGACAAACTGTCCACACTACACACAGTTTCTGCAAAATGAGATCTGCGATAATGATCTCCATATCTTTCTTATTGTTTCTAAAAGTATTTGCAAGAGTCCGTCTGTCTGTTTAATGGTCTTCATTCTGTCCCTTGCGATATGCAAATGTTTCTCTTGCTCTACCCGAATGATTTTTTAATATTTGGACCATAAAACAAAACGAAAAAATAGTCTGTTGTGTTGCCTGTAGCACCAAAGGAGAACTATTACATTTGACAGACTGCCTCAGATTAAAACTGTGCTCTGTCTCATCCAGCAAAATTTAGGAGCGGTTGAAAGAGAGAAGCATGTTGTGACTCTTGAGGCTGTAGATTTATCCTGTTTGCATAAAAGAAAAACTTGAGTCAGCTTTAGTCATTGAGTTCACTGAGAATGGGGAGTGACAAATCCCTGTCGAGGAGAAAGCAAAAACCGAACTTCAGTCTTAAGAAATGTTGTTTGGACCCCCAACCTTAGAAACAGCAGTGTGCACCTTAAAATGTGGACTGTGGACACTTAAATAGGCTTTTATGTGATTTTAGGGAGGAATTAAATTGACTAGAGATAATCTATTCAAAACAAAGTGCTAATACTTTAAGGAATACCATGAGCATGAGTAACATCAAGCTTCATGAACCAAAGAGAAACCTGTCGAAGCAGGCAGGGCTTAAAGTTGTTTGGAAGTGTTAACAAATCTAAAGAAACTTGGCCGTCAGGAGATTTTTTTGAAAAAAAAAAAGAAGATAGAGCCTGTCTTATCTAATTGCTTGTGAACTGATATAATTATGCCCACATTTAATGATACTTGATCAGCTTTCAAACAAGCGGTTTGTCTCGTCATATGAGCTCTCCTCAGATGAGACCTGGCTTTACAAGATGCAACAGGTATGCTGAAGAAATGCCAACTAACAGATATTGATCAAAGAGATCTCAGTGGATATACAGTAAACTCTGTTGGGTAGTGTAATATCCAACACAAAATGCTAAATGCTTTGTGTCATCACTAGCTAATCAGACTCTTTCTTTTTGTCTTTTCCCCAAACCTGCGATGGGATTTTGTGGGCAAATATCTGAAAGGTTTTAATCTTCACAAGATCAGAGAGTGATCAAATTATAAAGTTGTCTTTAGGCACATTAGTGGATTAATTTTACAGCTGACTCATGTAATTCCCCATTGGCTTTTCAAGGACTTGTTTGGCCATGACTTGGTTTTCATTTTTGTGCTCTCAGCACCAGTATTTCAGTTTCAGTGTTATCTTAGTGCATGATGACATTAGTTTCGTAGGACCAAGCAGGCCACTTCAGCAGAGCTGTTTCAACACAACAGCATTAGTCTTTAATCTTAACTCATATTCCTCTTACTAGCTTTTTTGAGAGCTTTCAATTGCATTTTGCCATTCAACTATTATTGGACAGATGCAGAAATCCCAGTGTCCCAACAGGTGATGTTGTGACAAGATGAACTGTTAAAGGGAAATTTCGGTTTATTTCAACCTGTCTCCTATCGTCCTAAATTTGTTTCAAGTCACTAGTGACATAGAAATAATAGTTAGCATGTTAGCTGTTAGCCTAGATACAGCCGTAGCATCAGACCTGTTAAAACGTAAGTGAACGGGCATCCCTTCAAGTGCAAAGTTAGTCCACTAAACAAG
>NC_065509.1:9012429-9015169 GCF_006386435.1 Epinephelus moara | reverse complement strand
AGGCTAACGGCTAACATGCTAACTATTATTTCTATGTCACTAGTCACTTGAAACAAATTTAGGACGATAGGAGACGGGTTGAAATAAACCGAAATTTCCCTTTAAAGCTACCAGGGAAACTCAAACTCTCTGGGACCATCAACAATGCAATCAAGTTGAGTTTGTTGTGTAATAACAATGATAACGTAAATATAAGTGCAATTAAACAACACATTTAATACCTTGAGGTTATAAGACAATCAAGGCATGGTCTTGAGATTAGCATCAAATATTGTGACCAGCCGATAGCTCCTCTTCTAGTACTTTTCTAATAAGTAGGTGAAAGTTTCCGTATAATTCAGCATATCCAGTTCAGTTCATATGATATCTTATGAAAATGCACATATAACTGTTCCTGTGATATCTAATGACTTTGTGCCCCATGAATGGTGTCATAATGTTACCTCCTTAACATAAAGTTAAGGACCTAACGTAAAGTTCCATAGGTTCTGTTTAGGAAAAGAAGCATGGTTGGGTGTTGTCATGTTACTTACTTAATGTAAAGTTATGTACTTAACATAGAGTTACATAGGTTAGGTTTAGGAAAAGAAAAATGTTGACCATTTACCTTAAGTCAACTCAAAGTTCTGTGTTTTTCTGACCCATCCACCACCCCAACATGCCTCCTATATGGACTTTCACTCTTTTTAATTATGTGGGTGTGGATGTCTCCAGGCGCCTTTCTCTCAGCTCAGCAACATTTGTGCTAAATTCATGTTCTTATTTGATTTTGGTAGCATTGGTGGTGCTTTTTGTAGTTAGCTTTGGACGATGATGGCACGTGGCTTTGAGTCACTCACCAGGATGAGGAAATCAACTCACCATTGTGTAAACTCTCCTCCTGGAGACCTCCTCCTCAACCTAGCTAGCTGCTGCTATTTTGGTTGAGGTTTTCATATATGAACATCAGTAAACACTGAGAAATGATAGAGAAGAATGAGCAACAGCACAGCATCCTGCTAGCCATTGTACAGATGTTAGAAATAAACTGGATGACCTCTGTCCCACATCAGCTTCCAATATCAGGAACTGTAAAATCATTTGATTCACTAAAACTTTATGGTGAATAAGGACTGGTGTGACAGTGGGAATATGAGGTGCTGTCCTGTTCCTGCTGTGGATCCCTGCTATATGCTGTTCAGAGGCGGCTGCCGAGTGATGCTGTGTTCACAGGAGCAACCACACAGTCATCTTGCTGTGGACAGTCAAATCATTCCAAAACCAGAAACCGAGGATTACCAGAACCACCCGGAAACATGGACAATTATAAAGCAGCAGCCAACAATTTAAGATGCAAAAAAGGTTGCTACTCCAACACTGGCAACAACTGCCTACACTGCAAAGCAACCAAAAGAGAAGAGACAAGAAGAGAGTCTAAATGAGAGTCTGAAAGCTGCCAACCGAAGCTTCGTCTGCAGAGCTGTTGTCTGCTGTCTTCCCAGCGAATTCTCATCTCATTTGTGGTCAGATAAACAAAGAAAAAGTCTGACAATAAACAAAATAAAACAAGTCAATATCAGCAAATCAGCAAGGAGGGCTTGAGTGAATGCTCTGCATCCAACTTTACAATGAAATAAGTTTAAACACTGTAAATGAATGTGTGTGAAACACTGGGTCACAGTATGAAGCGTGTGCATATAACTGAGATCATCTAACCGAGCTTTAAGTAATTTTTAAAGTACATTTCTTTGTCAGATTAAGTGGAGTTTTGCCACCACAGTGAAGGTAGAATTCAAATAAACACAAGAAGTTTGTACTCTAGATAAAGGATCAGCACTCAGTGAAAAACCTCCTAAGCCCTATGATAAGCTATTATGGCAAGGCTTAACTATACAGACCAGTGAGCAGTGATAACTAACATGTCTCTGGGGTCATTGGGTGGGAACCTCCTTTCACCAGTGTTTTGTCTAGTTGGTCCCACGACACCTCCAGGAGGCTAGACAGTGATCTCTGGCGTCCCAGAGACACTCCCCTAATGCCAGGTCTCACTGCTCCCCACACCAACCAAACAACCTCCTTTACCTTACTTACACATGGCTTTCTCAGCCCAAACAGCACTGCCACCTTCAACCAAACCCAGGCTCCGTACATGTGAGCTCCAGGTAGAAGCAGTGCTGATACTACCTTTCCTAGCACATTCACCATACTCTATCTCACACGCTACATAGCTTAACTCCAATATAAGCTAAAGTTAAAGGAGATAGATAACTCACAGGATCAGGAAACACACTCACCTTGCAGCATGGTCTCAAACAAAAGGGATTCAAATAGGCCACTCCCACACTTAAATAACCTTCCTGGATTCCTCCTGAGAGGAAGTGGATCTCTCCACCTGATGTCAAGGAGTTATGTACTCTCCTTAGTAGTTCCCCCTGCTGCCCCCCAACTGACATTATTTCTTCTCACCCAGATCCATTGGCTTGCTCTACCTGCTTCATCTGACATTTCCTTCACTGTCTTCCTCAAACTCTGTCCCCGCACTCGGAGTTCCCCCAGGAGCGAGACAGCTGATCTTGCTATGAATCCCCTACACCCCACTTCCACTGGACAAATCCTAGTTTTCCATCCTCGCTGCTCAGCTTCTGCTCCTAAGTCTGCATATCTAAGCTTTTTTCTTTCATAGGCTTCTTCCACTGAGTCTTCCCAAGGAACTGTCAGCTCAATGAAATAAACTATCCGTTGACTCACTGACCACAACACT
>NC_065509.1:8931399-9011440 GCF_006386435.1 Epinephelus moara | reverse complement strand
AAGCCCTAACTGGTGGAAGATGCAACCCGTTCTGCCGTCTCTCCCCACCTACCACCCACTTAGAAGCCCTGATGATTACTTCCATCGCCATAGTAAATGCTAATGGAGAAATTGTACACCCTGCCATGATGCCTATTTCTAGCCTCTGCCAACCTGTTGTGAAACCTGCCGTACTTAGACACAACCTAATATCCTGAAAATATGGCTTCACCAAGTTAACAACTACCTGTGGCACTTTAAAGTAGTCAAACGCACTCCAAATGAGGCTATGCGGTACTGAACTAAACGCATTTGCAAGATCTAAAAATATTACATGCAGGTCCCTTTTCTTAATCTTCGCTGCCTGAATCTGGTGCCAGATCATGCTAGTATGCTCTAAACACCCTGAAAAACCTGGTATTCCTGCCTTCTGCACCATAGTATCTATTAAGCTATTCCTTTCTAAGTAGCTAGCTAATCTCTGCGCTACTACACTAAAGAAAATCTTTCCCTCTACATTCAAGAGAGAAATCATCTGAAATTGGCTAAGATCCACAGACTCCTTCTCCTTAGGAATGAGGACACCCCCTGCCCTACGCCATGCTCTTGGGATAATTTGTTTCTCCCAAACTCCAAACCCAGAGAACAGCTTTGCAGTTCTAAAACTGGAATCTTGAAAGTGCATTTCATAACTTCAGAGTATGTTTTCTTTAAAGGTAAATCAAAACAATACCATTTGTTTTTAGCTTTTGAGCAATTTAATACCAGTTGATGATCTTATTCTTGGTTATCTCCAGTGGTTTAATTTCTGATGTGAAGAGTGTACTCCAGGGAGTGTCAGTACACCGTGACATCATTGTTGAGCATGGTTACAGGTGCACTACACTGACAACAGACTTCAAATTTTCAACCAGAGAGGGCTGGGCATGTTTTCAAGTCACTCTATAACTGAGTAACAGGTTTTTTAGCACCAAATTGTGGCCCTGAAAATAAAATCAGACTGTGAGGCTTTTGGAGATCTCTCACGGTGAAGGAGGGCATTGTAAAAAATGAAATTTTGGCAGTTCTTCTATAATGGGTTTCACCTGCAAGGAGGACACACACACACACACACACACACACACACACACACACATGCACATTCTTCTGACTGTGCATTGACATTAAGATGCATTTTATGTTTGACATTGTAGATGATGACACTTTTTTATAGTCATCATTCAAAATTTAGTTTTGTTTTCCTTAAAAAGTAGAAACTTGAGCTTGTGGCAACATAAAATAGTGCAACACAGTGCAAACGGAGAGCATTAATGTTTTATGGTCCATCAGTTGATGGAATCTTGGCTCTGTGAAGGAGAGAAGACAGAGAGTGCGTGACAAGAGCTGCAGAGAAATAGTTGATAGACATACAGGTGCTTCAGGTCCTTCTGTCTCACTGCTGACAAATCAACACAGTATGACAGGCAGAGAGTGGACATAAGAGGTACCATAAAATAATGAGAGAAAGAAGAGGAAACCCATGAGAACACAAACACAAAGCCATATATCCCTCTGTAATCTGTCGACTGACACATCCTCAGTGGGAGCTTTACTGTAAAGACAAGGTATCATAAGGTTGCAGCTTTCTCAGTGAATCTTAGATTTCTTAAGACTGAAGGCAAATAAAATCTGTTTCTCCAATGAGATCCTTAAGAAAGACTGTTTGCACTGTTATTTGCAAGTGGTCAGATTGGATTTGTGTGTCAAGCTATCTGCATGGGTTGCTGTGGTAATGATGTAGGCATCAGTAACTGCAGACTGCATAGCTTTCCAACGCAGAAGCATGGAGGTCCATCATATCATTCTCATGGATGTATAAAGAGAAGTGGCTACAGGAACAACACCAGGCTCGAAGCCAATTGTACACAGTGGCCAAACCGTGTAATTACAACTTCCAGGTCCATCACATGATGTCACTGGGCCAAAAAGACTATAGGCGTACATTGTGAAAACAGTGGCTGTTAAATTTTTTTAAAGGCTAAATTTTCTTTTAGGCATGTCAACTTCCCAGTACAAACACTAAAATAACCCTTATTGAAATCATTATATCCTAAAGTTATAAAATTCACTAATAGCTGAATTCAGAGTTATTATGAACTGTCATTCATGTGAGGAAGCCTGAGACTGTGTGTTTGGAGGCAGAATTAAACGACACTAATGCGCTGGCTCCATCGGCCCATGGATGCAGAAGGTCTGGGTACTTTGGACTGAGATGCATCTAAAGAATACAATTAAACTCTCATTTAATAGGGGAAGAAAAACACTTGGTTAGGTTTAGTGTATAAAAAATACTTGGTTAAGTTAGGAAAGGCTTGTGGTTTCAATTAAAATAACTACTACTATAGTCATGCAAAGTACTTATATAAAATAGTTTGCATAGTACATTACATTTATAAAGTCATGTTACTACCAAGCGGTAACCTCCAGGGCTGAAGAATGAAACCAACAGTGAGGTGCCAAAAACTGCTGTTCTTTGAATGGCCACTTGAGGCTGGCTCAAAAATTCTTATAGACCCCCATGTTAAAATGGCCAACTTTAAAACATAGATAATTAAAAACTGGTTTTGGTCTCTATAGCAAATTTCAACATTTATAACAACTGTACAGTGGTGAGTTTTTTTTTTTATAACTTACCTGTATACATTTTATTAAGGCTTAACGTTACATATAAGTCCACAAACCAATGGGTGACATCACGTTAGTTGTGTCAATTATTTTAACAGTCTATGGTAACAATGCCAACTTTTGGTTTCACAGGGGACACAAACAGCCGTCATCTAAATGAAACTCCATCTTTGTGTGAAATATCCACCGCCCCTCCTGTCCATCCTACATGGTCTTTCTCAGTCTCTATACTTAATTTGTGTGTCCACCACGACAAAAGATCCTCACTGACTTTGCAATGGCACTGTTTTTGTGTTGCCAGCACATAATTTTCAATCTACAATCACTGTACTTAGGCATGGTCTAAGAAAGACAATTATAGAGCCCAGGAGGTGTCATGGAGAGAAAAATCTCTGGCACCAAGAATTTGGAGATGCTCGCAAAAATGTACAACAAAGTGAAAGAGGCAAAAGTCAACATACAAGAAAGGTGTTTTGTAATTTTTGAGAGGTCTGTGTGTGAAACTAAAGCTATCCAAAATGTGTAATATTTATGGACCTTTCTTGGATCAGGAATGTGGAAAAAAACCTGACGTTCGGATGATATCCTGTGTGCCGAGGAAGTCTTTACTTACTATTCTTCATCAAGGACTGGCTTTCAGGCTTCCTCATATTTGATGAGAGATTTTTTTTGCATATTTGGTCAGCAGCAGTTATTTTCTTCAATATTCAGGAATTTCTGCAGTGGGCCACAATGGAACATGCAACACATTTTTGTTCATATAAGTGGTAGCACTGAATGTCATCTGTATCCCATTTTAAGTATATTTTTAGTGTTGTTTCTGCTTTCCATGTGAAAAGCAGACAGCATAAGCTAACAAACAGCACAGGTTTAAAGCCAGAGCTGGATATTGCACTGTTACATCAGAGCACCAGCTGAATCAAGAAATCAGTTGAGCTACAGTCAACAAGTGTCTAATCCACTGCTAATATTTGGGATGGAGCCTCCTCTGTACTAAAGCCTCTCCAAATAAACTACAGAGTTCCTTTCAAAGGGGATATGCTTTGAAATGTTCTTGTCAGCCTACAGGACTATAATATAGGGTAAGGAAACAAAGACAGAAAGCAGGCAGATTATAGAAATATGGAGCTGGAGGGATTAAGTATTGAGAAGGACTGTATGATAAAGAACTTCAGAGCATGTGAGATTAAGAGAATAAGAGACCAACGGTAAGAGATTTAAAAGGAATTACTGGAGGTTGCCTTCATCACAGACAGGTCAAGACAGAATAATAAAACTGTACACTGAACTTTAGCTGAGGGTCACGATGAACAAAGGACATGCACACAAATAACCAGATAAATTATATGTATGTATGTAAAATTAATTAATTTCAGTGGAATCGACCACCTTGTTTAGCCTCACATGAACCGGCTGCATAGGTGTACATCCATAGCCACCTGGCCTTGGGTAAACAGGGGAAAATAAATGGATGGAGGAATTGCCACAATTAGCAAATCTGTCTGTAGAGGGGAAATACATCCCAGAAATTATGCACACAGTCAATTGTAACTCCACTGTACACAACACATAAACACCACACAGCACTATTAGAAGTGATGTAAAATGTTACGATGTACAATGCCCTTTTTTTGCTTTTTATTTTAAATGTGGATTGAATAAACAGAACCGATTCTACCACTCATTGTCACAGATCATCCATCTCATCATCTTTCGAGATTTCGCTCTTCTGATGGATTTGAGCTTGCTATATCTGCGAATGGGTCTCTATGCAATGTAGCAAGATAAGCACCCAAAATGCTGTCAAAACTTTCATTCATAACTGCCATTTGCAGACTCCAAAGTTATCAACCAGGAACTCACCAGCAGAAAAGAGGCACAGAGAAAAACCCAAGTACAACCCCAACTCACATGACCTCTGTGTCTGGCGAAATATAGCAGGTCATTTGCGGACATGGAAGATTCACACATGATTAAGATCACAGACAACCTCTACAATTATTACAAATTACTGGAGGTTCCCAGGTAATATAAGTCCCATGTGAATAGGGCTAACACTCAATAAATGAACAAGTGTAAGATAAATCTTGCTGCACCCTTGGAACATCCTCAAGGCACCCCAGGGTGCCAATTTGGGATTCACTAATCTCTATAAACTGTTTTCTGCATATGTGTGTAGAATCTGTAGGCAAGAACCTGATTCTGGTATTAGAAGGATTCTGGTTCTTGTATGTAGTCTGAGTAGTATTGACCAATCAAGTTTTAGCAGCAGGTAAACAGTCTTTGTGGAGAGGCAGAACACATTGGCCAAAATGCAACCTATCAATGATGACAATGATTTAGCTTTTGATTTTTGTTTTTTTTTCTGCATTCATACATAGATATGTGTTTATGGGGATTAGCGGAAATGAGCAGCGCATGGAAGAGGACGTCTTGACCTGGATATGTGCACTGGATCTCCTGAAATACTGGCTTTTGCCCCCAAAGGCTCTATCCACACCAGACCAATAGCTGATGGGTTCCAAGATTGTACTTCAGTGTACTTAGAGAGACAATCTGGGAGAGCTTTAAAGGGGTTTGGGAGTGTCAGCGGCTTGCGTTTTGTCTTTTCTACCTGGAATTCATCAATCTAATCTATTCAGCAAAATGTCTGACCTGTTTAGTGTTGAACCAGTTTGCTCAGGGTGTGTTCAGTGTTCTGCTCATTGTTCTGTTGGTGCCACAGAAGACAGAAAGAGAAAAGGAGATTTTTATCACTGACGTGGAAGAGCTTTAGAAATGTTCAGGTGTGCACATACTGCTCCAAAATGCACACACATGGTCACAACACATCAAAAAACATTACAGAAAGGGAGAAAAGATGCCTGTCAAAACAGGACGCAAAGTTTGTTATTGCTTACAATGACCCTGCTTGTATTTGTGCATGTACATGTATGTGTATGCATTTATGTGTGTGTGTGTGTGTGTGTGTGTGTGTGTGTGTGTGTGTGTGTGTGTGTGTTAGAAAAAGAAGGTGGCACGAGAATGCCCATGAGATTTGGCCCATGGAACTGGCACCAGACACCATCATCACTATGATGAGCTGATGACTGAAATGTGTATTAGCGTGTGTGTGTGTGTGTGTGTGTGTGTGTGTGTGTGTGCGCGCACAGTGGTGTTGGATACCAGAGAAAATGCAGAGAGAAAGTGCTGAGTGATGTCAAAGTGAAGTTGTCTCCTGTGTGAGACAACTGAGGATTAGAAAAGAATGAATGAATTCATATATTGAATCTGGCACAGGTCTGAAAAAACACGTCATTCAATATAAACGCATCATTTTTTCATGTAAATATAGTGAGCCTTCTTTTGGTATGAATGCCCTCTCTATCCTGTCGAGTTTGTCAAACTTACATCTCGATGCAATATTCAGCCTGACATCGAGTTCATGTGTCAGTTTACTTATTTTTATATCATTCAGGCTGTGTCAAAGGAAGATGACGTCCTCCCTAATAATCCACAAAGCTATCTTTATATGTATAAGTTCTGATTGGCTCAGTTTTTTTCCAACCAGGGAACAATAAGTGAGCTCAACACCTTACTTAGCTGAGTTGCTAAAAAAAAAAATCACAGAAGTGGGCAGTGATACCAAGGTCTGATACCAAGCAATCATGATGGATAGAATATCCAGATCAGAAAATATATATGTGCTAATATTTTAATAGAGATTACACTTTTATACTGAACCCAAATGACCGGCAAGAACGTTGTGACATTTTGTGCTATATGTTAGCGTTATTTTTAACACAAACATGGAGAATAGCTTGCAGACTAAATGCTTTAAAGGACTGTAAAATGTACAGCATGAGTATTACTTGCACAAACTAATTACAAGTAAAAGATATCTATGCAGTTTGATGGGATTGGCAAAGGGCGGGTGATAAACTTAAGTATCTGTAGGCAAGAAGACAAGATATTGCTATTGGAAGTGTTTTGTAGTCTGTGGTATGAGTAGTATTGACCAATCACGTTTGAGCAGTAGGTAAACAGTCTCTGTGGAGAGCAAAAGAGGTGAAACATTGGCCAAATGAAATCTTATTATATATTAATATTGGCTATCGTCTGACAACAGTTTAGCTTTTTTTTTTTTTTTTTAAATGTATTTGCATTCAACACAGATTTCTGCTCATAGCAACCTGGTCTAACTCCCAGCTCTTCAAATATAGACGCATGGTTAGTGTCTGATACTGACCTACCCAGGCACCCTTTAGTGTCTGCATAAGACGCACCGGGCAGCTGCATTTTTTGATGCATGGCTGCTGCATGGGAGAGAAAGTCTTGGCCTAGATAATTGCTTGCTACACCAGAACACCTGAAATGTTGGCCGTTGGCCCCAGGGGCTTATTGTTATCAGACCAATAGCCGATAGGCTCCAGGATTTTATGTCAATGTTCTTAGATGGAAGCTTGCTCCTGTTTTCTTCATTTTTACTGAAGCATTAGATTGTAACTAATTTATTTTTCCTAGGTATAGCTTTTAGACACAATTATAATCGAAAGTAAAAAGATAAGTGTCCTCCAATAAGGGGGTGGTTGTGGGAACAAAGAAAAGAAAAAAACAACTCTTCAACTGCTCCAGCTTTATACCAACAGGCTTTTGCTAAATGTTTTACAAGCTTTGGCTTGTGGCGCACACATGAATGGCTCCATCTCTTTCTTCTCTAACTGAACTAAAGTACATAAATGTGGGCACATTAACAAAAGAGCTCTGTAACAAAAGACCTATTTATATAGATTTGTTTAGAGTTTGACTCCAACAACAAATGAGCAGGTCAGTGACTTAAGTGTTTCCAAATGTTAGCCACAAGATCAAGCCTATTACATTGTCAACAAGCAAAATGACTTGTATTTAGCCATTGCATGCCACCAGTGATGTTCTGAAAAGCCCAGACTTTACATTTCTGCATGACAAAAACTGCCTTCAGTCCTGTAAATTGCTATGTCGACACAGACAAGGTATGGTGCCACAGTGTGTCAACACTGCAGGTATTACATACGGCATCAGGGCTTAATAGACAATTGGACCGTTAAAACCTCCCCATCCTATTGGATTCACTGTAAATTTTATCCAGGCAGCTCACATGAATGATATTGACTGCCTGCCAACTCTTGCAAAGTACGTGTCAGTGTGTGTAGCTGCCGGCAGAGGCTCCATATCTATAGGCGGATTATTATAATTGTCTCTGTTCAAAAGCTGTAATGTACCTCAAGAGGGAGAAAAGAGAGAAAGAGGGAGGTGGAGGGTTGGAAAGGTGAGAGCGTGTGAAGAGAAAAACAGGCAGAGAGGGGAAAGAGAAAGAAAGCAGAGATAAGAGACGGGAGGCAAAAAAGAAAGACACACAGAGGAGTGGGAAAGTGAGAAAAACAGTGGAAACGGAAAGGAAAGTGATAATGTTTCCACCAGGATTGCTTTTGTGAAATGGAAGTCAAGACTATCAGCGAGGGAGAGCGAGGGATAGTTAAAGCAAAAAGAGGGAATGGAGATGAATGGAGGAGGTGAAGGAAGGAGCGTAGGTGTAGGAGGGGATGGAGAAGCTGCATTCCTGACCGCACAGTTACAGAACGGGACGAGAAAGAGGGAAAGAAGTTAATCTGAAATCCAGATGCTTTAAGGACCAACAGAGGGTCAAACTAATGCACACACACAGGCACAGACATACACACACAGAGTGCTCCATCCCCTCTCTTGCTCTCTCTTTCACAGACCTCGGGACCTCAGTGGCTTTACAACTCAGCAAACATCCAAAGGACTAATACATCAACTGGATACTTTTTTATGCCTGTTTCCCTGTAAAACTTGGTCTTTCCAGCCTGCTGTGAAAACTAAAGGACTTTGTTCTGGAGTCTATTTCTTTACTTCAACTGTTTATCCTTTCCTTAACTGGAGGAATTTCCAGGTGAGTCTCTTGTGGTTTTGATAATGAGAACTTGTTAAATGCTCCCAGATGTAAAAGTAATTTTAACAGAGGCTGTTGTTTAGGTTAAAGGTTTGTTAGTTTTCTGTGCAGATTTCTGGTTTTAATACAGAGATGCTCATTTAAAACTTTTCTCACATGCAGTGATGCAATAGCCTGAACGTTTGCATGGGCTGAGTGTCATTTTTTAACAGTTAACTGACAGAAGTTGATGTATGGCTGACGACTAATTGTCCTCATCTGAAAGTGTCAGTTAAATAAGCGGAGGTTGACGACTGAGTGTCAAAAGGTTGTAAAAATGACAGCTTTAGAGCCGCAGTTGTATTTGCAACCCCCGAGCGTGCCATCTCACTTTGGAATCTGATTTCATACTGACTGTCATGTAGTGACAGATGTGGTTGGTGTCACAGTAACTCATCTGTTGATTTAATTGAGTAGAATTAGCATGGTACACAGTGCAGTGCTGTTTACTTTGGTCTACAGAGCAACTCTTTGTCCACAAGTATCAGGAAAACTGTGAAATACAGCTCATTTTCAAAAGCTCTTGGATTTTTCTGGACTATATGTAACCTAAAAAAGGCTGCAAAAGATTGTCATATGATTATGTTCAAAGAGCATCTGAAATAGCAAATATTTATACTTGATATACTGTGTGCAAGACATAGAAATCTCCATCAGCCTGTTGCTTGGAAAGTTTGTTTACTAGAACTAGGTCCTTTGACAAAGTGCATTTCAGTCATACTGGTACCAATGAGCACTTGAGGGGAACAGACGCTCTGTATAAATACTCTTAAGTATTTATTAGCTACATGCATCTTTGTTTTACTGACTAAAGGCGGCCAGCTTTCAGTAATAACAAACAACAGACGGATGAAAGCTGGTTAGATTTTACATAGAGAGTACAGAGTACTTCTAGATTTACTTAAAAGCCACCTGAGCTTCTCTCCGTGCCACTGCAGCAAGCCATGATAAAACTTTGAGAGATTTACAGCCACTACTTGGAAAGGAATTCTCAAAGGAATCTGCCTATTAAATAGTTTAAGCGATCAGTTAAGGTCAGAGGATTTTGGTTTTTATCCTAAATATACGGTGTAAGTGAAACCTTTGCTTTGTGACACAAAAAGAAAAAAACACATTTGTTCCATGTTTAAGCCCTTACAGGTTTTATAATGACCATAAATAAAACAGACTTATGAAACCAGAGTGTACTCTTTTTACCCTCAGAGGTCTCTTCAGAATATGAAAAAGTCATATCTCTATGTCATAAATTTAAATAAATTACCATAATCCAGACGCAGGTGAAATAAGTAGGATCATCGTGTTAAAACCCTGAATATGTTAATTACAAATGTTCCAATATGTGTCTGTCAATCATAAAGCATCGCTGTTAAGCTTGCCAAATAACCTTTGGAAGGCAAGGTTAGTATCCGATAGCAACACTCTACATATTATGTTAAAAGAGATTTGTGAATGAGGATATATGGATAACACATGATATTAAAGACTTGCATGAAAACATGTGGGAATCATATTGTAGTCATCTCTTGACATGTGTTATCTTGAATGGAGCAGCTTTGACTTGGCTGGCAGTCAGCGTAATGCTTTTGACATGAAGATGTATTGGCCTCAGTCAGACATTCTTAAAGGAACACACCATGTATTAAGGAGTCTGGTTTGACTTTTGATCTGTTTTAAGTTATTAAGCAAAGACACCAAGATTTGCATGGTTGGTAGATTTTTGACTGATGGTGCTGCATGCAAGCTTTAGCCACACTCGGGCAATCATACTGGACGTCTCAAAAGGTGTGTGAAATATCTCCTTAGCTAGCTAGTGGTAGAATGGATGGATTTTAAAATTCTGGCATTGTATTAACCTGGCTCTGACAGTCACAGTTTTGCTAAATTAGGTTAGCATAACATTGTACTTACCACCATTAATGTAGACATTGCAGATATACACACTGTAAAATACAAGCATTAGCTAGTCCTGAGCTAGCATACACAAACAGCCTAGCTATCAGAAGCTAGTGATAAATAGAAATTATAGGCTACACTCGATATGCTAACAGTTCTGCAAAGGTAACAGCTTACAAGACTTCCACAACAATATGGTGTAGGTACTCACTAGTCTTTGTCTCCAGGTAAAGCAGATTTTGGTTGCTCACAGACCTGGGCAAAGTTACCCGATGATGTCACAAGCTATTAAAGGAAACTGGCGTTTTTTTAACTTTTCTTAACTGCAATTTGGCTACTATAACCAGAGGTTAGCATAACACCCTATTTACCACCATACTGTAATTGCAGACAAAGGGTGTATTCGAGCGCATGAATGAATACACCCATAAGTGACACACACACTGCACTAGAAACAGTGTCAACAATGAGGCCAAGGAGATACAGAGCTTGTTGTTTGCAATGCAATTACACGTAAAACCCAGAATTTCAGAAGACACTTACTTCTAATGAACAGTATGTGCTATAATAGTACAACTGCAGTGGCACCATCAGCTTCAGTTTATCTAATGTAATTTCTATGTAAGTAGCTAAGTGGTGTAGTGGTAGTTGATGACGTGGGTTTGCTACCAGGTAGATGGGTAGGTTACTGAAGAGGAAGTGGATATACTCTTGTTTTTATTCCAATGGCTTTTGGCTGAAACGACCCAAAAAATAAGTTAATATACCCTGTATACCTGCACGTAGGCCTACCCTGGCCGTTTAGCTCCATTGCTCCTGGGTGGTGGCAGTCTATGGGTTGGAGATCTTAAAACCTTGACTAGTGAAACCAAAACTCGTTAGAAATTACAGGGTATAAGTAATAAATATCTTCTTTTAGTTTGTTTACATTGCAAGTTACTTAAGTGACAGTTTCGGGCATCTTCTCAAATTCAACCTACACATCAACTGTATTGAGTTAAATCTAATAAATAAAAACATACAACTTTTAACCACCAAGATATTAGCCTTCATTTTTATTTTGCTACACACTGGCTACTCCTGCTATCATTCAAAACACTGTATGCTTATTTTAGTCAATGATCCAATGATCTACTGGTAGGGTTTCTATGTTCTCGTATTTTAAGGTACAGTATAGCCTTTCCTGTTTCTGCCCATCCTTCATTCATTAAATATTTATTTTTAGATGACTTTAACATATTAAAGTTAGTTCATTCACTGACTGTTTTTAAAAGTATACGACAGAAGATGTGGATGATTGTGAGGTGGAAAGAAAGACTATATAGAAGGAAACAAAGGAGTCAGGGATGTATTTTGGCAGGATTTAGAGGAAAAACACTATGTGCCAGTGAACATATGATTTTGATAAGCAGTAGGTCAGACAGTGTAATGGTCTGGCTCCTTGACTGGAAGTACTTTATCTCTGTCAGGTGAGAGTCTGGGAGGGGTACTAAGTGATTTCATTGTACAGGAAAACCCTTTTCTCATCTCCTCATCTGTTTTCTCTTTCTATTCTGCTGTCCTCTCCTCCTCTACATCCTTTCCTTTCTCCTCTTCTCTGTTTCCCCCTCTCCTCTCATTTCCTCTGCTGTCCTCTGTCTGTCTCCAAAGTGCTAACACAGGGGAGCTGGTAAAGCCATTATTAGAGGAGAGCAGGAGCAGAAAATTAGCTGGCTGACAGCGTCTACCTGTGATCATCATAGCTCTTGATACTGGAGACCGACTGAATGGACACCTTTACTGCTGTGTAAAGTCAAGGTAGGAGCTGCTGCAGCTACAGACTCTAGTCATACTTAATCACATTATAAGTAAGGGTCACTGAACAGCTCTGTGTAACACCTAATAAAATGCATCCAATATCCTTTCAACATGTTATTTAAATTATAGAGCTGATGACCACGTTTACGCAGACAATATGGGACATTCATTGTGAGCCATATAGTATATCCTATGACCAATGTCAGATAGTAACTTTTTAAAAATGTTTAGCATAAACTTTTATGATCGTGGCCACAAGGTGGCAAAGTCATTAGAGACCTGAGAGCAGAAGTTCAAGCTCCTACTATCCTTGCACAATGAACTTCTGTTAGTGGACCTTTGACCTCTGACCTCCCTGTGGAGAATGCAAGATGAGAGGATTCCCCTCTGTGGATAAATAAATGATTGTTATCATATTTCAAAAGCATATTCTTATATTTTGAGTGTGAATGTTAAAATTAACTCTCGACCTTGGCAAGCAACGTTGGTCCTCCACTTTGGTCCAGAGTGAAATATCTTAACTATTGGGTGGATTGCCATGAAATTTCATACACATACTCATCTCCTCCTCAGGATGAAGTTTACTTATTTTGGTGAGGCCCTGACCTTTGATCTAGTGTCGTCATTTTTTTTCCGTCCAAAATTTAAAACTAATGACATGAAATGTTAGCAAACTAACATGCCAGATGATAAACTTGGTCAACATTTTACTTGCTAAACATTATCATGTTAGTGAGTCAAAATTAGCATTAAGCTCAAGGCACTGCTGTGCCTAAATTGAGCTCTCAAGCCCCAATCAGACAGAAAATGTTTTATCAGCTGGAAGCAGCTTTTTGTAATTGACCTATGGCTAACCTTTGCCAACCTTTGTTATCTCTGCGATTACAGATAAGTTAATGAAGCTAAGCTCTAGAAGTTAACGTTAGTTTAACTAGAGCCCCCTGGACAACAGCTAACAATGATGTACGATCACCAAAGTACAAAACTAGAACAAAATAGGCTAATGAACTCCCAGCAAACAAGGTGGCATGATGAACAACGCAGCTAGGAGCTAACACTAGGCTAACTTTAGGTAACGTTAGCTAGAGATGTTAAAGATAACTTTATATTTCTTTCCAGCAAAGTGACAATATGTTGCCTCAAACACAATGTTGTCTTACCTTAGAACAGATGTAGACATCCTTGTTAATCTTATTCACGTTGAGTTGATGTTGTGGTCTAACGTTGCCACACAACTTTATCCAAAGGAGACACTTTTCTCGGTTTAAGGTGTAAAAAAATACACCTCGTAGCCCAGCCTCTCAGGATACCTTTAGTTGGAGTTGCATGTACCCCATGCACACCGTTTGACCATTTTTAAACTTCAAATCTCAGAAAAAGCTCATAAAACCGAACAAAACTGACTTTTTGTAATGTATTTCAATGAACGTCCAGGCAGAGAACGTCCAAGTGTATGGGAATGGCTATACGCACTGTGATTGGCTCATCGCGTTTGAAGGTGGGGCTTAGCCATAGGTCAATTGTTTTAATGAGAGTGAGGCTTTTTGCTTAGGCCTACTGTTTTTTCGTTGCTACGCGCTTCGCATTTTTGCGCTCTAGACACGTACCTGCCATTTTTGCCTGAGCACTCTGAACTCCTCAATTTGAAAAAACTTAAACTCAAAACGGAAAAGCGCCCCACGTCATCTCCGCCTTTTTCCCATTGTCCAGTCGGATGATTTGACCCTCTATGGTCACAACAAGTTTACAGTTGGTAACAAATGGAGGAGATATTGGTGTTCAGTTGCTCGGCAGGATCAGTGGACACCCTGTGGTTAGTATTCATTTTTGTTATGCTAGGTCCAATGGTAGACAGCAGGTTGTCAAACTGACTCTGAGTCATCCTAAAATATGCCTAGACATGGCCATCATTGAGGTGAAGCTCCTGGACCAACTGTTGGTACTTTCTGTGATCCACCCTCTTTTTCAGGGTCTCATGTACCCACACAGATCTCCGTTTCCCTGTGCCCAACAAACTATTTGCTGACAACCTCTCACCCTCCACCAGAGCTACAGCAAGTACCCTCTGTCCATTTTAGTAACTACTACATTTACTGTGAAATGAATATGATAAAAAAGCTAAAACAAACATACAAAAGAAAAAAACAACCGATAGACTGATAACACGGGAAGGTTAGGGTAAGGATTTGATGAGGTGGTTGCCTGGCAACAATAGACAGGAGCAGCAAGTGTGTTTTTTTACTAGTGGCATTCAATTTTTAAAAAAAGCAATGTGTTGCGCCTCACACTGTGTCACTTTCTGTGTGATCGGGGCCTCACAAAGCTGCTAGCACGGCTGTAGACTCTTGTTATGTCAACCCAGACAAAAATGTAAAACACAGTAGGATACATTGAGTTCCCTTTCGCTCCGACATTCACCACAGTGGTGGATGTCATATTGCAGAGCCAACATGGCTTTGGCCTCTACCTTGTAGACCCTCATGTTAAAGTAACATGAATTTCTTGGCATTGAGAATGTTACATTTGTTATTCGTTTCACCAGTTTTCACTTGTAACAATCTGAAGATAATCTCTCTGTTGGAAACATTTCGTCTGATCTCAGCTGTCATCACTGAAGTCAACAGCGAGCCTTACTAACCTCTATGTAGGTTAATGTGTTTGTCAGATCAGGAAGTCCAGACCGGTGTGTGTGTGTGTGTGTGTGTGTGTGTGAGAGAGAGATAGAGAGAGAGAGAGAGAGAGAGAGAGAGAGAGAGAGAAAGCATGAATATCAATAATCCATCATGATCCAGGTCAAATTTTAGGACACTTTCCTCCTGTCTTCCTGTCGCAAATGTCACAAACCAAGCACACACACACCAAGCACACACACACACACACACACACACACACACACACAGCTGTTAGGTAAATTAGCCTCCCTGAGTGGAGAGAACACAGAGATAGAAGTGGAAACCAGAAACCCCAAACTGGCCTCTAGTGACTTCAAAATATGTCAGTGTTTTATTTGGTTCTACCTGTGAATACTTCTCTTTCTCTTGCTCCGCCCATTTCCCTCTCCCCTCTGAGTTTTTCAACTATCAGACGTGTGTGTGTGTGTGTGTGTGTGTGTGTGTGTGGCTGTATGTAATTGGTATGTAATTCCCTCAGAGGAGCATGTTAACATTTAAACCAACACAGTGAGTGCCAAACCACCTGGCGCTGTAGCAAACCACAACTGCCAATGTTAAGTGGTTATTTTCCACTCTGCTGTCTTTTGTATTGTGTTGCACTGTACCGTATTTGTTTGACCTACCAGAGTGTGACTTTGAGTCATTAATCCCCAGTGATGACAGATAATGTGTCTATTGTGTGTCTTCAAATATACACATATGCCTTCCTGTAGTTTTGGACATGATTATGTCGGATAAAAGGGGATTTACACTGCTGAGTTTGAGTCTGAGAGTCTCTGAGAGGTGTAGTGAACACGAGCAGGATTTAATCGAGTGTTCAAACCTCTCTGACGTGTTTTATCAACCTTGAGGGCGAATAGTTTGGTATTCGGAGAGCTGCTACAGTTGTCAGCTTACTCAGCCATGAAGATTTCTCACAGCTTTCACCTCTCTCAGTCTTACTAATGCTATCATGTGAATTCTTTCTTTCTTTCTTTCTTTCCTCCTCTAACATTTGTGAGTGTACCCGCTTGGGCATGTGTAAAGTGGTTCTTAATGTGCTGCATTTTGCAAGTCATTATGTTAATTTTCTCTTTCATCATGTCTAGCCAAAGCTAACAACTTAATCTGAGAGTTAGTTATTGCTGCTTAAAGAACTCATCAGGTAAAAGAGGTTAAAAGAGATATCTGTTGAGTATTGAGTGTGTGTGTGTGTGTGTGTGTGTGTGTGTGAGTGTGTGCAGATACACACAATACGCCCATGCACTAAAAGCTATGTGTATACTATTAAGGGCTTCCTGCTTGTGCATTTGGCTTATATGTATAAGTACTGTAACAGCAATCTAAACAGTGGACAGTTTTAAACAGCGACTGAAAACATATCTTTCTAACATAGCCTATAACTAGCAGCTATCTGTTTTAGTATTCTTAATATGTTTGTATATATGTATTTTCTGTTACTTGATTAATTATTGATTGATAAATCTGTTTATTCTCCTCTTTTATCCCTGAATGAGTGTTGTATAATTGTATGGTTTTATTTCTTTGCTGTTTGTCTCTTCCACTAAATCATAATGCACTTTGTGCATGAGAGGTGCTTTATGAATAAAGTTAATTCATTCAGTCATAAAGTTCATTCATTCATTCATTCATTCAGAAACATGTTTACTTACATGTTTATTACCAATAGATCATATGAATATGTATCAGTGAAAGGGGTTGCTCGTAGTGATAAACCCATACATCCCTCAACTCTGTGATGATTTTTAGCCTCTTTTAGCTCATTGTTTTTATTTGATGGCTTGTAACTTTGCTGTTTTAGTTCATAGTTAGCAACTACATAGTTGGTGAACATAATGGAGTCAGATATTTCCCTCAAGACTTGCTGGAGGTCAAAAACCCACACAGATTCATTTTTGCTCTGTATCTGCTGGATGTATGAACTAAATTATAACTCTACTTATTGTCCCATCCATCTATCCATTCTATAAACTGCTTATCCTGTTCAGGGTCATGAGAGCCTGGAGCCCATCCCATTAGGGAATGGGCAAGAGGTATTATAGAGCATACTTTGTACAGGTTGCAAGTGGGTCACTTTATGTACATCATTATCTACTGTGTGCATAGATCAGTAGCTATATCACTACACTACATCATGATATGTTTCTAATGTTTGGACATAAATCTGTGCATCTAAATCACTTTATCCCATCCTGCAGGTGTATTGATGACGTGAGCCATCAGACAGCCATCCAGTCATGGCGCTGTGGTGGTGCGCCAACATCTGCAGGTTGGCCGCAGCATGGTTTCCCCTGCTCTTCTCATCACTGCTATGGCAAACGGTATATCTTCATTGCAGAAGCTCTCTTTTTATAGAAGCCAGTGCTTAGTTGCTTAAATCAGCAAAGCTTGACTGATAAAAGTCACTTACATTGTGACACTTAGGGGCAAATTCATAAAAACAAAAATGTGTAATTCTCAAAAGCATCCACAAATGGTGAAATGCACCCCTGTCTGCGCTACCAAGCAAATAACATCTCGGGCTCCTGTGCTATTTGCACATATTCAAATGAGGTAATACACATACATTTGGCTCAAATCTGACTCATTTCTATGCAAATATGACTCTTTACAAAAACAGTCCAATTCACAAAGATCAGTTCTAGTTGTCACACACACAGTTAGTCAGGACCTGTAGCTCACAGTCTGAACATTTCTGGTTTATTTTTCTCTCCACCATTGATCTGCCTGCTGTGTTCTCAGTGCGAAGACAACACTTTATACTTTGCCACATGAATAACTGCAATTAGACAAAGAAATGGCACTCAGCTGCAAAACTTTATGACTGTGTTTGGGCTCTCATATAATTAGTGCAATATCTTCTTTGAATTGGATCTTGAAGGGTTAGTTAGGCAGTTGCAAGTGACGCACAAATAATATTGCTATCAGTGACCATAATCTACGGGTTGTGAATTCACCCACCTGTCAATCTACAAAAAAGAGCCAGCTTACTACAGGCTGTTTACTGGCTGTGAAGACAATGTAAAAATGTTGTTGTGCTGTAGGTGTTACTTTATTGGGAAACCACTCCAAACAGAAGTCGCAGTCTTATTGTCAATGTCAACATTGTTAGATGCTGCTATTTAGTTAGGTTGTGATGTCGAGTGACAAAAATTCAGTGTCAGGGTGTCTAATGCCAATGTCAATTTGACATACTGACAACAGATGACGTTGATATTTAGTTGATTTTAAGTTGTGTTGTTAAATAACCAAACTCCAGCGTCTTCCAAAAATCTCATGCCAACGTCATCTTGATGTAGATAAATGACATATAGTCATGAGGGATGGAGAACAAAACCCATCGTCTGCAAATCAGAATGTTATTGACTACCCAACTAAATATCATCAAACCGATTTTCATGCCAACCAAAAGTTAAAGTCTGTTTGATGTACGAGTCCAACGTCTTTCTGACATCATGTTGACATCTGGTGCCAGCTGGGTAAGTTAAGTAAAGTTATGGGTTAGACAAAAACATGACATAAGGGTAGAAATGTGAATAAAGTGTATATTTTTATTTAAAAACTACAGCTCATCCAAGGAAATATTGAATTCATCTTGATGAAACTGGGCACAGGAGGGCACAATGTTAGCACACCTGGTTTATTTAATATAAGCCTCAAGTTCTTTCACTTGGTATTGATTTCTTTCCAAACTGCTGGTGCCTACACAGGCCTGAACTCATCTGTTTGCTTCTCCTTCTCTTATCTCATCTTTTTTGAATTTCTGAATTTGCCTCTGCTTACTGCTTTCTCATACCTCCTCTATTATACCTTCTCTCATATATCCTCTCTGCTCTCTCTTTCATTTTATGTCTAACCTCCTCCATCTGATTGCTCTCTGTTATTAACCTTTCCTTTCTTTATCGGCTCTTTCTTTCTCCTCTCCTTTCTGTAGATCTCCCCCATACAGGCCATCCCATCCTGCCCACGGAGCTGTAGCTGTCCGGGTGTTAAAGAGGTCCACTGTACGTTCAGACACCTCACTTCCATACCAAAAACCTTCCCTAAAGACACAGAGAGGCTCAACCTTGGGTAAGGCTCAATCACTATACATAAACACACATGCTCACAGAAGCATTGAGACATTGTCATCGGTGACAGCCCATGGGGAGGAAAACTAAACACTCTACAGGAAACAGTGTGGAATGTGGAGTAGGTGATTTGTCAGAGAAGTGTTTTCTTTGGCTAACAAATGATCAACTCTGCCTCTAATAACTCACAAACCAAAATGCTGAAGCAAGTGCTTTTTGGTTGTCGAGGCTGTTCTTTTGAGATCACTTTTTTATTCCATGGATTCAACAGAGGATTTATCTTTTGCCTTAGAGGGTGAGATCATGAAAACATTGCTTCTGCATGCCATCAGTTTATCATATGTCAGCCCTCTTTAAGAACAAAAGAAGCCAGTTTTATACCAAAGACAGCAGTCTCATCAGCAGGGTAATCAGCACACAGCCTATGGTGCATTTAATGTGACAACATCTGCTTTTAACCCAGAAGATAAGGGCTTAGCACCAGCATGTGGTATTGAATTGACTCCGGAGGGAATAAATCTCCTAATCGCTTCCATGAGGACGGAGCGTTCACTGCCCTCCAGCACAGCAGAGAAATAGCCCAGCCAGCGTTTTGTATGTAGCAAACATCCTTGTCTGATAATTGGCTCTAAACAATACATATTTACACGGTAAACTACTTGGCAAGCAGCAGCCAGAGCTACACTATTGTTCACAGGAGGCTTTCCATTTGCGTGTGGAAACAGCTACATTATCACTGCAATTCAGGTGCATTACATTTGTGCTTAAAATAGCTCTCCAGCTCTTCATGACTGGCTATAGGGCTAATGCAAGGATGTGATAAAGCATTTCAGTAGGTACATGATCACAAAAGCTACAATGCGTTGCCAAGCTTCAGTCCACAGGACGTAAACTGTCTCCATATGTGCTTCTGCACTGTGGGAGCAGCACTGTGGAAGCTATCAGTGAATTCCAGGTAATCTGCATCTTGAACCAAAACAGAATTCATATAATATTTAAATGGCCAGTATTACACTGCAGGGATTACATTAGGATGGGCTTGGCAACAGTAAGTGTTATTTTATATTAAATTACACCACCCCCTTCAGGTCAAACTGAATAAAGTAATAGATTCCTACAACTATAGGTCATTCTTGCCTTTGCTTTATGGCTCTGATCTAACCATTTTAAAGACATACTGCATGGTGGAAACGGCCCAAAAACAGACACGGCACACATAAACAGATACATGGAATATAATATATCATTGCAGATGCATGACATAATTACGTGATTTCCACATGGCAGCAACATGAGTAGAGGCTGACTGTGCATTTCTGGCTTCCTCCTGTTGACAAGTTGCTTAGCCCTCCCCCAGAAAGTGATTGTCCAATGCAGGCCCATGTGCATGGGGTTGCAGTAAAATTGCTTCTCTGTATATAAAGATAAAGAATATGGAGAATGGTGTCTATTTTTGGCCTGTCCAAAACCAAGAACACAACAGCAAAAGTGTAAGGAGTGGTTTAATGAGTGTTGTTGCTCAAATGTAAGCTGCAAGAGTTAGCACTTAACTATTTAGCTAACTACCTACAGTAGTGACACAACACAGTGTCTCTTCCAAGGCCAAGGAGCATTTCATTCTACAACTTTGTGCCTAGGTCCTCACTGTGTGTGAGCGTGTTGGGTAATGTTAATTAGGGGAGGGTCCTCTCAATTGTGTTTTTTTTTTTTTCTTTTCATACTTTTACTAAGAGATTGTTTTACCTACATATGTCTTCTATCAAAAAACACTTGGTCAAAGTGGTCACTGTCCAGTGTTACAAATGAGGAGCATGTGAGTCTTAATTGTAACAGTGTGAGTTACAGTTGTAACAAGGCTACAAAAGAGCATTAAACAAAACATTTTCATGGCTAATCAACAATATTTCAGTCAAGCAACTGTTTCTACATTGACTTAATACCAGGGATGTGATCAGATGAGCTCGAAGACATAATGATATTATTAAAACTTAACGGATGCAACAGCTGGCAAATTTGTTTCCTTCCTCATTGGCAAATACATTGGTTAAACCTCTATCATTAGCAAACCTGTTTAGTTGAAGTTGTAAAAACACTATACAACCCTAATCTGTTTTATAATATAATGAATGACAACTGATTGAACACAGAGTGCGTGCTTTTCGGGGATGCCTCTGTACAATTGTGCATTGACCCCTGGGGGGTCATGAAGCAACACATCTGCAAGTTTTATTGACAAACAACTGACAGACAAGTTATAAATATATAATATATATATACACGTTAAGTAATCAAGTTGTGCTCACAAATCTAAGCAGTTACAAATGTAACATGTGTTCCAAGTGAGCTGTTGGTTGCACTTGTGCTTTGGTGTTCCTTAAAGACCAGAACCAGCATGCATGACATGTGAAAACTATGCTCACTGATGGAGAGCAGATACCATGTGGATTTTGGCTCTAAGGCATGCAAACACAGATTTATATTCCAAAAATATCCCTTGATCTTAATTTTCATTTTGTATGTGCTGAACTGGTTTTCCAGCTGCCGTTCCCTGCAGATTGGATGAATCCTGTTGCAATTTCTCAGAGATGTTTCCTACTGCACTGGCCACATAGCTACATGATGACATCTTAGTGACATTTACATAGCAAGAGAAAACATGCATGTTACATATGTAACACGTTACATTTAAGGCGACTCTTCCCAAGTATATGAAAATAAGAATGAATAACGCATAGATTTAGCCTCTGTCTTTTTTGCTGAAGTAGGTACACTTAGCAACAAACCAGTACTATATTAGAAACAGCAAACTTGTATTTTCCCCCAAACTAACTACAGTAGGCTATAGCTCAACATGGCAATACAAGAGCAATGCTGTTTCTTTATCTTTAATATGGTATCAAGAATGTAGGCTCACCATCAAGAGCCTGTTTAAGACTCCTTTTCAGGATTCTTGTTTTAACTGGAAATATATAATGTTTGTCAAAGATAGTGTTTCAAACCAACTTATGGAGCTAATGTTAACTAATTTAGCTATCTAGCTCCAGGTGCCAGTGACAGTTGATATTTCAGTTGGCAAATACCAGTCAGAAAAGAGATGGCTGCATTTTCTATCTCTGTTTCAAATGAAGGACCCATTGTTTCAAAAATGAAAAAAACCTTTGAGACACCATCATCACTGTAAACAACATTTGTGCTGCGTGAGAGTAGACAGCTTGACACGCATAGCAACAGTAACTAAGAGGGCTGAGGCTTCGTAAACTGTCAAATGCAAAACTGAACACACTGCTGTCACTTTTGCTAATGGATTCAACTGTTTGATGTTGCACTTTTGTGTATTTCTGATTCCCTATTGATTCCTGATGGTAGATGTTTGTGTGGGGTAAAGCCAGTGTCTGTTATAATGAGAATAAAGGGAATTTCTCAGAGACACTTCAGCAGAGCAGACATTTGGAAGGGGTACAAACCTTTAGGGAGCCAACAGGCTCTGATGTGAGACCACCCTGCTCACTGGGGTGCAGACCAGGGGGATTTAGTCTCTTAATGCAAAACTGTTGGTATATGTTCACACCGGGCATGTTTGGAGTGTTTTATTTACACTCTGGGGCCTGTTTCCTTTTAGTTTGGAGTAATGCACTTTGAATTTCAAAAGGAGACCCCTCAAATACATGCAGGTGTCCATCCTCTTTCAAAGGAACTGTGCAGTGAGTGGAGTGAAGAATGGTATGGACCACCTACTGTAAGCACCTGGCACAGTGACAATGAGACTTAGGATTCAGCAATTTCTCCATGTGCTCTGTCACGATACAGTAATTATGAACTATGGAAAACACCACAAACAAGTCTGCCATGATTAAAGCTGAAATCAAATGAACTTCCTCCACGGATTTCTGATCAAGTTTTGTCATATTGGGAATGCATATTGCAATGTCTAGTTCACTTGTATTTGGCCGCTGTGGAAACAAACAATGGAACAAAGGAAACAAGTCTGAGAACAACGAAGTGAAGGTACAGCCGTACACTTAGAGCCTCGGTACAATCCAAACTAAATGCTTGGCTTGCTCATCTAACAGCATCTGAAACCCCCCCAAACATTTCCAACATTTGACTTGGGGGTGTTGCATATAGCAATTTTTGTAACGTTCCAAAAAAAAGAAACGAAATCCAAAACGTATGCCCATTATGTGTAGTGATTGGCCAGGTGTGCAGAAGTAAAAAAAAAAAAAGTAAGATGGTGAAGCTCTCTTTACTACTTTGTGTGTGCAATTGAGTGCACCACCATGAATGCCTCTGAGTGTGCTAAGTGTGAGCCATTACCCCTACTTGTACAATTACCTGCATAGAGACTGCAAAGATTTGCCGAAGACACAAACAATTGTTGCTTAAAGGCTCTAAAATACTGCAAGCAACAGTACCTTAGAGTGAAAAATGGCTACAGTAGCCAACCTTTTCATTTTAAGCTGCATTCCATCTTTGAGAATACCAACTTATTGATACAAATATATAAACTAATCTAATAAAGACAGAAAAATATATATTAACCAGATTGTATTTTGCACGTATAACCACCAATGAAAACCCAGGTGACTATGGGTGCTTTCACACTTCATCCGTTTGGTTCAAATAAAACAAACTCAGGTCCATTTGCCCAGTTTGTCCGCTTCGATTGAGCTGGTGTGAAAGCTGTCAATCGAACCTTGGTGCGGACCAAACAATAAACTGAGACCACCTGAAAAGGTGGGTCTCAGCCTGCTTCCAAATTGTGTGGTATGTTTGTGGTGTGAATGCCAACAAACCAGCCATGGGATTTTTACGATAGTAGATACGAATTATAAATAAAACTTGCGGTCAATTTGTAGTCTAATAATACTAATCATGCTTATATCAGTTATTTCTTTGTGAACTTTGTGACACCAAAGAATATAAATATAAACATCAGAAGCATAAAAGGGTTAAACTTCTGTCAGTCACCAGACTTTGATTTTCCCTATGTGGGTCCGGATGATGCACTTATGATGCATATCTGTATAACTTAATGTTTACTCCTCTCGGTTCGTATGTACAAAGTCTGTGTGAACAGGAACCAGCTCAAAATTAAATACAACAATGCAGCAAATTAACCAAAGTACAAGTGTGAAAGCACCCTTAGTACCCAAAGCTGTGTCACAAGTCACTTCATATAGCTTAAGGTGCGGACACACCAAACCGACATCAAAGAACTAGCAGCGACAAAAGCCAACTGTTGCGTCATCTGCGTCGCTTCACATCGCCCTGTGTCAGTTGCATTTGAACACACTACACGGACTACATCCGATAGCCAAGTGGCACGTACGTTCTGCGCCTGCGTGAGAGAGAGAGCAGAGTGACAGAGTGGTACATCCTGACGGCTGAGGTGTTACCTATCTGTGCAGCCGAGCACCGCAGCACCTCCCCGGACTGTTACATTCAGACGGTCCCGGTGTTTCCTCTGCAGGCTTCACTCAGCTTCAATCAGCTTCACTCAGCTGCCCGATAAACCCGCTGCTTCCTCCCACTTTAACCTGAATAACAAACCAGGGCTCGGTGCTCCAGTTGGATCCAAACGGCTAGCTCAGAGACTAGCAGAGGCTAACTGGCTGTGCGTCCCTCCGTCATGCTGCGGCTAACGCTCTGCTAGCCGCTTCCAGCTAGCCCCGGCTGCGGGACACACCGCAAAAACTAGGCAGACAGACGCTCATTGACGGGCCGACTTTGGTCGACGGCCGACTGTCGGCTTGGTGTGTCAGAGCCGTTATAATGCAAAAAAAAGAGATGTCCATCAAATATTAGACCAGTTTCATTGTGCATGAAATGTACTCTTTGAATGCTTGGAGCTCCTGTATACTAGGGTGACCATATTTTGATTTCCAAAAAAGAGGACATTCGGCCGGCCACGACATAGCCTACTTAAATGATACTTGCAGTTTACTCAAAGATGCCTTATCATTTTAATATATTTAAAATGTATATGTACGGATAGAAAATTCAGTTATATTACAAAATAATATCTCTCAAAGGCAGAAATTCAGATAGGCCCCAATAGGGACAAATACACACACTAGAGTGTGGCGATCTGAGCCTGACGGTACCCAATGGGTCGGGCCGGGTTTGGTCAAAAATGTAGCTATAAATTGTATTTGGGCTCGGGTCGGATTCGGTCAGCTTTCAGTGAAAATGTAGTGTAAAAATAAATAAAATCCTATTGTCTGTCCTGTTTATTGCTTGGGCACTGTTATTTACGTGACAACACCTGAACATAACACACACAGACACACATTGGCTGTTTGTTTCTACCTCTCCCCTCGCTGGAAGTCTCGGACCTCCAGCCGCCCGCCTCCGCCTTGATTAAACGCTGAAAATAAAATAAAAGAGGGAGACAGGTTTTTCCTATTTTATCTTATTTTGTTTTATTTCTCCCTCTCCTCTCGCTGGAAGCGTCGGACCTCCCGCCTCAAACACGGAGGTCTCCCTCTCACCTGAGCAGGCACGCCCGGCCTGTTAAATAGCCTGTAACCGTAACAACTGTGTGACACAAACTCAGTGCTTTGGTCATTAAATAATGTCGGGCTCGGTTCGGGTTCTAACACACATACACAAACACACGGAAAACCGGACATTATCATCAGTTTATAAAAAAACCCCGGACACCCCGGATGGGACGTGAAAAGTGGACATGTCCGGGCAAAAGAGGACGTTTGGTCAGCCTACTGAAGGAATGCAAATGCTTTCCTTTCAGTAGACCAAAGCACCAACACTGCCAGGGTTTGAAGTTTGGTTCCTAATAGAGAAACCTACACTAAAAATATGTGTGTCATGGTACTGAAAATAACTCTGGATCAAAGTGACCACTAGATGATATATTGTGAGCTGGCTGTTTTATTGATAGCAGTCGAAAAACACAGATTTTCCCACATGTGTTCAATTGGGATAACTGCACCCAGGGAATGCTGCGTGTTTTAGTTTAGGAACTCACTACAGGATAGTACACTCCTTTAGACAATACTGATTCCTGTTGTTGGAAGGTCTGACTCTCATTCACTGAGATCTGTCAGATGCCGTTGGCCCCTGCCAATAGAAAATGTGCTCTGTTGCATTCCTTTGATGAATAATGTCTTTGGCTCTGTCATCTTACCATTCTATACTGTACTTGGCAATCAGTTTGACTCTTTGACGGAATGTCTGCGGTAATGTGCTGAAACCTGAAGACTCCAAGGACGGTTTTTTATAGGTCTTTGTATTTTGATTGCTGATATAATGATGTACCAAGGCATTATTCACATAGACCCCTGCTACTTTATAGTGTTATGTTAATGTTGTTTACAAGGGGGCAAAACTACTGAATTTCTAAAGTTATGCTGAGCCAATGACTACTACTATGCATTGCTTTTCTAAAAGGTTGTGAGGTAGATACAGCATGGTAATTATTGATCTTTGTGTGTGTGTGTGTGTGTGTGTGTGTGTGTGTGTGTGTGAGTGTGTGTTTCCTCTGACAAATGACAAAATAACTGCAGGTCAAAGGTTGACTGAGGGTTCTCCTTTTTTACATCCATACCCCCCCCCCCCCCCCCCACTTGGCGTCATTGCCTAGACACACATGCAAGCATGACTCTTAGTCAATATTAGTTTCCTGTCCCTCTGACCCTCCTTATAACCCTGTTACTCTTTCATCACAGTAACTGGTCCTGTTTCTTTTCTCTCTCTTATAGTTATAACAGCCTAACGGACGTGGAGGGGTCAGAATTCAGGTCACTACGGCAACTGGAAATGCTCATGTTGCATGGCAACGACATTAGCACAGTCCACCCTGGGGCATTTTACAGCCTGAGATCACTACAGGTAGAGTTTGTGTGTGTGTGTGTGTGTGTGTGTGTGTGTGTGTGTGTGTGTGTATGTGTGTGTGTGCGCCTAATTTAGGCTACCTTCAGGGAAACATTTCAGACTAAAGACAAGTTAAATTGGGACAGTTTGTGCAATTGAGGACAAGAGCCATGTCCCCAATTGAGAAACAACTGAAGTGTACGTCAGCAATCAAAGTGAAGGCCAATTCAAAGTTGCATGAGGGTCTGCTTTGGTCCACATGACATAATTGTCAACATCCACCCATATCGGTGAGGATTGCAGATGTTCATGTGCAGCCCATTTTTTTGTGACTGTTACTGCTTGGGGCTGATGCAGATCCTAAAATGTACTATGAATGGAAGCCTGCACGCGTGGCCACAGCTGTCTACGGACGTTCAATGCAGAAAATATGTCAGAACCTTTAGGGTAGGGCTATGGTGGGGGTTAGGATTAAGCAAGCAGTGGTTAGGGTTAGGGTAAGTCTAGAAAATGAATGTAAGTCAATGTAATGTCCCAAAAATTGATGAAAGTGAACATGTGTGTGTTTGTGTGTTTGTGTATCCTGGTAATTTTACCATAGTACTTATAGTTAAAGGTGAAGTCTTTTAATCCAATACACTTTTTGTCAAATTCACCTCACGGTCTGCAGGACAATACAAACAAGTGAACCTATACCTACAGTAGGACTTAAAAATCTGACTTAATTCTAATCATGGCTCATCATTAAGAATTAAGTCCCATAACTTACTGATATTGATTCTGCAAGGGTGTGTGGTTTCTCTAACATTCTGTTCAGATCCAATGGTTCCAACAGATCCAAGTCAAGACTAAGTGGTTAAATACTTTTGGTTGCTGATGTGGTGTCTTCAATTTGAGTCCAGCCCTTTTGAGTGTTGCATTTGTTATCCTCTCCATATCTGGCTCTAAATCATAGCTGCAGCATCGTAGCAAAGCATATGTAAAAGTAGTGAACCAGGCGGGGACACCAGAGGAACACACAATTGTATGGTGAAGGAGACCAAATCAAATTTCCCCCTACCTAGACCACATTTGAGCCAATAATTAGTTGCGCTTTGATTGCTTGACTGAAAATGCAGCGAGTCTTGTTGGGTCCAGATGGGTCCAATCAGAGCCTGAATTTGCATTCTAAACAGACTGATGATCCATGCCAGTACATCAAAACTGGATATGAAACAGTCACAATTTGGGTTGGGTTGAGTCATCAAGTTACTGGAGAAACAAATGTCCCCAAAGAATTTATTATAATGAGGGTGGGATGTTCTTGTGTAATGTCAACTGCTAACTGTTCTAAATGAAAATCTCACCCAGAGGAATTCTTAAAAAGTCATCACAATCACTTTTCTGGAACACCGTATAAAAAGACTGAATTGATCTGAGAGCACTGTAAATGTTGCAATTCCCTCAAAGAAAGTGGTGCCTCCTCTGTATCTATGCACATCTACCAGCCATTGATTGTCACTTTTAGTTCACGGTTTCCTGGGGCAGCCATTTACAGAAAACAAGTTCAGACAAACTGAGTGTTCATGGCCTGTCTAGCATGAAAAAAGTAAAGAGACAGAATAAACAAGCAGCTGCATAAAAATTAAAGCATCTGTCAAGCTAAAGATGACAATATTTTTTTGTCAGGGGTTATTGGACTTACCAAGAGATGGAGGTTGCTAATTATGGACTTACAGTAGTCACATCCCTTCTATCCTCTGTCTCCAGTTATCAAACCCCTAATTTGCTCATTGCTTAATTTAGTTTTGATGTTCAATGAATGTTAGAATAACACTAACTCTTTCTTTTTTTCAGATTTTGAAGTTGAGTTACAACAAGCTAACATCAGTGAACCCTGGTCTGTTTGAGGGCCTTGTTGGTTTGATCCGTCTCCATCTGGACCACAACCTCATTGACTTTATAGAGCCATACTCCTTCTCTGGCCTAACCTCCTTAAAACTCCTACAGCTGGAGGGGAACCTTCTAAAAGAGATCCACCCTCATACCTTCATAACAGTGTCACTACTAGGAAGCTTTTGGACTTCGGGACTCAAGTAAGACAAAAACACCGTGGCTATTTAACTAATTTTATCTCGTTTAATGGAAGGTAAATATATCTTGGAAAGAATGGTAGTTTGAAAGAACTAAGACTTGTTTGAGAGGATGTATCCTTGCTTGCAGGAAACTGCTTGAAATTAAATTAATGGAGTTTGCATGCTCCTAACAAAAGTTCCCTCCCTTTAAAATATGCATACATACCAAGACTTGCTTATAGGTATAAAGTTGCTATGCACCTCAGACTACAGTATATTTGTTTCCCTGTCTCCTGCACAATGCATTCAAGTGTAGGCATCATCCCAGTGCCACCCTGCAGACCAGTAAGTGAAGGAAATGATATAATGTTTTTGTCTCAGACACTTACACCTGTCAGACAATCTGTTGGAGCAGCTCCCTGCCGCAGTACTGAAGAGTGCTCCCAGGCTTGAACTCCTCTCTCTACATGGTAATCCCTGGACCTGTGATTGTCAACTCCACTGGTTGGTAGAATGGAGCTCCACACATGAAGGTAAGGGTGCTTGAATTAATACTCAGATCTTATTTTCTGGCATTAGACCACTATTCCTTACCTCTTCACTTCTGTGGTACCAAATACTTTTATCTAAACTGGATGACAAATTACTATGTAAAGGTTCATAGGGGGACAGCAAAAAAATTAAAAAAGCATGAATTGATTTTTGGGCTACCTGTGGGAAAGAGCTAAAAAACAACAACAGTGACATATTATCCCCTTACAAAGCTTATAAAGCAATGTGGACTTGTGTTTGTATCCACTAGACATGAATTCTCCTTTTGGTTTAGTTTTAAATATCTGGGTTTTTACCTGTTAAATGCACCGCTGTGCTCACCAGCTTGTTGCTTTTTTAGTGTGTGTTGTTTGGTGCTGGGCAGTTAAGTTTGTCAATGGTTTGTTGCTGATAACAGCTGCTTGCTGCTGCTGGAAACTACTTTATTAGAGCTGTGAGAGTAAACCAAAACAGTAGAGGTATGGCCCTTAAACCAAGACAATGAGCTAATAGAAACTAAAATACACCATGGGAACTGCAGAGTCGCGTGATAATTTTCTGGTTTCATCACTGTTTACAGCCCCTTTCACATTACATATGAAAGCATCATAAAATATGAAATTATTGTTTTGTGCAGCTTTCAACCTGCAATTACTGTTCTTTTTTTGTCCACTTGGGGGCAGCAGAAACAACTTGTAAACACAAGCTTGACATATCATCACCTTTAAGTTGAAATGTTGAACTTGTCAAAAACACAGTTTCCACAAGTACTTACACATCCAGCAGTTACAGAGCAACATCATCATTCATTTAAAATTGTATCCCTAATCACATGGCAAATGTGAGTCCAATATTCGCTCTGTTTTAACTTTTGGTCTCCACTAACTCCCAAGGAATTTTGGGGCTTTTTGGTTGCTAAAGGTTCCACTAAGTTTACCAGGTTGTCTCTACATGTGTCTTTCTGCAGGTCGTGTACAGTGGGTTTTTAGAGCTTTTTCACTAAAAAAACAGCTGCAGCTCAAATCAAGCATAGGCTGGTATGGTTTATGTTGTGTCTCCAATGGAGAGAGTGTCTCTACAAGAGAGAGAGAGTGAAATATGTCGCACATGTTGCCTGTACATAAACAATTGTCAGTTCACAATACTTTCTCATGTCTTAATTTTAATACTTAAAATACAACATTGTTAAGAACAGTTGAATAAATAAATTGTGCTACATAATGAACGAATGGCTTCAAATAGACCCTTTGATCAGTACTCTGCCAGCTATTGGTGATTAGGCCCCAAAAATCCTCATCAGAACACCGCTAAAATTAATAATCTAAGGGCAAGACAGCTTAATAACTGGTTGTACCCTTTCTATATTATTAATATATGTACACAAAGAATAATGTTGCTGGCTTACAGACACATGTATTTGACCAGACATAGAACAAAGCACCAGCAGAAAATATTGCATGTGTGCCATCCAGCTTCTGCACAACATATGAAGGACACAGCCACTCTTAATAAATGGACTATATTTGATCCACATGGAGTCTAGAAAATCAATTACATTGTTTACTTTTCTTTATCCGTATGTCTCACTCAGTATTTTTCATGACACATGTGCTTTGTCTCATTTGTCATTGCTTTGTTGGAGTTTCGTGAATAACCTTTAACAAGTCCCATATGTTAGCTGTTTGTATCAACAGAGCGGTTGATAATATATCATTGTGTTTCATCTAAAAATAGGGGTCTGTGACTGCCAGAAGTTTATTAGTAGATGCATAAACATTGACTGAAATCTAATTCCCTGTAATCCCTACCTCCCACCTTACATCTTTCCTTACCTTTTCCCTTACTCTGTCCTTACCTACATCTTCTTTACTGCCCCTTCCCTCTTAACCTCTCTCCTCCTTTGTCTTTCCCTCCAATTCCTTGGATTGTTTCCCCTGTTCCTTCTATTCCTGCCTTTTTAACTCTCCCTCTCTTCCTCTCTCCAAATATGTCTCCCAGGTGTAATAAAGTGCAAGAAGGAACGTGGCTCTAGTGAGACTTGCCCTGAGTGCTCCTCTCCTCAACCCCTGAATGGAACACATTTACTAGGACTGACTCCGGACAAGCTTACTTGTGAACGACCAGCTCTTCGTTCCACCCTCAAACAGTGGGACAATCCTATGTGGGCTGAATCTGAAGCGGAGCCTGACCTCCCGTACACCCGTGACTTTGAGAAACCACTAGGCCATCTGACTGTCGTTCTCTCCGACAGCCATGGAAACAGTGCTCATGTGGCATGTGACGTGCGACACCCTGGAGACAGTTCACCCATGACTTGGACAGTAAATCCACAATCACCTGGGGAGTTTTCTGTCAATGTGTCACTGGCGACTGTCCTTGAGTGTGAGATTGATCGGGAGACTTTGCAAAATCTGTGGCAATTGGTCGCATATTACTATGAAAGCCCTGCTATCCTGGAGAGAGGTCAACAGAGAGGAAATGATAGCAGAATAACTTATCAATATGTCCAAGCTGTAAATGAAAATTCCCCATATTTCACAGAATTAAAAGGGTATTTGGTAGCAGAACCCTCATGGCTGCTTCAACCCAGAGTAACTTTAAGGCTCAACAGGCAGCAGACAACAACCAAGAAATTGGTAATGGATTTTACTACTGTAATTACCAAGCAACTCAACAGCCATAGGGGGCCAGATGATGACAATGACCTCTCCATGTCCTGGGCTTTAATTCGCAGAGGGACAGCAGGGCGGGTTCAGACTGCTCTCCAGGGTTCAAAAGTTAATTTAGAGTGCAGTGTTGTCACTTCAAATCCAGAGGTGAAAGTGGAGTGGATGCTACCAGATTTGTCCATTGTGGAAGATGCAACTGATAAAATAGAAATTTCTGAAAAAGGAGATCTTGTGATTTTAAATGCCACACTGTCTGACTCAGGCCTTTACCACTGTATGGTCAGAACCAAAGTTGGCGTGGACTTGATGCCTCTAAGGCTCACCATCAAAGAACTCTCACTCAGCCCAACCGCTCTCAATGGTCAGAAAATTGTAGTTGAAAAGGGACACTCTTTTTCTCTCCCATGTGAGGTGACCTCAGTCCAGCCCAGTCAGACTATGTGGTACCTACCCAAAAACCAAATTCTTCTTCCCACACAACAGACAAGACGGACAGAAGTGATGGAAAATGGGACTTTAGTGGTTAGGAGATTGACACAAGACGATGCAGGGGAATACACCTGCTTAGCCTCAAATCTGTATGGAGTTGACATGTTGTCACACGTGGTGGAAGTGACAGGAGAAAAGGCCTCTGATAGCTCCAAAGTACAGACTGCAAAAGAGTCGCCGAATTTGCCAGCTGGTGTGGAGGAAGGAGAGGGTTCAGGGGGAGATTACCAGGAAATTATACGGCCTTTTGCTACGCAGTTTCCTAAGAAGGTAGGAACAATACAAAGGAAACCTAATGAGTTTTCAAAAAGAATAAGAATCAAAGATTCACAGAGAAAACCAAATAAATCTGTTAAAGAATTAGATCCAAATCGCTGGGCAGAGATCTTGGCAAAAGCTAATGCTAAACCAAGTGTTGCTCTGCCCACAGAGCAGTCACTATCAGAGCCCAGCACTGTAACTGTCCAAACAAGTACGCCCAAGCCTACTACTACAACTGCAACAACAATTCCTACTACTGCTTACAACCTACCCCCTACTACTACCCCTCCTGATATTAGTACAGAGCTAACACATTTCCCCATTAACACAAATGTTAAGACTGAGGCCTATTCTACAGAGAAGAAAGAGGATAACTCTAAAACAAGTCTGCTAGAGGTTTTACAACCTCCGCCTCCCAGAAGTACAGAACCAACCCCATACCATGTTGGTGGGATTGCAGAAAAAGCTGAAGCTATCACAGACCCTCCTGCTGTTGGAACTCCTCAGCCAGTGGATCAGTTAGAAAATAAGTACTCTGGAGAAGGGAGAAGGAACAACAACCTCTTTCCTGGTCAGCCAAACAGGAGAAGGCCACCTTATAGACGTAGAAAACCCCCAATAAGGAGAGTCCGTCCGCACGGACACCCCTTCTACCATTCATCAAACAAGCCCCAAACAACTGTCCCCCCAGCAACCACCACCACACCAACAACAACGACGACCACAACTACAACCACTACTACCACCACCACCACCACCACCACCACCACCACCACTACTACTACTACAGCTGTTCCAACCACAGTGGAAAACACTGAAAACTTATCTGCTGAGTATCAGACAGAGGAAGATGAAGACGATTACTATGATGAATATAATTACAAGGATGGCGGAGATGCCAAGACAGACTTAAACAATGAAACCCACCGTACCACTCATTATCTTGACAGTACCCTAACCACATTTCCATCAGCTGTAGAAAAAGATCTAGCTCCACCTAATCCAGAGACAGTTATCACTCCAAAGCTTGATAGAACCCCTCATCCAACTGAAAGGACTGTTGAAGAAAAGGAGTATGATACTTTAAAACTTAAGGAATCTGAGAGACAGAGGGTGGAGATCAGAACGCAAATTAAAGAAAAGGACAGAGACAATAAAGATCTTGCAGGAGAGAGTGAGAGGGAGATTACAGCAATGGAAAGTGAAGAAACACATAAAATAGATTCAAAGGGCAGTGAGAAAGACACAGAAACATCCAAAAAGGAGTGGCTGGATAGCATCCAGTTAACAACACAAAATAGACCAAGACCTAACACTCGACCCTCACCGGAACAAAATACACCTACCCAAGCAAGAACTCCATCTTCCAAGGTCATTACCTCACATTCAACAAGAGGCAGAACAACAGCAGGAGTCACACAGAAAGAGGATAAAGATGTAAACAAGCCAAAAGCAGAGCCTGAGATCCACAGATTCCCAATAATAGAGCCGGTTCACCCCTGGCTCCATCAGAACAGACAGGGAGGAGGGCAAACCACAACTCCCAGGACGATACATACAAACCAAAACAGAAATACAGGAAGACAAGGAGAAGTGAATCCAGGTAGACATTCTCAGGATCCTAGAGTCTCCCCAACCTCCCGCTGGCCTTCACACCATCATTATCACCATTACTACCCACTCTACCCTTCCTGGCCAGGTCAAAGGTCATTTCCTCATCCAAGGCAAGGTAATTAAACTGTTGTGTCATGATTTCTGTCTTAAATATCTATTTTGAAATTAGGTATGATGATCCAGTGTGACTGATAGAAAGTGTAAGAGATAAAGGATAAAGAACAAATCGATTAAATTGAGTCTGTTTACACCTGGTATCAACATGTGTTTTGGTAATCTCAACACAAGTGGACAGCCGAAACACATCACCATTCACACCTTCATCTATCATATGCCTCCTGACTACTTGTGTTCAGATTCCATTACTGTCCTCATTACTTACACTAGGAGGTCAAAGGGCCTTGTGCTCAGGAATTACCTCCACACTCTTGCTTGTTGCTTGCTAGCATACTCCCTAGTCATCTTAGCAGTTGTGTTGGTACAGGTGGAGATATTGCTGAGAATTCAACATGTCTCTTTCCATAGGGCAAAACAATGGACAGTCATGCAACACTTTGTCCAACTTGTTGTAAAATGGGGAGCTATAGAGTGTCAGTGTGCTGTCAGCAAAACAACCACCATGTCCTGTAGTAAAGACTTGACCTTGTCAGGGACGTATTAGGTTGTATTAGTGTTTACACTACAAAGTTAGGTGGTCAATGCGTGCCAGTCCACCTCAGCAAGTGGTTTGAGTGATCAGATGGTGGTGATTGTTTACATATATAGCAGTGTCCACATGTTAATACTGGGTATAAACAGCACCATTGACATGACCAGCTAATATACTTGGTCAATATTATGTTGGCTTGGTGTTATGTTATGACATGTCAACCTAATCCTGGTTGGAATGCATGGATATGTCTTTGAATAAATGTTTTCTCTCTGCTCCTAGGTCCTGGGTCACACCCTGTGCCCACACACAGACCCTGGCCTCTCCCCCACCCATGGGCTCAAAGCCCGGTTGTCACCAACCGACCAGAGATCACAGCTGAAACAGTGAAGCCCACACCTGCAGAGTCTGGAACAACAGGAAACTCCAGAGTTACACCCTCTAACTCCCATCTGTCACATCATCAACATCATCAAAATCATCATGTGAATGGCAGGACCCAAACCAGAGACCAACTGTTTCTATCAAGGCTGAGGAACAGATACAGACAGGTATGATGATGGGTGTTTTTTTGGGGGGGGAGTGCAGAATGTAATCCATGTCATCATTATCTCCTTGTGTTGTATGCAACCCAGTTACTAATGATGGTGATGATAATGAGTCAGCTCTGAGAGATGGGATTTAATTCCAGGTAAATGGTTTAATACTATAATAATAGATCATTCTGATATTTCCAGGCACAGCTTGATCGCATTGCTCAGCTGGGGAAGATGGTTACACCCAAACCTCGTGTTAGTTACAATCCCCCATCCCTCATCACACCTAAACCCAAACCTCCTTCTCCACAAAGACCCTACAACCCCAAACCACCAGCACCTACTGCTTCTAACTCTTACACCCTTCAGCCTCCGAACACTGCTGAACATTCATCGTCATTCTCTGATTTCATCCCAACCCCTCATCCTTACCCACACACCACTCCTGGGGTTCTGTATGGAGGTCAGTGGCCTGTTGGAGGTAGGTGCACTAGTGCAACAATATAGGCTAAGTGCTAGTATTTCTAAAGGAAAATGAGCAGTTTATTTTAATGATATATTAAAATATTAATTAATATTTTAATCTGTAATCATGATAGATTTTTTTTGCTGGTTGAATGTGTCTTTGTAGCAGGACGAATCAGCTCTCGGCGGCCCACAGCTGCCCCTCCTTTCCCATGGGTGTGGGGAGCTGGAAGTGGTGGGCAGAAGCCTCGTATCACCACGGTCACCACAGCTAGCGTGTCAGTACTGGCAGAGAGTGATGTGTTCTTGCCTTGTAAAGCAACAGGGAATCCTGAACCCAACATTGCATGGACCAAAGTCTCCACAGGTAAGGGAGAAAGAGATTAAAAAAGAGGAAGACATGAAAGAAAAAAGCACAAAAAGATAATTACAGAATGTAGGAATATGAGACAATCCCAGGTCTATGTGTTGTGCTTTTAGCTCATACATCTCACTTGTCCTGGGTCATATCTGCCTACTGCTGTGTCTATTTTTAGATCACTGAGAAATGCCAGACACTGATATTTTCAAATGTGGCATAATCAGTCATGAGAATCATGATTCCGAATTTAAATCTGTCCCTCCGCATTGTCTTCATATCCTTTTGTTCTCCTCTCAGGTGCCACCATCCCAGCCAACACCAAGCATGGTCCCCGTTTTGAGGTCTTCAAAAATGGAACTTTTGTCATTAAAAACATCCAGCTTCAGGATAGAGGCCAGTACCTCTGCACGGCCCAGAACAGCTTTGGATCAGATCGCATGGTCATCACCTTAGCTGTACAGACTCAGGCACCCAAGATCCAGCCGCCCAAGTCCACAGAGATAGCAGCCTACTTAGGAAAAAGTGTGATTCTTGACTGCCTTGCTTCAGGAAAACCACCTGCTCAAATTTCCTGGATTCTTCCGGACAGGATGTTTGTACGAGACGTTGGGACTGTTCACTCTCCCCTTGCACCAATATCTCTGCTTCAAAATGGAACCCTTCAAATTCACTCTCTCAATTTCTCAAGCAAAGGGGACTATAAATGTATTGCAAGCAACGCAGCAGGTGCTGACACAATTACTTACCATCTCCATGTGGCAGCTCTGCCTCCAAGCATCAGTGAAGGAGCAGCAGATACTGTGATCATTCAGCCAGGTAGAGTACAGAAATTTAACATCCCTAAAATTCCCGTAACTGAAAGTCTTCCTCATGACATGGCTGGTAAAAGACAATAAATTGTTCTAAATCTAAGCTAATAAAATCACATTTAACCAGGCAGGAGTGTGTATGTCCACTGCTCTGTGAAGGGGGAACCAGTGCCTGCTGTGAAATGGACGCTCCCAGCAGGCGTCCATGTTAAGCCATCACAGTTTCTTGGACGCAGGCTGTTTGTCTTCCCCAATGGGACGCTGTATGTGAAGAATGTTTCACCAGCTGATGCTGGGAGGTATGAGATGTGCATTTCTTTTATATTTTTTTCCTATGATTAAGTCTTTCTTTCTTTGCACTGATCAGAATATGTGTACTTCCTTAATCATAAGCCAAAGTTCTGGTTTTAGTCGACCTAACTTGGGAAGTCAGGATGTATTCCTATAACCTTGACTAGTACTCCTCTCACTTAAGGTTTGATTTCCCATTCCCCTTTATGGGTTTTGTAAGTCCCATACTTTAGTTTTTGACCAAATATCTACAACCTTGCCAACTGAAAATTTTTATTGATGCCTCCAGAAATTTTATAGGGGTGGCTTTATGGGGCTACTGAAAATCTTGTGGTGGCACACCAAAACCAAAAGCCATCACTGAAATTCAGGAATTCTATTATGCTGTTGGACTATATAGGCTACTTGAAAACAATGTCAATATAAGAGTTATGAAATCACATACTGTTATATTTACATCTCTTATTTTACAATTAAGTTTACTAATAATCTGATGAGTATAGACTGATACCCGTACAATTAGCATTTTGAGTTCCACAGCTATCCTGTTGTATTGTGTTATGTATCTATATATGTTAGGTGATTCATTGTTATTCAGATAAGGTGATTGCCCTTTTCCCTACAAAGACAACCATTAACTTTTAATTTAATGGAGTACATTATTTGTAATTTGTAATTTTAACAAAAAGTTAGAGTGTTATTTATCCTCCCTCCGGACAAGCTATGCCAACAAGGTTGGTACCAATTAATGCCTTGGGTTGTCTGGTTTCACAAGATACCACTACCTTTGTGTCAGCTCAAAGCTTAAAAAGAGCCATAGCCTCTAAAAGACAGTAATATTGACCTCCGATCATTTGCACCAGGGAGGCAGTGGGAGGGCCAGCAATTGTATCAGGGTGGCCATGGACCCTGCTCTGGGATTCCTCCGATGCAGCAATGGCAAAGGATAGTAGCGAAGTTATCAGGCCGTTTGAAACATTCTTCTCTGACTGCTGATCTGAGTTCTTAAGCTGTGAGGTTTTCTTTCTTTTTTTTTAAAGTCAGCAGGCTGCTGTTAATCTTTCCACAGGTACGAGTGTTTGGCCACTAATGCTGTTGGCATTACCAAAAGAACCGTCCAGCTGGAGGTGAGGGCAGATTCCCCCTCCATCTCTCACCAGCCTCCTCCTCCCCCTGTTCCTATCCCTCCAAACCAGCGCCATGGTGTGCCATCCCGACAGCACTCTATCTCAGCTATGTACGGTTCTGCTGTCTACCTCCACTGTCCAGAGTCTACCGGATCCACAAGAGGCACCATCTGGCAGTTGCCTTCCAAAACCATCATGGAACATCGATACAGGTAACTAACGTTTATACATTTATGAATCAGTATAATACTGACCATAGTATAAATACATTATAATGTTTTAGTTTCCATTAAACTTCACTGACTCCTTTAATGTCAGCCTCATTTCTCTCCCCCATCTGCCTTCAGTCCAGAGAGACCCATTAAAGTTTTCCGTAATGGGACTCTGAGGATACTTCAGCTAACAGAGCTAGATGGTGGAAATTATCTGTGTGTCTTTCAGCGGCCCAATGGGGAGGACATGGAGCTCTTCCAGGTATGAACAGGACAGATAACGACTTCAGGCAGGTTCATTTAGCTGCCAGCTCTTTTCGATTAGTCTTCATTTCATTTCTGGCTGAGAACACTGTTCATTTGTTCATTAAGAATCCCTGCCTTGTTATTAAGTGTCAAAGACACTGTTGTTAAGATGTCTTACATGTCTTTACACCTGCCTTCAAGAATCAAAGATGTGGTCTGTGCTCCCAGTTAAAAATAGGATTTTAATTTTTGTGTATATGGGCTGGGAAAAGCTGCAGCAGCAGGTCATTCAGTGATCAATACTTGACTGTCTCTGTAGTTTCCAAGCTGTCAATGAAACTTTGTTTCACATTGAAAGTTCTTGCTTCATCAGGTGGAGGTGTTAATGACCCCTCCCAGAATCGAACATGTGAGGACTGCACAGGCCAGGGTCACCTTTGGAGAAAATTTCCAGGTACATTTAGGGAGCTAGCTTAAAGTTTATATAAAGTAGGATAAGTCCTTTTTTATATCACCTGTGTTTTCTTGCATATTGTATTTATTATTTTACATTTCATGATATTATACCTATGAATACATTTGATGTTGTGATAAGGCAAAAGGGTCTCATATCCCAAAAGCACCTTAGCAGTATTAATTGATTATTGTTGGTTTTTTGGCCACATGGGGGCAATATACTCCACGTTGACATATTAACACTCTATGAAGTGTGTATAGAAAAAAGCCCTTTTTATACAGAGATACTAATATAGAGTCACAATGAAGACACTTTATTACCCCAGCTTTTTTTTAATAAAAAACAGAAACAACGTAGGCATAATGCCTTCAAGTGTGTGATTTTATATAGCATGCCAGTGTTCCAGAGGCAAAAGAGGTGTGATGGGTGCAATGTGTAACATAACAGTGCATCAGGCAGCTCTTTCTAAACAATAGCAATGAGATAAGATAGCAATAACAATCATTTGCCATCCCTGTCATATGGTGGCTGATCTTGTCCTCCGCATGGAGGGTGAGGAGCTTGCAGACCTCATTGTCTCCCCAATTTGACATTTTCGGCCACTGTTCTTCATCTTTGAGTTAGCTGCAAACTGTGGCTAGCTGCTTTTTAAATCTCCCAGCGGTGGGTTGCACACATAACGCGTTGTCAAAATGTTAGACCCATCCCGTCCTGCCAGCTGTCCCTTTTACACAGATGTTGATTCGGCAGTGTTACTACTACTTAGACAATTCTGCCCCCCTATTCCATGATTGTACCTTTTATACAAAGAAATGAGCTGACAATATTTTAAAGGCTCAGTAAAGCTGAGGGGAACTGCAGAGTTGGGTTACAATAATCTAGTGGCTTGACAAGCAACCCCTTTAAAATTACACATAGTAGTTTAACCAAATGTCAATATAGAACTAGAACTGCAAGCAGTTATGAACGGGGGCCAAGCCCCCCCGTGCGACTCGGTCCCCGCGTCCCGCGGAGCCCATGGAAGTTGTCCCCGAAGGACGACGGGCTCTGGGCGAGCACATGTTTATGAATGTGTCATTTAAAATGTGGAAGTTACAGGCAAAACTGCCTTTGCATCCGTTATAGCGCCACCTATAGACCGATTTGCGACGAATTTGGCACAAAGCCTCTGGATGACCTCGGGAACGAGTGACTTAAGTTTGATGTTGAAAGCATCTACTTTGAGCGAAATATGAAACAATGTGTGTTTTTTAGCTAGCAAAAAAGATTGTTTGGTTGTAACAAGCGCATTTTTTGGAGTGCCAAAATTCTTTTGATAACTTTTCATCAGACACATCTGGAGATTCTATGTGCAAAGTTTCAGGCAGGTGGCACTTAAAATGTAGGAGGAGTTCGAAAAAGTAGGTTTTGGACATGTGGCGAATTAGCAAAGAGAATGTGCAGCAGAAGTGGGCGGGGCCTGTGTCAGAAAACCCAGCTCTATCCAGGGAACACATGGATATAATGTTTGTGAAAGTGTCATTTAAAATGTGTAAGTTGCAGGCAAAAACGCGTTTGCATCCGTTATAGCGCCACCTAGTGGAGTACATGTGCAATTTTTGGTACGGAAGATCTGTGTCCTATTCTATATGTACCCTTAAAATTTCAAAGCCCTCAGCATAATAGTTTGGCTGAAATTAATGTTTGTTGTTTATCTTGTAATAAGCCACGCCCACATTGACCAGTCATGACCACCTTCAAGATATGACCTCAGAATTGGCCCTACATCATACCAACCGAATTTCGTAGAAATCGGTGCAGCCGTTCAAGAGATATAAACTTACCATATTTGTAGCGCCCCCTAGTTGCCAAAATTCGCCAAATTCGGCTCATACCCTCACAGTCTTATGCCAACCAATGATCTCAAATTTGGTGTTAATAGCATTTAGTTTGACCGAGATATCCAACAGTTTGCATTTTTATAGCTAGCTATAGAAGTTTGTTTGTTAATAATTTGCGCATTTTTTGACCGAATAAAATTCTTTTGATAACTTTAGATCAGGTCCAGTAGAAGAGTGTATATGTCAAGTTTCACGCAGATTGGACAAAATCCCAAGGAGAAGATTGAAAAAGTAGGTTTTCCAGTTTTCGCGATTTTGTGAAAAAACTTCCTAGGCGCAAGGGGGCGTGGCCTATGGCAAAGTGATTCAGCTCTATTCAGGGAAGCTGGGGATACAAGATTTTTGAATGAGCTACAGGCAAAAACGCATTGGCCTAGGTTATAGCGCCCCCTGCAGGCAGATATACATAGTTTTTTGCGTCTGAGGTACGTGCAGGGGTCTGGACCACCCCTCCAAATTGCACCGCCCTCCCTTGCACGGTTTACCCTGCAGCACCACTTTTACCTACGGAAGAATAAAAATAAAAATCTTTACAAAAACAATAGGATTCCTAGCACCGCTGGTCCTAGGAAACGTGTCTGCTTGCATACGCGTTCCCTCGGCCCCTCGGGCTTGGCTCCCTAAATATGGATTTGTGCAGCTTTAAATCAAGTAAAAACACAGTGAACAAGTATATAAACATACAGCCACTTAAGGGATTCTAGTGTCAATTGCGTTTGCCCTCGATATAAAGCTTAACTTTCTTACATCCAAGAACATTTTTTCAAAGAAAAAAAACTAATCATCCTTACAACCTTAGAGCAAAAATAAAAATTTGTGAACATTTCATATTTAAAATACAATGCCTAACCAGTAAGATCTTTATTCAGAAATGAGTGCAGATTAATTCTTATACTTAGTTTTCTTCCTTTGTTTCCTTTTGTAGGTGGACTGTGTTGCAACTGGCCTCCCTGACCCAGAAGTTACCTGGAGTCTCCCAGATGGAACATTAATCAACAATGCCCTTCAATCGGACGATAGCGGCCTTCGCAATCGCCGCTATGTTATTTTTGGCAATGGAACTTTACTTCTCCAGCAAATGGGCAAAAGAGATGAGGGTGACTACACTTGTTATGCCAAGAACAAACTGGGCAAGGATGAAAGAAAAGTAAGCGTCAAAGTGGGCCCGAATGCTCCAAAAATTGGATTTAAATCACAATCACTGGTTACAGTAAAGTTAGGAGAATCAGCCAAACTGAGTTGTCAGGCAACAGGTGAACCGACACCAAAAATCATGTGGATCTCACCAAGGAATGATGTAATATCGGTGTCATCAGACAAATTTCAGATCATGGGCGATGGGACGCTAGTGGTGAAAAAAGTAATACTGGCTGACGAAGGGAAATATGCATGTGTGGCACGAAATTCTGCCGGTGATGATGTTAAAAACATGAAACTTGAAGCTGAGATCCAAGAACCTTTTATCAATGGCATGAAAGGGAGGAGCACCACAAAGGTTTTGGCTGTTTCCTACCAAACAGCGCTCCTGGATTGCAAAGTGGAAGGGAAACCTGAACCAAGAGTCTGGTGGGTTACTCCTTATGGCCACTCCCTCCCAACACCCTATCTAGGCGGTCGCTTCCAAGTCCACCGAAACGGGAGCTTGGAGCTGAGAGGGGTGAGGAAAACAGATGAAGGGAGGTACATGTGTCTGGCTAAAAACAATCTGGGTGAAGCCTCACTTTTGGTTGAATTGGACGTCGCATCGATAGCTGAGAAACCAAGTTTTGCTGTTCCCAATATTGAAATCATACCGATAAAGCAAGACAGTGGAGCATTAATCCTGGAGTGCCCTGCTCGAGGAAAGCCGAACCCAGAGTTTGCATGGATTTTACCAAATGGAATGATGTTAACACCTGGTGTTAGACTTCAGCGCTTTACACATCATCTTGGTAACGGTACTCTGCAGATCTCTCAACCAGTTGCAAGTGATAAGGGAGTGTACCGCTGCATAGCAAAAAATGTAGCAGGGCAAGCAGAGAAACGTTACTCATTGGAGGCGGGCAGAAAGCCAGTGATCAGAGGATCTACAGGTATGTTTTTTCATCTCAAACTAATGAAGCAGCAGTTTCCTTGGTTTGGTCAATAAAGTGACTGAAGGCATTTTCAAACCTTTAGTGTGCTCTGGTTCAAATTAGTGAAAGGGTTGGTAAACTGTGTTTGTTTTCCCCCTTGGTCCTCATACAAGAAAAGTGAACCAAAAATGCATCTCCAGAAGTCAAGATCATTCACTTCACCCACTGATTCAATGTGTCTTGAGCTGGGGCAAGAAGTGCCTGCAGAAGACTGTAACTTCCCAGATTTCCATCCCAAACAAACAGCTCCAGAATTATTTTGTAACTGGTCCAAGACCATTTCTTCTATAGGGCTTTGGTGCAGTTGGTGCACCCAAGGATGATATCTGTGTTCAGATCTGCCCAATTAATTGTACCAAGGAGGGAAATTAAACCAGAGTCCAATTTAACTACCAGGTTTGAAAATACCTTAAAACATATGAAGAATCAATGGGAAATCTGGCCACAATGCACTTGTATTCTATCTTTAGTTGTATCAAAACTTCTTGCATGAAATCTACTTACTGTTATAATTGTGCTTTTCCAGGTGGAATGCAGATCACTTATGGCCTCAATCTTAACTTGCCCTGCACTGTGGATGGCTGGCCACAGGCATCAGTCACATGGACCCTGCCTAATGGTCTTGTTTTGGACAAACCTCAAACTATTGGCCGGGTATCTTTTCTTCTCAATGGGACCCTCCAACTCAGGCAGGTTGCCACCTTTGACAAAGGAACATACATCTGTAAAGCCTCCAACTCTTTTGGCTCGTCAACACTGTCTTACCCAGTTGCAGTGATGGTTTTCCCACCACGTATCACCAATACGCTGACCTCAATTACAAGAGTCAACCGGGGATCACCAGTGAAGTTAAACTGTATTGCAACTGGTATTCCCAAGCCAGACATTTCATGGACGTTGCCTGGACGCACAACGCTGGTTCCGCATAACCGGTTCACAGCACAGGGAGGGATTCACATGACAGAGGAGGGCAGTCTGGTCATACAGAACCCTATGCTCATGAACTCCGGCATTTACAAATGCAATGCTAAAAATGCACTCGGAACAGACTTTAAATCCACTTACCTACAAGTGGTCTGAGTGACAGCTATAATTATTCTATTGAGAAAATGTCACTGCAGAATTAAGACTGGATAAGGACTTTTCCATCAGGATAAGAATATTCTGCATAATAAAGATACTCTGGAGAGAGACCTAGACTGGCAGCTTGGATTGACACACCTTGCAAAATAGTTTCCACTGAACAGTGACGTTTTATATGTGGACAAAACAACATGGACAGCATTCACCTTTTGTGATGTTGCAGAAGTCCTTCAGTTCTACATTTTGGACCTTAAAGTGTATTTTCACTTGTTAAAGTGCAGTTTAACTCACTGCTCCAAGCTTTGCCTTTCTAGCCACCAATTTGCGTTTCCTTAGATGGCAAAGGCATGATCCACCTTACCCGCCTCTGAGTGGCTTACCCTGACATTCTAACCAATCTCGCTCCTCTTGCCTAAACCTAACAAAGCCCACCAGCAAAGGCAATGAGTACTTGCCAGTCAGAAGGAGAGTGGGGCAGGTCATGCCTTTGCTATCCTAGGAAACACAAATCTGCTTTCCAGCCTTACACTGTAGATGTAATTTCACATTCCCCATACAAGCTGTAAAATTTTACCTCACAGTATAATTTTACTTTAACATGACAATGCTTGTTCTGCACCTGAAATAACTTAAGACTCTTCTCTCTTTGGATTGATATATAATGTGTACCCCTTATATGATTATTATTGTTTATGTGCTGGTAGAATTACAGTTTGCAGTGATCTGAGCTCTATTGCACATTGCTCACATCACAAAATAGATACTTAATTAAACACGTAATAGATTTTATTCCCTGTGAACTTGACAGCAAAATTCTACCACCTTACAATCTATCAACACACAGTAATAAGTAGTGGAGTGTCTTTATTATTGAACGTGAGTTTATCACCAACTATTCGACTCGTGCTTATAAAGTGCCATATTTTATGAACTTTTAGTGAGCGGTGACTCAAATACCATCTATTGCTGCTCTGCAATGTGTATCAGCGAGTGAATGACTGTATGTATCAATATCATTTATTCATGTTCATAATGGTGGAAAAGTAATAGCTTGTAATATCTATGTTTGAAGCTCACAGAAGCTATTAACCGTTGAGGGACACAATACAAAACGAAGGTGCAACAAAAAAATATGTAGGTATATAATTTATAAGTAAAAAATAAAACATACAGGTATGTGTTTGTTTTTTTAACCGTCAGTTGCCTCATTTTTGTTGTATAAAAACACTTAATTCATATTGACGGGAAGAGTATTCACAGATTTTAAATTAAGTTTCTCTAATGCTCAGCTGAGCTGTAAAGACATTAATTGTTACCCCAGCATTGACAGTCACACAATTTGCTTAGGGTCAAGGGGTGAAATCCACTTAAATTTTTTCACATCTAGTCCAACTTGAGTGAACTTTGACCAACATATTACTTTACTAGTCCAAAATGGTATACAACTGTTCTAGTAGAGACATGGTTCACACATAGTTCTAAGACAAGAGTCTACAGTGCAAATACATTTTTTAAATTATTGCCTGTAGTGACCGAACAAAGCTGATGAGCTAACAAGCTTGCTAACGGTCAGTTAGCAAGCTTGTTAGCTCTTAAACTTCTGGAAACTTTTTATTGAAGGAAATGGTGTACAATGGTAGCCTAAGCAAACTGCCTGGGTGGAGTAAACAGTATAGTGCAGAGAACATAGAGAGAAGCTTGGAAAGCTATTGTGACTGACTTACATGATTGCAACTGGCTAGTGTGTTCATGATTAACTCACTTGCTGCCATAGCTCACCAACTAGCACAGCATAGTCACGTCACCAAGCTTGTAGAATAAAATATTTTGCAAAGACCAATATACATATATTAATATATTTATATATAAAATATATTTAATATATTAAATATGTTAAATACATATATTAGCATATCAGTTTTTATTTTCACTCTTACTGAAGTACACCACAAACATATTTCATCCATTCCTATTCCTGCTTCAGCAGCTGCTATCAAGTCAACAAAGATGATCCCAAATTAGAAAAAGTTACAGCAATGATGACAGTTTCACTTATTGTCCTATGCCTGGATGTGGCACACGTATTCGTAGTGCTAGAACCACATATAATGTGTGAAACCAAGACATTATTTTGGTGTGTAGGACACATGCATCCAAATGTGTGTATGTATGTAAATGCATGCTATATTTCACTGTTGGTTTGTATTCACCAGAATGTGAATGTCCCACTGGCCTCGCCTCCAGACAAACAGGTCTTTGACTGAGGAAGAAGGGAGCTTTGTGAGACACAAACGTTGGGACTGTTCGACACAACACGAGTGTGTGTGTGTGTGTTTGTTGTGCGTGTGTGTGAGAAAGAGATTATGTGTGTGTCTTTGAGACAGTGTGGATGTCTGTGAGGAAGAGATTGTGTCTGTGTGAGAAGGATTGTTCAACACAGTGAGTGGCGTGCCTGTGTGTGTATATATGTGTGTGTCACTGTGTTACAGTGTGTGTGTGTGTGTGTGTGTGTGTAAGAGAGACATTGACTTAGAGAGGAAAAACGGGACAAGTGTTTGGTATTTCTGTCTGCATTTCAGTCTGATATCAACAGACAGGGAGTGTGTGTACACGTGCAGTCTGTGTGAGTGCACAAGTCAATGTGTGCGTGTGCTTTTTATGTTGTTGTTTTTTTGCTGTTGTTTGTCAAAATGGAAGCAAAGCAGCTCTAACACATGACATCACTTTGCACGGCTACATTTCATACGGTAAGTAACACTGATTTGTTTTCTTGCATTGCGTTTCTTACCTCCGAAATCAGCTTTTCAGGCATTATGAATTAGCTGTCTGATTCCACATTACATATCTCCCATAATCAAATATTAACACAATGGATGGAATCTGCACCACTGAAAGAGTGGAGAAACATGCTAATAGTGAGAGTGGGAAGAAAGCTGCAAGGAAGGAAGCTGCCAAATACTACAGCTGTAATATCATGTTTTAGCAGAGCTAGCAGCGTTGCTCTTGTGAAGGCAGTTTCAGTCTGTCAACAATTTCAGTCGAGGATGAAATATCTCAACAACTATTTGGTGGATTGCCACAAAATGTTGTGCAGATATTCATGGTCAGAGGTAGAAGAATCCAATCAATTTTGGTGATCCTCTCACTTTTACTCTTGTCATCGTCAGGTTAAAATGTTCAATTAGTCCAATATTTTTGGTTATGACCAAATATCTGCAAAACTATTGGCATTTCCATCAGTTTCAGCTGTACTTTGTGTTCAGTGCTTTTCAGCAGAAGGTAGTGTGCTTACATGCTAATCTAAAATGCTGAACATCGTAAACATTATGCCAAACATCAGCTAAACTTTCATCGTGAGCAGTGTTGCTCAGAGTTTTTTAAAATGTAATAAGTTACAGATTACTAGTCACTCTATTAAAAATGTACTGATTATGTAACTATAATAATTACTTCATCAAAGTTATGTAACTTATTACATAAGATTATTTTCTAATTTCTTTCTTATGTGACTGATTGTGGTCACATTAACTTACTATATCTGTTTCCTGTGGTTTGCATTTTAGTGTTGACAGCACTGTCACCTCTCATAAACAAGCTTTACACCGTACAGTCATGTCTGAGCCCTTTTCTGGTTGCAGAAGGAAAATATTGTTGAAATTCCAGCACTGAAGGCAGGTTGCTCAGAGCAATGCATTTAGATTTGATTGGCAGACAAGAGGTGGTGCAAATTCAGTCAGGAGGACCAATCATAAACACTGAATTCATACTGCCAAATGAATGGAGCCTGTCAGAACGCAGAGACAGCTCCTTGTAAGCCATATGACCACTGATGGTATTGTGACCCACATTGTCCAGATTTTTGCCAAAAGAAGACAGTCCTGCATGGGTAAAAGATGCAAAGCAACATAGTGAATGTTATACTCTGCATAATAGGTTTACTGAAAATAATATTTTAGGATGTAACCCCTTTGTAATCACCAACATTTTGATCAGTAACTGTAATTTAATTACATATTTTTTTCCCAGTAACTCTGACAGATTACATTTACATTTATTTAGTAATTAATTTACGCAATTCCATTACATGGAACTAATTATTTCCCAAAACTAATTGTAAGCACATTATCATTTAATTAAATTACAGCCTTACAGACTTTGTGCTGCTTTTATAACCAAGAATAACTCATAATTCAGATGTTTGACTCCAGACATTTGCATGCCAACAGTCACTTTGTGTAAATTCCTCTTAAAATCTACAAGACTTGCATGTAAGACTCATGTTTATAGCTGTCTTTTGAGCGGCAGAATGAGTTCATCATTCATGAGCCAACTCACACTGGCAAACATACTCTTCATAATCTAGATATTAGGAGGTCATTCATTCTGGGTTCAGCTGTAGTTGTCTTCCTTCTTTTATACCTGCTCAGCACAACCTAACATAAGATGTTAATAAGATTATGTGTTAGCCCTATATGCTGTTTGACCTCTATAGTTCTTATTCACTTTTACCCAGCAGCCCACTCTGTCGCCAGGCACACGAGCTGGTATTGATTCTGCATCACTACACCTACTTGGTCTAAAAATAAAATAAAATAAGAATGGACAAACAAATCCTGTCAGGGAACTGTGCAAGAAACTCCTCAGCTGTTATTGGAAAAAAACATATGCATTATGTTTTTTTTCTCTTTGTACTTTAGTGAACAGCCTAATCAGGCCTCCTGATGACTTGCAATCCCTTGCATTACAGCCATGTTGGTTTATGGAATGTGATAATATGACCAGCTGCTCAGATCACATGACTGGATAGTGTGAGAAAATCTGTTTCACTTTCTCTCTCTTTGTTAAAACCCTCACTGAAAGCTACAGTCACATTGATTTAATGTTTTATCATTATCAGCTGAAATATAGTTAAAAATACACTCTTTGGATATTTTTAGTTTATTTATCTGGAGTAAGAATCTGCTATTGGTGAGTTTAAAGGTTTCAGGAACATCACACCTAAAGGACTGATGCATCAGTTTTTAATACTTGAACTCTGTAACTAGCCTATATGCTATAACATTATCATTTTGTCAATACTGATGCACCAAAGTTGACAGATGCATTGTTTAATGATTAACTGGACAGGAGAGAATAAAACAAAGTCCTGCTACACTACTTTTCATTCATTTTTTGGACTTCATTTTTTTGTATTTTAATGAAGTCAGTGAAGAAGTCTGGAGGAGGAATCATTCTTTGGTGGAAATGCAAACATCTCATAGATCTAAAAGCTGGCAAGGGTCCCAACAACACTGTTAAGTTTCATTATAAGGGTCACAACCAAGAAAGGTTGAAATCTTTTGGTTTAATCTTCACAATGCATTTTATTTATAAGCTCATCATGTTTTTTCTTAATCTGAAAAGTAACCAGTTATTATAGCTTTTGGATAAATACAGTGGAGTAGAAAGGACAATATTTCCCTCTGAAACGCAGTGGAGTAGAAGAGAAAAGTAGAGTAAAATTAAAATAGGGGAGACCGGGTGTGGTTGTAACTTTTTTTCTTTTTCTTTTTCTTTTTTTTAATCTTGGCAGCTACAACTTGCTGAATTTTTGTGTTAGAGCTTCCAAATTCTGGCACAAAATAACCTCATTTGTCTACTGCAAATATGAATGTTTTCAGCTTCTCCAACTACAGCATAGAATCCATTAACTGATGTGAAACACAAGGAGCTTATTTTTACAAATGACCCTTGAAGTGGTCATTTGTAAAAATAAGGGTGGGGAATTAAAAATTACACAATCACAAAAAATACACATAAAAAATTATATATACACTAATAACCAATTCCTGACATGCTAATCTGTACCTGTAAGATGTTTAGTACCTCACTTGGAGTGAGTCCAAAATACAAGTCAAGACATCAAAGACTTCCTGACTGCTGTGACAACCAGACAGGGCAGCTGTGTTGATCCTCTTTTGTGAAAGTTCTGTTATTTTTTGCAGCATCCGCTCAATGTCACATGGCAGATAGAGTATTACATGGCAACAGACCTTACTGTCTTTCTTTGCTTCACCTCATGTGATGCAAACTTTAGTGGGAGTGCACATACACAAGAAGCACAGATACAAATGTGATTAGTTGTCACTGAAGTTAGTTGTAACATTTTTTAAAATGGTGATACAACCATCCCCACCCTTTTCAGCCATTGTTTAACTTGCTGTGGCAGCAAGAAGGTTTAATTAAATGACTCACAATTTGCCTGAGACAATATTCTCTAACCTTATGCAAGTTACATAATTCTATTTTCATCAGTATCATTACTAATCCAATCTGTGTTTTGGCTGTAAAATCTGTATATTTCTTCACACAGCGATGGAATTTCACAGTGAGGGTCAGGAAGGAGGTGGTCATATAATAAATTTATTACATGACTCATGCGTCTCCCTTTTTGGAGATGGTGGTGCTGTTACAACCATACACAGTCTCTCCTGTTCAAATATACAAGTGCCTCAAAATGATATCTATTAACCTACGGCACTTGAGTAATTATACTCAGTTACTTTTCACCACTGTTAGTGTGCCTGATGGACACAGGAGTGCTAAAATAATGACCTTATTGCACTTAATGTTTTTTTATGATACTTAAATTACTCTACATATTTCTGTTTTATAGATTTATATATCTGTGTGAGTCAGTGGTGAGTTTATGGTAATCTAAGGCACTCTGGCCCTCCCATTGTATCACTGTAATATTTGCTTTGATTTCTATGGGTACTTTATTGTCCCTTATAGCATATTTTTTTCATGTGGAGTTCATAAAATAATGATTTTAAATTGCTTTGATATTATATTTATTATCATCTACACAAATAAAACTCACTCTACATAAACTGATTTTTCTCTTTTACAATGCTTCTCCCTTTAAGGCCACACTCAGCTGCTGAAGGAGAGCATCGTTGGTATTGTTGCATCTCTGGTCTCCTCCTTCCTCCCTCCTCCTTTCCCCTCCCTTCACTCATCCATCCATCCGTCCACCCCCTCTCCTCTCCACACACGCACACCGATTTGCGCATCGCCTCCTCCGGCACAATGACCAACGATTCTCCGGAGGAGGAGACCCGAGCCCCGGGCGGCGGAGGAGGTGTCGGAGGTGGGAAAGTAATCACTCGAAGGAACCGAGCGGACGACAATGTGACCATCCTGACATCCTCCATGGATTTACACAGAGCCAGCCGGAGCCGAGCCAGCAGCAGCAACGATCCCGCCCCGAGCATCACATCCTCCGTGGATCTGAGTACCTCCTCTCTGGAGCTGAGCATCCAGACGCGGATCTTTAAGATCATCGTCATCGGGGACTCCAACGTGGGGAAGACCTGCCTCACCTTCCGCTTCACCGGGGGAAGCTTCCCCGACAAGACCGAAGCTACTATCGGCGTGGATTTCAGGGAGAAGGCGGTGGAGATTGAAGGGGAGACTATCAAGGTAAAAGCAACAGAGGGGCTGGATGTTCATCAGTGTTTCCTCACTCCCTCCCCTCCTCCTCTTCCTCCTCCTCCTCTTTTCTTTTTGTTGATCAGCTGCAGCTCAAAGTCTGCCAGTGGATCACACAGGGCCTATTCTTTCATTTTATCCCCACAAAACCACAGAATAAATATCACAGCACTTTTCTTTAGGGATAATTTTCAATTCAAAATGTCATTTCACATGCTGGAGAAATGTAACACGTTTTGACAACACTGGTTTTGTGCGTCCTTGTAGCTGAAAGGAAGACAAAACAATGAATGTCTTTTGTATAGTCCAATGGTTGTTTGAGGAAAAAAAGAATATGAGTGTACAAGTTTGACATCAGATGTTTCAATGTTACATGTTTTTGTTGTGTTAATTAAATCTCAGCTGATCCTGGCAAACCTTTTAACCTTTGTTACTTAGAAAACAATTAAATCCATTCAAATGAAATTAAATAACAATAAAACAATTAACAATTAAATCCTGAGTAGATTTGAAAGGTTTAGTGGATTAATCGATTAGTGACAGAAAATGTCAACCCAGTTGCCAGAATAATTCTTGTTATTGTACATATCTGCAAACCATGGATATGTAGCCTACATGTGTTATTATGTAGTGGACACATTAAAACATTTTTACATTTACATTTCAACAACACTGTGGTTAGGTTTAGGCACAAAAATCACTTGGTTAAGATTAGGAAAAGATCATGTTTTGGCTTCAAAAAACAAAACCCTATTTTAATAACTCTATGCTGGCTGGATGTGCAGTCATGTCTTGGTAAAAAAAAAAAACAACAACATTTCATTGGCACTACCCTCAATGGAAACACAGCAATAGGTCATGAAAAAACATTCACATTTGGTGGCTAAAAAGCTGCTGGAAACGCTGAAAAACAACTGGTTTTGTTGTTTGTTGGTCTCGAATACTGGTCTGCAGTTTGGCAGGTGTCTTGTGTAGGTGTCACACCGTCCACCATCCCCTCCACCTCCGGATGACAATGTCAGTTCATATTTAAGGGCACTTAAGAAACATTGATAGGATTCATATGAAATGCACAAATGTAACCTATCCATGGTTTGTAGAAATGTACAGTGCCAACATTTTCTTCTGACAACAGGACTGGAAAATTAATCTGAAGCTATTTTGATAGTCCATTCATCATCCATTCTTTATGAACAAGTTTTCAAGGAAATGCTAAAACATCACCTGGTTCTTCGGTTGTTAACATATGCTGCTATTCTTTGTGTTATGATGGTAAAGTAAACATCTTTGGGTATTAGACTGTGGGTTGGACAACAAAAGCAACTTATAGATGTCCCCTTGGACTCAGGAAAGCTGTGATGGCACTATTTTCAGACATTTCTCAGACTTAATGGCCATAATTGAGAAGGTAGCAGATGAATCAGGAATGAAAATAACTGATGGTTGCAGCCTTTATTACAGGTATGTTTTAGGGCCCCTGTCCAGCTCAAGCATCACTGATTCAGGAGGAGCTCTGAATGTTCTCTGAAAAGGTTTTTAGAATACCGTCAACTTTGTGTCATTCAGAGTATTAGGGGCCACATGTACTTGGCATTACTGGGGAGTTAGAGCAGCCCAGATTATTACGGCATGGATTCAGATGTAGCAGATTTGTACATTAATTCTCTAATCTCTGCTCCAGCATAGTATAACAAAAACAAATTTCAAGATAAGTATTGCTGTTTACGCCTAATTTCTGCCCTACCTATGTTATCTAACTAAAAAATAGTTACATCAAGAAATTTTTGCCTCTTAAGATGACTGAAAATGAGTCATCCTCAACATTGCTATGTTTTGTTTCAGAATGATGAAGACAGTTGGATAGAAAATGGGATGTAGGCGCTACATGAGGATGTGTTTTCCATGCCAACTATTGTGTTTTTCTCCAAATGATGTTGAGATTTTTAGACATTCTATTATCTCAGATGGCTTGAATTTAGTTCATGTAGCTGCTGTAAATGGGAAACACATCTCCCTGGGGGAGCATGCCTTCAGACTCCCTATGTTTGGGAAAAGCCCCAAAAGTTTACAACTTACAACCCCAAATCATATCATATCATATCATATCATATCATATCATATCATATCATTTCCTAACAAATTCCACACAGGTGCAACCAACAGCAATATAAATGTAGTCTATAGTACTGTAATGGTATCCTGGTAATTGCTGAATTAAAATTTAATGATTTCCAACATCCTTCTAACAATACTCACTGGCAGATGTAGCAACATAAATTTAGTGCAACACTATAACAGCCTAGTTGTATCATGACAAATAACATCAGATTCAAGTCACATCATCATGTATTAATTTGAGAGAGCTGTGACTGAATAAAAGGCTTTTTATGGAGAGCTCTTAGTCTGTTGAATAATGTACATACCTTCCCCCTCCTCACTCAGCTGGTAGCTACGTCACACATACACATGTGTGCTTGCTTCCCCCCTCTCTGTCTCGGTGGAATAGTCTGTCTGCAACCTCCAGATGCCCCCTAATGCTGACTCACACACTGTACACTAGGTCAGCATGTCTGAATCATTGAAATTCTCTTTAAAACACATACAGCATTGTGAGCATTGTAAGTTCATTGTTTTAGCACCTGGCTCTGTTTCTACCTTCATAAGTGGTGAAGTAATGCTGGTGAATACATCAAGGTGGAGCAATAAGCAAAGATTTTGTTATCTAGATGAAGCCTGCTCAATTAATTAACCCCTTTGCTGTAGTTTAGAGCTATAACTAACAATTATTTCCGCTGTCGATTAGTCTGTCAATTACTTTTCTCCATTAATTGATTTGTTGTTCAGTTATGAAATGTCAGAAAATAGCAATATCATCATCAATGACCAGTGCTTACCAAAGCCCAAGATGATGTCATCAAATGTCTTGTTTTGTCCACTGCTCAAAGATAGTCAGTGTACTGTCATAGAGGACAGGAGACAAGCAAATATTTACATGAAGCTGGAATCAGAGGATTTTAACTTTTTTTGTTAAATGAACCTAACCCATTAACTGATTATCAAATTAGTTGGCAATTAATTTAAGAGCTGACAAATAATTGATCAATCGATTAATTGTTGCAGCTCTACTGTAGTTGCTGGAAGTGCAGGCAACATCTTCTTCTTAATACTCCTTAAAAAATGTATTCTAAGAAAATAATTGGCTTATCCTTTTGGCAAAATATCTTAATGCCTACTGTTCATTTATCTTGTTGTGGATATGGTCCCAGACCTTCTCACCTTTAATGCAGCAGACAATTCTGCTTGCACAGAAGAACTACCATAAAGCCACTGGAATATATAGGAGAGTATACCCACTTCCCCCTGAGGAACCCACCCATCTAAATAGCAATACACCCACCTACCACTACCACTGGCCATGGGAGTGTGTCCTTTTCATGTAATGATCCCAGAAGTTCTTAGGACAAACTGAAAACTTTTCACCGCACTACAGCAGGGCCTTTAATAGTATTATATTTGTCAGTGTGTTGATTATTCTGTTTTCGTGTTGTTTAACACTGCAGCTTCAAGGGCTGTTAACAACAAGCTGGAATACCGTATGTATTTAGAGATAGGCACTTCTGAGTGAAGGATTTATCTTGTCAGTACTGGTGGTTGTACTGTAAGAACTGAAGGTTTACAAGCAGGCAGGTGTTTTAAATCCAGCAGGCTCCAGGATCATTTATTGCCTCAGCTGATACAGGCAGCTAAACTCTTGTGTCATCCAGATGGTGATTTTATGACTTCTGCAGTGGATAATTTTTTTATTTTTGGATTAAAAACTATGCTACTTCACTGGCGCAGTAGGGCTTTAAAACAGGTTATGAACCAACTGCATAACAGCACAAGTCAAATTTCACTCACAGTTTACATATAACAGGATAATTATATAATAGAAGAATTCATCATCATCATCATCATTCATTAAACTAAATGTACTTAGATCTACTCTAGCTGGGTGACTGTTTTTCCTCTCCTGTCCTCTGGCAGGTGAATAAAAGTAGCACACAGATTGGCAACGACAAATGCTATGAGCAGCAGAGGACTAAAAATAGCAGAGCACTAAGTATAGATTATATAGCAAGGTGTCAAAATAATGATTCTCAAGTTTAAGATTCATCAACATTGGCAGGCAGACTTCAGTCCACAAGCAGAGATGTTACAATGATTTTGTCTATATTTGACTTAATTTTGCCATTTATTTCATGTCACTTAAAAAGACATTCTCTCTATATAAAATATATAGAAGCCTTATCATTATCTAAGATCTGTTTTGTGCATTATCAGTTTCCTGAACTTGCTGTCAAATTATGGGGCACACAGTGTTCATCATGGATTAAGCTATGTTGTTACCAGCTGTGTTAAATGCAGCATCCAACATCTGATGCTAAATAGCCAGGCTTGTCCTTTCAAATGATAAAAGCAGATAATTCACTGGTGCTTTTTCATTATTGGTCTGGGCTGAGTGTTGGGAGATGTCCATGTTGATACACAAAGTGCTACTGATTACACAGAGACATTCAGCAAGCTGACAGCCCAATATACAGTACAGTATATATGACCTAGCATGAGCCATTACTCATTTTTTACTCTGTCTGCATTCTGATGTGGCTGAATTTTATTTTTAGGTGAAATCGATATTAGTACTTCTGTTGTGCAGGAAAATAAAGCTCACTTCCTCCTTGTCCATCTGGTTAAATCTGGACCATCAAATGCTGCAATTATGAAATTACATGGCTTTAGAGCAGCTCCACATGGTGCACATGTGTGCTGGCTGAGGGATAGAGGGTGTGTGTGTGTGTGTGTGTGTGTGTGTGTGTTTGGGGGGGGGGGGTCATATGACACATATGAAACGGGGGGGCTTGGGGGTCCTCTGCCAGAAAATTTTGTCTGACACTTCATTTTCTCCTTTTGGTGATTTTTTATGCATCGATTTTCTGCATCAATTTAGGGTGTTATCGTCGTAGCTGCCATTTTAATGCCCAAAAAATAATAGGATGTAAAGGCAAAGAGTGAAAAAAAAGTCATGGAGAAACAGCTGAAGGTGTACAAAATATCTCAGATACAGCTGCTGCCATCTTGTGCTTGTGACGTCATTCAGAATCAGTCTGCAGGGTAATGATCTCAGCAGTGTCAAGTTCCCGCCCAAACAGTCATCCATTGCACTCATCAGTGCCACTGATCACCAGCACACTGATTGGCACATACAGCTGTAAATCATGACATCTTATCCCCATTTTATAGATGTGAGAACTGAAGGATCATCCAGCCCTTTTATGTAGTTACTATATCCACTTAACTTAGTATGGATTTATCACCTTCTGCCCTTCATCTGAATTTCGCAAATCATAATAGTCACGTGTCACCAAACCAGTTATTATGACAAAGTCCTCTGCTACTTTCATGTTTCTACCGGGGGGGACAATGGCACACGTTCTTGGCACACAACGTGTCCCTGCATCCCCATTACACATATTGGCATGTGAGTCCTGGTGTGATCTGACACATTTCCTCAAAGTATGAAGTAAACTGAGAACAGGCAGTACAAAATGCAGTCAGTTATTTGACGTTGTTGCCCATGGCAGTGCATAACACACATTTTATAAACTTGGCTACCCAGCCTGCGTACATTGTGGCAATTTAAACCTACAATTGGGTATTTGGCATTACATTTATTTTGGCGTACATCAAATGTATACAGCACAGAGCAGGGCCCTAATCACGTAGTTATCATTGGTGGGTGAGGGGGGACCATTTTCAGTCTTCATGTTCTGTGACCCAACCCTCCAGGCGGGTGTGGGGACAGTTCTCCCCAAGACAAATCTTCAGAGACTTTAAAGCTAAACAGACCATTTTAGAGCATTTTTAAACAAAACATTTTCGAGTGCCATTTTAGGGAGCCAGAGTATGATTGAAGGCTGAACAGGAAAAGTGAATACACTATGATTTTTTTCTCTATCTTTAAAGGACATACACAATTTATTGACTTTTTACATGACGTGCTATACTATGACTGTAATGACTTTTTTTATTACATACCAACACTTTACAAACACTATAACAGTTGACAGTGATAAAGCCTACATTACACTCATATTACATTATAGTTTTCCACTTCTTGATACATGTGAAAGTAACGACATAGACAGTACAGTGTTTGACACTGGTTGTACCAACAGCAGTTGAGCAACAGCTTCTGTTGGAGTATGGCAACACCACCTGCACCAACCACAGGCAGAAATGTGATACACGATAATATTAGAACAACTAGTAATAATAATGGCAATTTGTTAAGTTTGTAGTTTATAATTTAGCAGAAAAGCCCACAGTGCTGTAGAGCAGTGCTCTTCTGAGACCCTATAGACAGGAATATGTGAACACTCTCTCCTGTTGGTGTGGTACAGTGCCATGTACTGGTTCTTGTAAGCTCTTAAAGGCTTAGACAACTGATTGTAGACAGATTCATATTTGGAGTTCTTTTCTAATTTACTGAGATTTTCCAACGTAATAAGTTTGGGTGTCTGGATTCTGTCACTCTGCTGCGACATGACATGTTTATGACGAGCCTGGATATTCTGAAAACCACAAAATCAAACCATACACTTTTCCCCAGTCATATTAAACACAGTCTGATCATGTCTACCTCCACAGGTGCAGGTATGGGACACAGCAGGCCAGGAGCGATTTCGTAAATCCATGGTGGAACACTACTACCGCAATGTTCATGCTGTGGTCTTTGTGTACGATGTCACCAAGATGGCTTCCTTCCGCAACCTACAGACATGGATAGAGGTTGGTAACTGACCCATTATATTGTGATACAACTAGTCTAAGTCAGTGTAGTAAGGGTTGATGGAGCACTACCCATATCTTTCTCACAAGCACTACCTAATAAGCAGCATCTCACAGTTTCTGGTGTTCCCATTGGTCCATCCCCAAGACTATTTATTAACTGTGGGTCGACACTGTGATGTTTCTGTCACAAAACGTGGTTTGCTTCTATGAATTCTAACCACTGCTGTGAGCAAGCCAACAAAGAGGTGCACTGTGGATTCACTTAGAAAATGGATTATTCAAAGTTGTTGTGTATGTAGGAAAACTCTTCCCAGTGTGCCCTACTACTACTATTCCTTCAATTAATATGAAAAATGGTCAGTCTTTGGTTACTGTAAGTTACATCAGCAGTAGTAATATTAATAAAATGACTAGGCTACAAGATGTGTTAGTAATTGGTCAGACTAGTAGTAGCAAGTGGTTCTTGTGGCTACTTATCAATAGCCACTGCTGCCATAGTGATAGCAGTAGTGGTTGCAGTGAAAGCAACAGCAGCTGCAGCAGTTATACAGTCATTTTTTCATGAAAGACATTTTGACAATAAAAGAACAGCTGTTATTAATAATGGTAATTAACAGCTGCATTCCATTTATTTTGCCACTTTCTGGATCCTTATCTGGTATTGTGCATGTGGCTTACTATGGTCCTACTGGGAAGTGAGTCATTGTTAATGTTATCAACTAAACCTGTGCTTTTCCTGCTATGACGAGTCAAAATGACATCAACACAGTTTATAGTGTCTTTAATGTAATATTACATTGTAAATTTGATTCTGTTAGCCTTCGCTTGAGTCACACGCTATCAGGTGACTTAAGATTTGTTGTTGTGGTAACGCTACTCTGAGGCAGTCAGATTGAAAAGACAGCAAATGGCCTGGCCTTTATCTAAGACTTTTCCATTTATGATACTGAATCCAAAATGTTTACACATGACTTTTTTACATGTTTAGTGTCATGATTGTGTGGTCATTATGACAGCTAGTTTCCCCGTCATTGCGTTAGGAAAGAGAATGGCAATGGCGGTGCCCTTGAGCAAGGCACCAAACCCCCCAACTGCTCGAGGTGCCTGTCCAAGGCAGCCCCCTCACTCTGACATCTCTCCACTTTGTGCATGTATAGGTCCTGTTTGTGCATGTGTGTGTATTTCGGACCTGTGTGTTAATGACAACAGAGTGAAAAATTTGAATTTCCCCTCAGGGGGATTAATAAAAGTATATATATATATATATATGTATATAAAATAGCCGAATTTGCTGTGGACAACTGGGCATGGGCTCTGTGTTTTGACTAACTAATTAACCAACACCCACCACTGATATGATGATAATTATGGACGGATATTTTGTTTTCTTCCCAGGTCACACCATAGTTTGAATTTCAAATAAAAGTGACACCCCTAGACCACATGCAACTTCAACTGGTTGCAGAGGCACTGTAACTAGCTGTATTAAGCAATAAGCCACGAGAGGCCTTGGTTTACAGTAACTGTAGAACAGCGTCAAGTGTCTTATTGCTTTTATAAAACAGTTGATACATATATCTGGCATTTTTCATAACATAAATGCAGCAAATAAAAATGCGATAATTTATTTTAACTAATAATCATTTGCCAAGCATTGTAGTTCATTTTGCAGAATTGTTGCCAAATAATACAAAGATGCAATGGAAAGTGCCAGCTGCTGACAAATCCATGTCAACATGGAGCCAACAGTGACGCCCTAAGGGGAGGCTAGGCCACCCTAATATAAACGCTGCCCAACCCACTGCCCCCTGGTGAAAATAACTGGAGGCTGACATTACTGTCTTCGAGAGGCTGTGGCATGCATCTGTCTTGTGAAACTAGACTAATCTAAGGCATTGGTACCAAGCATGTTGGCACAGTTTGTGGGGAAGGGGGCTAAATGATACTCCAAAGGCTAAATTTTAGCAAGGGAACAACTAGCATGGCCATTTTCAGATGGGTCCTTTGAACTCTGACGTCAAAAGTGATATTGCTGGCAATTGACTTTGTTCTAGTTTTGTACCATAGTTTGAATTTCAAATAAAAAGTGACACCCCTGAATCACAGCCATTTTGGAACTGATAAGATCTTTTCAACAAGTTGTAAATATAGTAGTTGTCATAAATTCCTCATAATTACAGCTAAGAGCAACTTAGCTGCTTATATTTATTGTCACATATCACATAAACATGTCTACAGTTTATAAGGTTTATAAAACCATATTCTGTTGTGTTTCAGGAGTGTAATGGCCATCGGGTCTCGGCATCAGTACCTCGAGTCCTGGTGGGAAACAAGTGCGACCTTGTGGACCAAATACAGGTGAGTGTACTCAAGTGAAGGCCACAATACAATATATTTACTGCCTTAGATTTAATTAGGGTTTACAATCAAACATCTGTGCTTTCCCAGGTGCCCTCCAACACGGCGTTGAAGTTCGCCGACTCCCACAACATGCTGCTGTTTGAGACGTCGGCCAAAGACCCGAGGGAGAGTCAGAACGTTGACTCCATCTTCATGTCTCTGGCCTGCCGCCTGAAAGCCCAGAAATCCCTCCTCTACAGAGACGTGGAGAGAGAGGATGGGAGAGTCCGGCTCACACAAGAGACTGAAACAAAGAGTAATTGTCCGTGTTGAGGAAAAGGAGAAGTGGGAGGCATAATGGAAGGGGAAGAGAGAAGAGTAGCTGTACATGTCAAGGAAGAGGAGGAGAGGGATGATAGGAGAGTGAGGTTACAACAAGAGTCTTTTAAATTAAGTGCAACTTTCCTGGTTTAGGAGAAGGAATGGGGGGGTTGAGGCTGACACTAAGAGCAACGTTTTTCAAGGGGACTGAAACATCATCAATATTCTTGTTCTCAAGGATGAGGATAGGGATTAGGGGTGAGGATGGAGAGTAAAGAGGACAAAGAGATTTATTAACAATTCAGAAATGAGACGATGTTGTCTTTAAACTGCAGCATAGTGTAGAAATTCGTCCAATTTATTGAAATATAGACAGAAACAGAGTACATTCAGTGTGCCCAGTGAACAGGCAAACACAGGAGATGAGTCATTTGGGGATCTACAACAAACAGTCTTGATGTAAGAGGCTGTTGTTTCCTGCCCTGGTTTGGTGTTTATGACAGCCATTACTATCAGGAACATTCTGAGGCAACATATTAGAGCAGTCTTGTTTTTGCTGCCTTATTCATATTGATTTCATCCACATCCTAGCTGAACACAGATTTCACAACCCTTCTCTACTGCCTTAAAAAGCTGCATCTGTCTTGGTTTCAAGAACTCATTCAGGCAAAAGTAGCAGAGAGGTTTTAAGTATTTTAATTGCTTGAGATGATCTTGGTTTGTACAAACAACCAAACACTCTCTTGCCTCCTAAGTGGCTAAGTACTTGAGAGATTGAATGAGACTATTTTTGTCTCAGAATCTTAATGTACCTGATATCTATCTGGGTCAGTCCTTCACAAGTTGACTTAAAATTACTGTGAGATCACGAATACATAGGAAAAATGAGAAAACACCTCTCAAACAAACTATGGCTGAAATACGGGGGGAAAGTGTAGGTGAGCTCAAAGGACCTACACAGGAAGACCTTGACAACAAGGTTTCCTGAAAACAGAACATTTAGAGGTTGTCAGGCAGCATGTCACATATTGATTTAGAGGCTGTAAGATCCTCTTACCCTTATGCAGGAGAAATGCACTCTCCTACAAAGAAGGGCCGTCAAGGCAAGGCTCCCTTTTCTCATCTAATCCTGATGTAAACATATCTTCTCTATGCTTACCCTCTGGCAAAGTGGCTTATCCAGCTTTCCCTTTGTGTGCAAATGTAAAAACACCCAGTCTTTGCCATATGTGACCTCAAGACAGCCAGTCAGCCAGTCAGCCACAGCAATTCCATACTCAGTAATGACCATTATTCAAAATAAAGGCCTTCTGTTTACTATGTATAGACATATATCTGCATGTGTATGCAGAATCTGTAGGCAACAGTACAAGATTTTGGTATCAGAAACATTCTGGAGTAGTATTGACCAATCATGTTTGAGCAAGCTTTAGTTGCTTGCAGGTTAACAGTTTGTGCGGAGAGGCGGAATGCACTGGCCTAAATGCAATCTCTGAACCCAGCAGCTATCGTCTGATGAAGATTTAGCTTTTTATTAGCTTTTTTAAGAAATGTATCTGTATTCATATGCAGATAGAGAATAGATGAAATGGCTGGTGCATGAAAGAGGAAGTCTTGGCCTGGATATCCACTGGCTCAACCCAATTGCCAGAAAAAAATGTTGCCATTGTGCATTTCTGCAAACTGTCGAAACAGCCTGAAAGCCAAACTCCAGGCTTCAAAACGGGAGTCCACAACCAATGAATGACATCATGGCAGCTACGTCCATTCATTTTACAGTCTATGGTTTAGGCAAAAAAAAAAAAAACATTAGTTTTAGTTAAGTAAAGATCATGTTGGGGCTTAAAAAACTGGTTTTGATTGGTAAAAAACAACCGCTTTTTGCGTCACTGTCCCTGATGGAAAAACAGGGAGGGGTCACTAAAAAACACCTACGTTTAGTGGCTAAACAGATGATTTGCTAAAAAACAACTGGTTTTGTTGGTGTCAAACAGCGGTCTGCAGCTTGGCAAGCGTTTTGCAGGCATCTCACCTAAGTGTCAAGCCATCCACCATTCCCTTCATCTCCTGATGACACAGTCAGCTTATAAACTACGTCACTTATGAAATGTTGAAATGTAACGTATTTGTGGTTTGCAGAAACTTACAATGCCAACATTTTCTTCTGGTGACTGAGATGGCTGGCTTCACTGAATCTCCCAAAACATTGTTCTGAGATTTCCTTCAGTCTGTCTTCGACAATGTGCTCTCCTCATCAATATCACTGCCTCCAGTCTCGGAGAGGACAGGAAACATGATAGAAAACTGTGACCCCTGTATAGATACTGGATATATTTATACTGCGACACATCCTGAGCCCAGGTGTATGGTACAGTATGAGTGACTTTTAAGCTTGGTGTCTGTATAAGGGAATGAGTCCATGATGACACAGGCTGCATGAAACATTGTAGAAAGCCATATTCATTATTTAATGTGCACAGAGATGCAGAGTGTTTTACATTCAGAGAGCTCCAGCTGGGTTGTGGATGGAAGAACACTGTACATGACTCAGTGTTGAAGCTATGGAGCATTTGTAATAAGGCATCAATTCACAAGTCTGACCATAATGCTGTCACTTTGCTACGGCAGCACTTTCACCATATCTTACCCTATTTTAACACTGTAGCCTAATTTTGCAATCCTATTAATGTACTTGGATGCCATATGTAAAAAATTCAGATCAGTGAGCATTTCAGACCAGTGTACCCTCCAAGCTGACAGTCTGATGACCTAATTAATATCCCACTGAGCAACCTAAACACTGTGAAGATGAAGTTAATGAAATCCATACGGCTATTGTCTCAGCTGTATCAGGTTTTGTTGATTTTTATTCAGACATTCTTGAGTTTCAAACATGTTTGTATCAGAGGTAGCAGGATCAAGCAGCCGTCACAGGTGAATAAAATAGCATTATTCTAGTCATTCTTAGTGTATGTATGGAGAAATCTGTGGCATGGAACCCAGAGCCATAGCTGAAACAAAAGCTGGGCAAAAGAACTCATGAAAAATAGGATAACATTCATTCATCCATTTTCTGAACTGCTTGTACTGTTCAGGATTGTGGGGGGGGGGGGCTGGGTCATATCCCAGCACATAGTACGGGAAAGGGCAGGTATACCCTACAAGTCTTTACCTGTTAACATATGTCTGGCTCTGTTTAACATTGAGTTAGCATAACCAGGCTAATGAAGTTACTGACTGCACTAGCCTAATAAGAAGAAAAATGTGCTGTGGGGAAAAAGAAGAACGTGCCTGTTTTCTCTCCAGATCTGAAGAAAATAACATTTGGTTTCAAGTGACTGAAGGAGAAAAAGAAAGGTAGTAAACAGTTAGTCTTTAATGTCATTTATGACTCATAATTATAGTGATGATTTCATATATTACATTAAGCTCCATCTTAAGTTTTGTTTTTCAAACATTTGAAATCATGTCCAATTCGTATTTCATCCAGATCTAAAAGTTAAGAATACAAATGTACAGTGTGCTTGCTTGCCTTCCCGTTTCCTTGTACTGTACATACAATGTTTTATTTGTTATCTTTTGGTTTTTCGTTTGTTTGTTTGTATTTTATTTAATTTATTATTTTTGTTGTTATTATTGATATTGGGTATTTTTTTGGTAGGGAGGGGGTGCAGGTTTTTTTTTTTTTTGCCTTTTTTAATAACCCATGTTTGCTCTGAAAGGGATGCCTTGACATTTTGAAATTTACCCTGGTATTTTTGTTTATCTGCAAAAATTCACAATGTTGAAAAGGGTCCTATATGTGCCATTAAAAAATGTCCATGTGGGGAATGGGACCTTGTGAAATCAGATCATAACCTTGATGAATTGTTGATGGTCCTAGAGAGCAAATGACAGAAAATTAACCTTGAACTATTTTGATAATGGATTCATTGATTTTTCAAGCAAATATGCCAAAATTTTCTCTGGTTTCAGCTTCTCACATGTTTTCCTTGGTCTTATATGACAGTAAACTGAACATCTTTGTGTCTTTAACTGTTGGTCAGGCAAAATGGCAAAATAAGGCATTTAAATAAGTCAACTTGGGCTTTGCAAAAATGTGATTGGCATTTTTCACTATTTTTCACATTTTATACACCAAACATTTAACTGATTCATTGATTAAAATAGTTGTGAGATAAATCAGTAATAAAAATAAGAGGCCGTTGTAGTGCTACAGGGTACAACACATCAGCAGGGTTTCCCTCAGTCAGAGAACACTGGCTATATGCATTACCTTTGGCAACTGTTATACACATAACCATTAGGTAATGTATATAATAGTGCTGGTGCAGGCTAGATTGTGAGCTAGCTATTTTCAGCTTTCACTTAAACTGTCCTGTCATTGATTTCAAGATCATTTTAACCCCTTTATCCCTCGGTAAAAATTCTAATAATGTAATATTTACTAATGTATGTGGAGACATTTCCTTTCCTCTCCACAGGAGGAGGTCTATGGTGTCACATTGAGCGCAATGGTGCAAAAATAGAATGAGAAAAAAAACACAATTAGAAAAGATTAACTGCAGAAATAATTTTGTAAAAATGAAATGCTGAAATAGGTCCAGTGTGTAGGATTTCAGGAAATATATTGGCAGAAATGTAATGCAATATTTATAACAATATTCTCATTTGTGTATAATCAGCTGAAGCTAAGAATCATTTTGTGTTCCTTACCTTAGAATGAACCGTTTATATCTACATACAAAGTGGGTCCTCTTCCATGTATTTCGCCATGTTGTTTCTACAGTGGCCCAGAACGGACAAATCAAACACTGGCTGCAAGTAGGGCCATTTGCGTTTTCACATCGGCCATTGTAATTCTTCTACACACTTGGCACACGGGAGAAGTTTCAGTTGGTTGCAATCTGCAATTTCACCACTAGATGTCACCAAATCCTACACACTGGACCTTAAAATGATCAACATGAATCCCATCAGAAAATATAAAATGTACATAAAAGCCAAGTTAAACTCAAGTCAAATTTTAAATTTTATCGACTAAAAAGAGTTTTTATCTGCTTTTATATTATTCCTCAACTTTTAGTTTTAAGGTTAAGTTTTTTTCAAACGCCTATTTTGTAAGGGGCTGGGTTCAGTGCCAGGAGGCCACCTGTAGCAACCTGCGTGATTGACGCAGGTCTAAACTCCATAGCTAAACTCTATTTTTATTGCCATTTTTATGGATAACAGTTAATCTACATAACATGGAGTTAAAATGGATATATTTTTGTTTGCTTGCTTAATGTGACACCACAGAAGTTTGAGGTCAGTCAGCTACAGAGCAGCAGCCCTTACTCAACAACTCTTCAGCACGATGGATGCTTGCCGATGGGGATTCGCACCCTCATCCTTATAACGCAGTACATACTACCTAGTCAACACTACAAACCATTTCAGATAGAAAGTCAAATTACCAAGTTACTCCTTTAACAAAAGCCTTAAGAGTGGTGTTACTTGATTTTATGATGTTGTCATCATTTTATGATAATTGTGAAATCTGAGATGACAATGTTTTCTGGCTGTGAGTTTATTGTTTTGGACTGTATCAGATTGTCTTCTTCTATATGTTTCATATGTAACATTGTTGTTGTTACAATCTCACAAAGGGACTTCTGATAAAACTGCTGAAGAAGCTTCTCTTGACTCAGATCCTCGTTCTTTGGAGACCAGTTAAATCATTCTGCGCTAAACTTTTCTCTGAATCCTTAAACGTAGGTCAACTTTTGAGATTATGACCCCCCTAAGCATTAACATGATGAAGTTTTCGGTTATATGTCTGTTTTGGCCATGTGTCCTGATATTTACTGTTAGAGCTGGTTTCCCTCCCACACAGGAACTTCAGATTTCATGTCTGTTTTTCCGTTTCCGTCTCTTTTCTCTCTGCCCTGTATCTTATTTCACCCTTCATTTGTCACTCTGTTTCTCCTGCCCTTTCATTCTATTTCTGTCCTAATCTTTCTATAGTTCATCCCTTTAAGTCCTTCCATGCCTGTCTCATATCTCAATGTCAGTGCTTCCTTATTTCAGTGACCCCTAATAATTTCAATCTCCTCCTCTGCCTTCCTATATCACACTTTCTGCATCAGTCTCACTGTTCGTCTCCACCTTTCCATCTCTGTCTCCAAACATGTGGCTTGTTTCTTGTCTTTGGCAAGAAAATTAAGTTCTCAAGCTGATCATGTGTCCATTAATGGGTGTAGCAGATGAGTGCAGCTGAATGTTGTGTGTGTGAGGAGATCAGAAATTATTATTTTCTTTGTCTTACCGACCCTCTGGATCTACCAGTGAAAGAACATTACTGAGACAAACTGCATCTACAGATGTCTTTGAATACGTCTTAAAATGTGTGCCATGACATCTTAGAGAATATGGTAAGATATTCAAATTTTGGGGTTTTGAGGCATGTTATAAATTTAGTTATGTTGAGATATTCCAGAAAGGCCCATTGTGTGGGGGAACATTCTTGGAGCGGATTATGTGGTTTGGCGAGTCTGCTATCAAGAGACGGACAACTGATCGGAAACAGAGCACAAGTGATTTTAATAGCCTATCAAAAAGTTGCGAAGAAGGCTGAAAATACGAAAAGATGTAGGAAAATCTGAGCACTGACAAACTCATCATAGTTAGAGTGTCCGAAGTGTCTAAAGCAGGTGTGAGAAATTAAACTGATAACTGATTATCTTATGAACAGAAAATGTTTCTTGCAGGGATTTGGTACCATTTGTTCTCCACAGTGGAAGAAACCAAAGATCATGACAAGACAACCCAATTGTCTGTTAATTGTATTACCTGCCTCCATTTTACATGACCTACTTTGTATGATGCTTACCTTACTCCTCTAAGCTCTTAATCCAGTTTATGTTTTGCTTTCTCCAGTTCTGTTGTTACATGTGTGTCTTTTATTGTTGTTTTAATGGCTGATTTAACATCTGGCCAAAGAACAACTGTTGAAAATGAGTCTTTTGGCTAACACTACCATATTTACAGTGATGCTGACGAATGTGCATGTATCTATCTGTGTCTCTGAGAACAGATAGATAGATAGATAGATAGATAGATAGATAGATAGATAGATAAAAATCAGCCAAAGAAAAGAACAAATCAGTATTTCAGTATTTGCCTCATCAGTGTTGTTAGGCCTGGGTGTCCAAGGCTTCAGCCCCAAATGTTTTAATAATAGCCCTAGAAATAGCCTGTATATTTATTTTTTAAAGATAGGCCTATCAATAATAGCATTTAGAAAAAAATAAGAATAAAATAACAAGATATTGCTGATCAAAAACGCAGGTTTTGGGTCCTGGGTGTCATCCAAGCCGCACATTTTGTGTGATCACGTGCCAGAGAGAGAGAGCACACCGGTAATCACGTTAATGTTGCAGCTGGTAAAGGTGGAGCTCATTTTAAATGCTTTATATACTTCTGGGTAATTTTATCTACAATTAGACGTCATCATTTATTAGTTGATTATTTTGTATTAATAACATAAGCCTTTAAAGTAACTAAAGTAAACAAATAAATGTAGTGGAATAAAAAGTACTATATTTCCCTATGAGATGTAGAGATGTGTAAGTATAAAGTAGGATAAAATGGAAATATTCAAGTAAAAGTACCTTACATTTTCTATATTTTAATGGTAGCAGTTGCAAGGTATTCTGTTTCTACTAATCTTACTGATTACTAATAACTACTAATATTTTAAACATCATAATTCATGATTAATCTGGAAAATAAAATAAAAAAATAGTTTATCATAAAAAATCAAATAAAAAATCTCGGGGGAAGATCTCACTGGACCCCCTTACAGAAGTCTGGGCTCTGGGAGTCAGTGATTGGGATATAATGCTGGAATAATACTGTCTGGTCTGGTTCATGTTGACAAGAAGGATTTGGATTCATTACAGGATAAACACAATAGTCATTTTTATTAAGATGAAATATCCTGCTCTGTGAAGTAGACATTCCTATCTATTACCTGTGGAGAGCAGCAATAGGCTTCGGTGAGTGCAACCATCCTCAGATTTCAGCAGAGGAAGAACGCGGAGACGTCACATGGAGAGATGCAACCAGCAGTAGCTGCTCCACCACTAATCACACATTAACATAACTAGCTAGTGCAAGCTAACACAGCCTGCTACATAACTCGCCTCTGATTTATCATACATCCGGAATTGCAAATCTGCAAGAAACAAACGCAAGATTCATAGACGGTGCAAAACGGGAAACAACATTACGGTCACACACATTTACCGTGGCCTCTTCCCGCATCCAACTGGCAGGCTATTTCGGCTAGCTAGCGAAGCCAACGATAGCAAAATCTGCCTTGGCTAGCGTCAGGCTAGCCAGCTAGCTAGCTAGCTAGCTACTAACGTCGCTAACGGTAGTTAGCTAGCTAGCGAGCTGTAGTAACTTGCGTCATGGATGAACTAGTCGTGGAAGTGAGGGGAACAAGTGGGGCCTTTTATAAGGTAAGTTGGTGACTTTTGCCGAGCTTTGTCCTCTCAGCTGCTCCACCACGAGCAAACGTTTGGCTCACTTACATGAAAGTGTATAACGTTAGCCGGACGACCGTTAGCGGAGAGATACCTGCTTGTATGTCCGGGCCTCAGTGCTGCTGTCCAGCCTCCACCGGGACGTGGAGGCTGAAAATCTGTAAACAAAGCTAACGTGAAGATGCTGCTGTAACCTGAGTGCTGCTAGCTACATTTTTGATTTATTCACGATAATGACGTCGCCAAGCCAATGTAATTATCGTAGGTGATTGTAACTGTAAAGTGATGGGCAGGGGTTGGTCGCAGAGGCACGAGTTCTAAATTTCGTTCATGATTTGTGGTTTTCAAAGTAACGTTAACAGCTAACTTAATTCAGGATAACAGAAGCAAATTTGGGTGCTGTTTTACTTTGCCTGTATGTTTACCTGGTGAGCAGGTACCTTTTGTTTTATGAAGGCTGCTGAGATTTGGGGGATTATTCTGAAGACGAGAGTGAACAAGTAGGTCAAACAGGAGTTTGGGGGGTAACGTTAATGCATTGACTGTTTGATGATGTTATACTACAAGGAGTCTGCTAGGAGTGTGTCTGATCCAAGGCAGGGGTTGAGTCGTGCTGGTAGATGTTGATATACAGGTGTTGATCTTATGATATGCGTTTGAAAAAGCACTTAAATCATTCATCATAGTAACATAAGCTGTACCACAATGAAAAAAATCGTATGACTTAAAAAAACGTTTTGAAATAGATCACACTGAGGTAACTGAAGTGATAGCAATGTTACTCATTACAAAAAGAAATGCTGTAGGAAAGACAAAAGGAAGGAAAATGATCACCCATATAACTGATGCATTCACGTGAATGTATCTTTAGCAGATCTAAGAGAGATGGTAACAGTAAATGAAATAGCACCAGCTCCCATCCGCTGTCTGTCTACTTCAAGTTCGACAGTGGGTAGCAGACCAGTATGTAAAGATGTAGATCAACAGTAGCTCTACTAGTTTAGTTGCACAGTTAATAAGATTAATTGTTGATTGCTTTTAAAGCATTGCAATCTTTCTAGAAGTAGAGGCCATGTTATTACCAACCCAGCGTAAGGAATAATGGAATGTGCAGTAACATCATCAGAGAGCATTTTGAGACTTATTGAGTGTTGAGTTGGCCTGCAAACCATCCTGCCAACCTGCACTACACTGTTGCAATGTTCATTATGGACTCTCATGCTGCATTCAGTGCCAGCTAAATTGTGTAAAGAAAAAGTTTACACTTTGGACTTTCCTTGGCTTTAGACAAGTTATAGGTGGCGACATCAACAGTGGATGGACTTTGTCTCTTAGTTGGGCGTGGCACTGGCCAGACATAGTGTTTTTTAGATGCAAAGATGTGTTTGATGTGTTTTTTGGCATACTGTTTGAAATCAGTTTTATGGTTTGGCAGGTGGTATTATAGTTGAAATTAAATTGTAACACTAAAAGGCAATTTTCAGAGTAGGTTCCCTTAAAAAAATGCAGTTTTCATCATCACTTTGCCAACTGCTCAACCTTTGCTGCTTGAGCAGCCATTTTGTTTTCATTTAATTCTACTGTATTTGGATTGCTGGAAAAAATACTGATGAGGGCTGTGATGCAGAGTTGCATTTACAAGCTTTGAGCCAGTCTCTGAGTTTGTTCATTGAAATGACAAAGGCACTCTTGAAATAAGTATAATGTCAATATCATAAGCTAGATAGCTTTCTTGGACTATTGTTCATGTGCTCTGGTGCTCTGCATTGAGATTCAATGTTTTTAGCTGTGACCTGTGGAATAGGTCACTCACTTCTTACATGTCCTAAATCTCCACCTTCTACATGGAGCTGTGGGATACAGAGGTGTGTTTCTCACTCCGCCACACTTGTACTGTACAGTAGTTCATTTGACAGGAAAGTGGATTCCTGGGTCCAGGATGCTAATCCCAGAAGTGGTAAATTTGGCACATATACAGGGTTTATTAGAGCCAAATAGGTGGGAGGTGTTTGTTGATGAACAGAACAGCTTTGGACCTGAATGCAGCTGAAAGAGTTTTACTTTTTATTTGTGAGTGATTGTGTTAGTTTTGGTCGACTTAACCATTTGTCAACAAGTTGTTATATTGTCTGTTAGTGATGAATGAGTGTTTAGTTATTGTTGTTACCTAACGAAAGATAGTCACGTCTCTGGCATTACGGTAAGGTCAAATTTAGCTCTTGTCTTTAAGAAACAGAGTGGTACAAGACTCATAATTTCACGAATGAGGCAGGTAGTTTGCAATAAATGCATTTTTTTTTTCAGTTGAATTTTACTGTTTCATATAAAAAGTGTCTCCTGCTCTAAGAAGACGTTCTCTCCACTTTTTCTTGCAGTAAATCCTCCTGTGATGTGGGCAATTTATAGTTAGCTTCTGTGGAAAGAAAGGGAAGCTGATTATGTGCCAAAATCCCTTAAATTAATACTAATAAAACCAATAAATGGTTTAACTTCTCAGAGCTCCACAAGTGTTGCTTTTAAATAAAAACCAGTTAGCCATTTCTCTTAACGTCTTTAGTGGCAGTTACACCACACGTGGCACATTACTGCCAGCACACCACTAAAGCATCTCATACTAAACCACCTACCTTACCTGTTTATAGTAGTTTAGTTTATAATATCAAACTAAATTGTCTCCCTTTAAGTCACAAGTGTGTAAGGAGTTTTGTACAGGCATTGCCAAGGGTCAAGCAGGTCATGTTAGTGCAGTAGAAAAGCTTTTCCTGAATCATTGGAGATTTTGTGAACCTCTCCTTTTGGAAATCTTTGCTTCTTTTCATGCATTGCTGACCGTTATCTTGTCAGGCTAAAGCAAACTATAGAGTAGGCACGCCGTCTCTCTCTTTTCCTTCTAGGCATTGCATGTCCTACTTGCAGTACTTGACACACATGGACGCAGACTGTGTGTACAACCAGAGAGAGAGAGCCAAACCTGACTCAAGCCCAAAGAGAAGAATTTTGGCTGTTGTGTTGCATTGAGCTTTGGGCTTGGGTCAGGGTTTGGTAGCAGAACTGTAACCCGTTTGCATGCTTGATGCCAGTAAGAAGCTGCGTTGACTATTTAAACAGGAATGTCAAACCCTGGTTATTCTAACATTTGTTATTTATCCTCTGTGATTCTTGTAGGCCTTTGTGAAGGATGTTCACGAAGGATCAGTCACTGTGGCATTTGAAAACAAGTGAGTGATGTGCATACAACACCAAATATAATGTACTGTAAAATGTTACCTTTGCCAGTGAAGAAATTCACACTTACATTTGTAAATGTGTATGTGTTCCTCTGTCCCAGCTGGCAGCCAGAGCGTCAAATCCCATTCCAGGACGTGCGTTTTCCTCCACCAACAGGGTTCTGCAAGGAGATAAATGAGAGTGATGAGGTCGAGGTGGGACTGATTCAATACTTTCACTTTCACTGTCTCAGAATATGAACATTACTGTCAGATGTGGTTTATGTAGAAAGCAGAGACAGTCCAGTTGGAGTGCAAGAGAAGAAATGCTGTAGAATAAAATTCTGCTGATTCGTTAGGCTTATTGTTTTCCATTTTAGAGATTTTCAAACCAGAAATAAGAGGTTGAACTCTGATTTTTTTTTTCATCTTCCTGCAGTTTATGTTGTTCATTATAGGAATAAGTAAACATGCACCTGTGATCATAAGGAAAGCCTCGAGTAGGATGTGGAAATAAAAAGGGATAATAAATAGGGCTGGGTGGTATACCGGTTCGTACCGAAAACCGGTATTTATTTTCATTATGATATGAATTTTTCATATACCGCAATACCGGTGAATAGCCCAAACAACGTCAGGAACGTGCGCAGCAGGAAAGTGTTTCAGTGGGGACCCATTTCACCACTGCACACCACAGGCACGCTTGAGCGGGTGAGCATGAGAGCATAGAAAAGTTTAGAGGCGAGAATGGCTGCCGGAGAGAGTCCTGAAAGCAAAGCAACTGTACACGATGACCCAGAAGAACTCATACCAAAAAGAGCAGTGTTTCCCCTATATGCAACTAGCAGCGGCGCACCGCCGTTTACAATTCTCCTCTGCCCTCTGTATCGCGCACGGCGGAGTTTCGCCCCGATGCGCACACACACACACACACACACACACACACACACACACACACACACACACACACAGACAAAGCGCACACACACAGGTGAGCACACTAGAGCACGGCTCGGGCCGCATTTTCCTGACCGAAGACGACCCGTCCCGAGTCCGAGACAGTTACGGCCAGGCTCCACCGGGCACGTCAGCGGCGCGACACGTCTGCAGCGCGAGTCCCGTAGCAGCTCGCCCCCCTGTTAATCAATTACAGCGGCTCCACCGGCAACGGGAGCGGCGCGACAACCCCCGTCTGTCGCGCGACAACTCTCTATTTTACGCGGCTCTTCTATTTTTGTCGCGCTACGCTCCCCTACGCGACCCTCCAGCAGATAAAAACTACATGAAATAGTGTGCTAAACGAGCACAATGTGTTTTTAAATGAATAAACCATTATCAGAGGTGATATGTGATGATTTTTTTTCATGCATTTACCCATGTTTATCCGTGACATTGTGTAAATGTCCGTGGCGGACATTTGAAAGCGAGTAGATGACAAACAGTACAGTAAACTTGTAGATAACTCAAATATATGTAGGCATTTCATGCAGCCTACATGCAGCCTCTCGGCTTGGCAAACGGTAAAAAAACCCCGCTGGCTTCTCTACGTGTCGCTTCCATACGCAGTCAGCGGAGCCCAAATGAATGGAGCGGAGCGTGTGTTGTGTTCAGGCGTTGTCAGGAAAATAACAAATTCCAGCACTTGAATAGGCCATAGCACAACACAGCAGCATGTCAAGTTGGCCGAACCTGAGCAAAATACCGTGAAACCGATATGATTTTTTCTTAAAACCGTGATATGAAAATTTTGTCATACCGCCCAGCCCTAATAATAAAATGCAACGCATTGGCGATTATGCTTTGAATCAGCATTTTTTTTCTGTCTTTGTTTCAGTTGTTTTTCCTTGTTGTTGTTTTTTAAATGAATGCCAATAACCCTAATCATAAGTCTGTGTAGCTTTTTGTTAAATTGAAATAATAAAAAAAAAACTATGATCTTGAGGTATAATGGTGTAATCACCCGCGTTCTCAAAAATCATCCCAGAAAGTGCATTCGTTCATTTCATAATGGTTATACAAGTAAATAATTTATTTTTTCTTTTGTACTATGTTTATATGGCATCAAGTGTCCTTAGTACTTAAAGTCTGCTTTTTAAAATGACTGAAAAAGAAATCAGCCCACATCAGTTAATCTGTGCACTGAATTTGTGTATTCTGTTCCAGATGTTATCATAATCATCTCAGGTTTGGGTATTGAGTGGAAAGCTTTGTGAAATTGACTCCGTGTGTTTTTGTGTGTTGCCAGGTATATTCCAGGGCTAATGACAAGGAGCCATGTGGATGGTGGCTGGCCAAGGTTCGCATGGTCAAAGGAGAGGTAGGGCTCTTTCGAAGTCTGGGTTACAGTATTGTTCAGCAATACAGAGATGGGTATCAGGATATCAGTCAAATTGAAACAGCAGAAAGTAGTGTTGTGACAATGTCAATGTTCACATCAGTCAGTCTTCAGTGGTTCATATATCATGGTGGTTCAGAATACCCAGAAAAATATAGATGTCCTTTAAGGTTCCTGAAGTGACTCAGTGTGGATAATCAGCCATCATTTTTTGGAGACTGATGTTAGTTTTGATAGTGGATGCTAGCTAGTTTACTTCCTGTGTTCAAGGTCTCACTGCTGTGATCAGGATACAAACATCAACTGTAGAATGAGTGCATGTAAGATTCAGTTTAAGCTAACCTGTCAGACATGTCTCACTGCTGTGAGCACTTTTTTTTCCTACTCCCCATTTCTTTCTTTTTGGCCTGGTTTTACACTTTATCTCATGAACCGTCCTTTGATGCCTCTAGCACTCCTTCTCCATCTCCCTTTGTCTTTGTTTTTTCCTTACCCACTTTCTCCCCAGAACGTTTTAGCTGTGTTATTAAAAATTCTGTTTATTCACTCACGGTTGTTACTTACCTTTTTCAGCCCTGCTGTCACACATTTTGCTTTTCGTAATGTGCAAAAATTGGAACTGACATTTCCTTGTCTCTTTGTATCTCCAGTTTTACGTAATAGAGTACGCCGCATGTGACGCTACATTAAATGAGATAGTGACACTGGAGCGGTTACGGCCGGTCAACCCAAATAAACCAGCCACCAAAACCACCTTCATCAAGATCAGACTGGATGTACCTGAGGATCTACGGCAGATGTAAGTTTGATATGAAACTTTTATGTCTCGCAAATACACCTCAGGGCATGTGAGTAGCCTTTTGGTTAGATCAATTCCAGCAGGCTTTGTGCTTAGAACTTGGGCCCAGTATTGACTGTGCAAGTTGAAAGTGAAGCAAAGAGGAGAGGGGGGGAAAGCACAAACACCAGAATATTTCACAGTTTGACATTTCAAGAGAATTTCAGTTTAAAAGCAATTAGGGTTCTCCACCAGCTGCCGGGCCATGGTAGCATTAAATGACTGGTTTTCGTGAAGGCAGTCTGCAAGCTTAGCATAACCCAAGGTGTTAAACTAGGTGACCGTTGCTTACACGGGTCAGTACTTTGTCAGGAGGATACAACTTTTAAACAGAACCTGCTGATGTGTAGCCTTATCTGTCAGAGGAGCACAGTGTCTGGGTGTTTATAGATGACACTGTGTCAATGCTGGCAGTAAGGAGTGGTACTGTATATGCCACTAATGCAGCACTGCAGCAGCAGTTTGAGGTGTGAGTCACATACTGTAGGTTTTATCCTGTAAAACCTGTTAATGTAAGAATCAAACTCTCATATGCCTTTAATAAATGCTATAAGTGGGCTACATATGCACATTTGTATTAGGCTCTGAAAAGACTAAATATAGCCTTATTAGAAAGCTGCACTGTGTCTTTACAGAAATACACAATGAATTGTAGGTGTGTTCACACATGCCACTAAATCCATAGTCAGTAATGATTACTGAATCATTTAGGGACATAAATTAACATGACATGAATCTGTGTGTTTACAGGTGCTCCAAGGAATCAGCGCACAAGGACTTTAAAAAGGCTGTGGGAGCGTTTAATGTCACCTACGACTCGGAGAAAAAGCAGCTGGTCATTTTGGTTGGTTGAACAATTTTTTAACTTGAAGCTAAGCTGGTAACTTTTATAAAAATAATTTGTTGTTATTTGTGCTGAAACTGTCTCAATATCCTGACAGTAATACATGAGACAGATAATCTGTGAAAAAAATCATGTTCCTGTCCCTCCTCATAGTGCTTCTAGTGGCATTTGTTAAAATCAGTCGCACCTTTTGGAAAACAATCAATCAGAGCCAAGTAGTCTCCAAGGCAGCTGTCAATCATGTCAGTTACTGCTCCTGAGCTGTGGTTAAACTGTCAAACTAGGCTGTGCTGATCAAACATAAACCAAGTCTGTATTACTGCATTGTTTTTAGTGTACTGTTTAACTGTAAGATGAGAAAGTTTGCTCTGGCCAGTGGGTGGTGCCTGCTTTTGGTTTGACCACATCCAACATGACAGCTGGGTCACGCACTTTCTCATTTTACAGCTAAGCAGTACACTAAACGGTTTCTGAAAATATTTAAGGTGAGAAATAGGTAATGCAGTAACAGAATCTTAATTTGTATTTGATCAGTGCCGCGTAGTTTGACAGTTTAACCGCAGTTCATGAGCAGTGATTGACAGCTGTGTTAGAGACGCGGTTGGTTTTGTTTACCCGCCATAAATTATAGCAATGTATCTTTTCCACAGCAGATATTTTGACTTATCATAGTAGGAAAAGCGCAGGTGAAAATGATGGCATTAATAATGATTCAGTTTCATTAAGTGTGCCAGTGAGCTATTTCAGTGAGCCAGCATGCACAATACCAGGACCTCCCCGAAATGGAATGCAGCTATTAATAATGTTATTAGATACACCTGTGCGTCTTCTACTATCACATGTTAAAATGCCTGCTGTGAAAAAGGCCTGTTGCCATTAGCAGCAGTATGAGGAAGCAGACGAACGTGATTTTTTTTTAGATATTATCTGTCTCACGTGTTACTGTGTGAATATGGTGACAGATTCAGAAAAAATGACAAATATTACTTTTATAGTCACGAACTGTAGATTTAAAAACATAAAGACGAAAGTGGTCTAACCATTGCTTAAAGTACTTTATATACATATAGTCCAATTCTTTACTCATCCATTGATACAGTCTGATTGGGACACCCTGCAGTGTGACTTTAAACAATATCTCATCAAATCCTAAACTCAGATGCTTTGTGTTAATAAACCTTTTATTGTTCTTGCAGTCTGTGAATGAGGTCACAACAAAGCGGGCCAATATGATGAGTGACATGCACTTCAGGAGCCTCCGCACCAAACTGTCTCTCATGCTGAGGAACGAAGAGGCCAACAGACAACTGGAGGTAGATATTTACACACACACACACTCACATACACGAAGAGGCTTACAGACAACTGTAACTTCAAATATATGTGTGTTCTTCTTTGTATAATTTAATCATTTTGAATTTCATTTTATTTTCAGGAATCACGTAATTCCTACATACTCTGTTATAATGTTTTTGTTCATGTTTTTCTGTTTGTTCCTCTGATTATGTTTCTGCAGAGTTCCAGACAGTTGGCGTCACGGTTTCATGAACAGTTTGCAGTCCGGGATGATCTAATGGGTCTGGCCATCGGGACTCATGGGGCCAACATACAGCAAGCACGTAAAGTCCCTGGAGTCACTAACATAGACCTGGACGAGGAGACGTGCACCTTTCACATATACGGAGAGGTAGGATATCTAATACATAAGTAAACTGACACTCTAATGGATATGTCCATTTGTGCTGTTACTATACAGACATGAGTGTAGAGATTTTTACCTGCTATATAGGCTGTATGATCTGGTAAAACATGTTTCAGAGCTTGCTTTTACTTATATTGTTATGATAAAGGTGAACAGACGTTACAGTACATTTGTTTTGTTCTTGTTGTTTGTCTAAGGACCAGGATGCTGTCCGTATGGCGAGGAGTTTCCTGGAGTTCTCTGAAGATGTTATCAAAGTTCCCCGGAACTTAGTAGGTGAGAAAATGACTCAACTGAGACAGTGAGGTTATTCATGCAGTGACTTGAGTTTACTTAGGAATTAGCCAGATGAATGAACTTCAAAGTCCTAACAGACTCTGACTAATGATGTTTTTGCCCTTACAGGGAAGGTGATAGGCAAAAACGGCAAACTGATCCAGGAAGTGGTTGATAAGTCTGGGGTGGTTCGGGTTCGTATTGAGCCTGAGAATGACAAAAAGCCCTCAGCAGCAGCAGCAGCGGCTGCAGATGAGGTCAGTGGGAAAGAAAACACAGTAAATGGCTGAACTTTGTTTTTAACCCTCATACCCCTGAAACATTGACCTCTGCTTTGAGAATAGATCATATTAAAGAAAAAAGAAGTGAATCTCTCTTTCTCTCTCTCACAGGGGATGGTGCCATTTGTATTTGTTGGGACCAAGGAAAGCATCTCCAATGCTACAGTACTGCTGGACTATCACCTCAACTACCTTAAGGTACATATAATTATCAGTAATCACAATATCTTGTATCAGCAGTTTTCATTTTAGACAAATCCCTTTGACTATAACCTAACATGTCACTATAGTAATATATATATATATATATATATATATATATATGTATATGTATAT
>NC_065509.1:8861423-8928729 GCF_006386435.1 Epinephelus moara | reverse complement strand
ATACCGGAAGTTATGGGTTCTTGAGGCAACTTTGTTCCTCATGAGGAGAGGCATCTCTGTGCAAAGTTTCATGTCTCTACAACATACGGGGCATGAGATATGCCCATTCAAAGTTTGCAATTTCAATCGGTTGCTATAGCGCCCCCCTTTGGCCAATTGATGTAATATTGCTTCATTCGCANATGTCTCTACAACATACGGGGCATGAGATATGCCCATTCAAAGTTTGCAATTTCAATCGGTTGCTATAGCGCCCCCCTTTGGCCAATTGATGTAATATTGCTTCATTCGCATCCTCCCATGACCCTCTACCACTGTGCCAAATTTGACATGGATTGACCAAGTCAGTGAGGAGAAAAACGTGGAACAGACACACCCACACTCACAGACAGAGTTTTCATCATTATATAATAAGATATACACACACAAACATTTTGTACAGATGTTTTATGGAGGGTTATGTGCTAGGCTATTTCTTGGCTAGGAGCAGTAACTTCCTGGAGTGTTGTCTTCACCGCAAAGAGCATGGATACCAAGAGGCGAAGCTCAATAGAACGCCCCATAGCAACAGACTCGCCCATGGTTTCGTCCTACCGCCGCCATTTTGGACTGTCAGCAGACCGCAGCAGACCCGCTTGCATACAAAAACACACAGACAAACTGAAGTATATCGCTATTAATTATGCTTACAATGCTACTCACCTCGTGATAGCTTGGTCACAGCTGCTTTTTCACGTTTTTGTAAAGCAAAATATAGACTTTAAAAAAAAAACTAAAACGAAGAAAAACGGCCTAGATGGCATCTCTACGTATTACATCCACTTATGAGAAGATTAAATTAATTACTCCTTCAAAATCACCCCATAAGCCAATCTACCAAAAAAAAAAAAAAATCCAATATTTTAACTAGAAACACATTAATGGTGACGTCACATAGTCAGGAATAAAGATTTATTTACAGTTTGTACAGTAAGGGGACAGTAATAATAATATATAGGCTAGGGATACACCGAAATGAAAGTTTGTGGCCGAAGCCGAATAATATTAAACGCTTGGCCGAATACCGAATATCGTTGTTTAGTTTTTCATTAGTTTTTGCAGATGAACCCCCTCCAGATTAGTGTTGTCATGGTACCAAAATTGGATCCCACTGTACGATACCAATGAAAATATCGTGGTTCTGAGTAGTATCACGATACCACAGTGAAAATGAGGCAGGTGTGCCTTTTGTCATTTATAAAAAGATACTTTTCTATTATAGGCCACATCAATGATATTTCAATGGAATAAATTACTTATTGACTTATTCATACTTCAAAAAGAAATAGGGGGGATCAAAATAAATAAAATAAGAATCAACCAGCCACCCTCCTCCCCTTCATAAGTAAAGAACAGTCCCTAAAGTGCGGTGAGGTTTGTGGGCCGTGAACAGCTCTTTCTCCTCTGACACGTCACATACCTGTGTTCGGCTGGCTCGGCTGGCTCGGCTGTTCAGGTACTTCTGGGCAGTCATGACGCCAAGAAGAGGATATTATTGGAGCCGACTTCTCCATCGCCGGTAAGCTGATGGCCGCCGTATTTGACAGGAATACATTACTGTCTGTGTCTGTGACCCCCGTTCAACCCACAATCGGTGGCATTCGCCTTTCGTTTCTGCTGGTGGTTGAAATCTGTAGGCTGCTCGCACAGCGTGCTGAATGATTTAAGCCTGTTTTGCTCGCTCAAAACTATTTTTAGTCACAAATGCGAGTGCTGTGAGGGACGGATCGCCACACTGCCGACATTTTACTCCGCCTGTCACGGCACACTGTTTGATTGTGTTATCAAAACACGCCGCTATTATTCGGCCTTGCTTTTAACTTATTCCACCGAATGCCGAATGTGTGTTTTTTTTGCAATATTCGGCCGAATATATTCGGTTACTAATATTTGGTGCATCCCTAATATAGGCTATTTTAATATGATATATTTTAATGCTAAAGCAGTAATCAGTTCTGATATAAATGGTCCAAGAGGCNTAAAACTTACACCTCCGGAGTTCTTACCTGTCGGGATCCTTCGGGAAACGGTGGAAGGCCAGGTGCGGGGTGTTCCACTGAGGGTGTTCCACTGATAGTTGTTGCAGTTAATTGCACTACACTGTTTTCTTTTACTTTTTTTCTCCCCTCTCCTTGACATCTTGCATGTTGTCTGGGCACAACAGTCCAAGCTCAGCAGTCCAAAATGGCGGCAGCGCTACCGCAGCGCCCCTAGTGGCTGTTGGCAAAAATTCAACGGAGCTTCGCCTCTTGGCCTCATTGGTATCCATGCTCTTTGTTCACCGTAAAATTGACCCTCCACCAAGTCCCGCCCCCAGACTCAGAGATTGACCAATCATAGCATAGCATTGGGCCGGCTCAGACCAGCATCTGACAACAGCACAACTGTGCTCCATTGACTCTCATGCAATTGTTTCAGTTTTCCTTCAATTTCACTCTGGTTTTGTTTATTTCTAACTAAATGTTGTGCCTGGAGTATGTGTATTAATGACACTCGTTACTTGGAGAGGTTGGAAGGAGACGGTCAGCTTCGTGTGTGAAACAGACAGCACATGAGCCACAGAGCAGTGTGCCCCTGAATGACACCAAAAGGCAGTAGAAAGTCTTAGCGTAGTTTATTATGACATGACATGACTATTTTGGTACAAACATTTACTTGCCAGTGTGGTGGATAGCCTTCCGAGATTTACTTGCCCCATGGAAAATCTACCCGTATTTGGCGCTTGGCGGGTGTTAATTTCTGATCCTGAAGTCCCCCCGTTCTATTCTTTGTCCCACGCTAAGCTAACTGTCCCCTGGCTGTAGTTTCATATTTAACGGACAGACCTGAGAGCAGTATTGATGTTCTCATCAAAGGCTCTGCAAGAAAGCAAATGTTTCTCAAACTGTTGAACATTTTCTACCTTATTGGTGACAAATATTAGCCACACTGATATCAGACAGAGTCTGATATCCAAAAACTTGCTACCATGGTAAATGCTGGGAGACAGACTTTCCGCTTCACCTGCTCTACCAGGGTGCTACAATATATATTTAAAACCAGACTACTAGTGTGCATGTAAAAATGTGTTTTCCTTATTCTTCATGTCCACAGGAGGTGGATCAGCTTCGTCTGGAGCGTCTTCAGATCGACGAGCAGCTGAGACAGATAGGAGGGGGAAGTGGAGGAGGAGGGACGGGACCCCGAAACCTTAAAGACAAAACCTACGTGTTCGATAACGGCATGGGGCTGGGGATGGGGAGAGGAGCAGGAGGAGGCGGAGGAGGGAAACCCTATGGAGGAGGGGGAGGAAGAGGTGGCAGAGGGCGAAGAGGAGGAGGTGCAGCTTTTGCCTCAGGTACGATAAAATGACTAAACCTTGATAAAGAACAAGTGAATTCATTAAAACGTGTTTGAATGAGTTACATTTATATCTTGCTTTCAAGCACTGTGCTGGCACACATAAAAGCTCAACTAAATGATCTGAAGCTTTAATATGAAATACTCATCTCAAGTGTTGGAGTTAGCGGAGTGCAAGTGGTGTCATTGGGTCGGATGTAAAGGCACAGTGACTAAGCAAAAGAGCCGATTCTCTGGTTTAGATCAAGGTTATTTTCAGCCATATCTGATGAAAGGTAATTACCTCTCTTTTTGTGTACAGTGGTCCTTTTTTCAGGGTAAAATAAGTGTTTCCTTTATTTCAATGTGAAGTACATGAAACATCCAGCTCGTACAAGGATATCAGTACTGAATGGAGAGTTTTTCTTAAACAAAATGTTATGTTTTTATTCTTAAGCTTATATTCTCTGTTCGTATGTTGATCTGTGTTTGCGTATGGTACTGGGTGCCTAAATATCCCTCGGGATCAGTAAAGTATCCATCCATCCTGGTGAAACAATTATTTAATTGTTAATTCCACGTTGTCTCGCTGAGGCAGTTTAATGAAGTTTGACTCGTGTGCGCCGTCCCCCCAGGCACCAACTCGGAGGCATCCAATGCTTCAGAGACAGAGTCAGACCACAGAGACGAGCTCAGCGATTGGTCGCTGGCCCCCACCGAGGAGCTGATGACAGGAGGAGGGACCCTGCCCAGACGGACAGATGGGCGGAAGAGAGCGGGCGGAGGAGGGCCGCGGGGACGAGGAGGGAGAGGAAGAGGAGGGTATAAAGGTAGGCAGTAATTATCATTGGCTGTCATTCATGTTTCTTCATTGATTTCATGTCATTCAGGATCATCCTCAACGGAGAAGAGAAGTCAAATATGTACAGTGGAAAAGCTTGAGTAACCTATTGTTATTCTCCCATTTAAACAGAGATGAAGATAATTTGAAGATAATGAATGGAGATGATCTTTACTCAAGTTCTAAAAAACAAAGAAGGAGAAATAAATGAGTGTGTAGTGAAATGAAATAAATAACAGTCTGAGATGCTTTTCATTAAATTATAGCCAGAAGAATGGGAATGAATCCAATAATGAGGTCCCTGCAGATTCCCTTCACTAATAAATTCTCATTTAGTCTTTGCTTTTCAAGGAGATCCACATTTATAGTGAAAAAAGAATTTCCCCAGACATAAATGTAATTATGGCACATTTAGATTTAACCCCATTTTCAAGATGATACCTGCAGCGAGCTGCTGCCTGAGACTGGAGGGGCTGTTGAAGGTTTTGGCAACATGACAGTGACAGGCAGTGGTTTTTGGTTCCACTTTGATTTGCTCTACAGTTTTATCACCCATGAGGTGATGGGAATGAGGATGATACCTGTGAGTTGAGACTGAATTTGTCTGTCCTGGTTTAGGTGACGACATGCAGTGGAGCGAGCCAAGACCTCGTCATGTCAGAGAACCCAAGACAAGAGCGCAGGAAGACACTCTACAGGTAACACACACATTCACCACTGAAATGATCAGCTCTGTTGGGTGTCAATCCTAACAATAACAAGCAAACACTTCTCAACATTACACAGAGCCACCGGTTTTTAAATTGAATTGCATCTGCTGGATTTGGAGGAGGAAGAAGAAGAAGGAGGAGAAAGAGGAGCAGGAAGACAATTGATAATTTAAAATAAAATTAAAAATAAATAGAAATCGTATTTCTAATTCACACAGCACAATGCCTGAGTAGGCATTAGCATGTTTATTCTGCATCACCCAGGGCTCAAACTCACAACCTCAGACACCAAGGGCAAGTCATGATCCTGTTGAGCTACCAGCCAAGTGAGAAACCAGAAATTAGCTTCACACTGTGACCTTGAAAATCACCAGTCCTGCGTGTAAAGGCAGATTTCAAACTAGTGTCAGAAATTCAGTTAACGAGAATGAGAATAAGACTGAGTGTTTTTGTACTTCATTTAGACAACAGAGATGTTTCTATTTTTTTTGTTTTTAAATAGGTTGCAGTTTAAAGTTGCTCTTAGTTCCATTGACTTTTGTATCTTGCATGAGGACATAATTACTAATACAAATTACTGTCATAAGTTTCTGAGATACAAATCTGAAATATGCCACACTACTTCTACCATGACATGAACATATAGTCTTTGTTTTCATAAAAAGCCATGTAGTGGCTGTTCACACTAAAACATTTTGATGCTCAGTTTTTGATAACTCAAAAATCTGGCGGGATTGTTTGTGCTGGAGAGTCTGAAGATGCTGTGTAGCGGATTTTGGTGTCAATTAAGTGAAAAATGTGGGAGGAGATAAGGGTTATTTAAGTTTTACAGTTTTTGAGAAAAACAGTGATGGACATCATAATTCCTGCAGCTCAAAGATAATAACATTTCTGCCACCTTGGACATAACTTTTTGGTAAAAGATGTAAAGTCGTAGCATGTTCGACTGGTTTATTAGGAATTTTTAAAGTTTGAAGCGCCACCATCAGGCATAGGACTGGACCAAGCTGCAAAGAGTTGTTTATTTTCATGCATGGGAAGAAAGTCAGATTTCCTCGTAGGAAAAAAATTGTTAGAAGAAGAAGAGCTTTGGGAAATACAAGAGCAGAGCTGCCCAGCCCTAATTATTTGAGGCCAAGAAAATGATGTTAACATTTACAGACATCTTTTTCCTGTATTTATTGTGTCAGAGTAGGGTATCAGTCCAAACTGGCCAAAACTCTGACACATATGTGGTCCTGTGTCAGAGTTTTTGGAATTAGGAATGAACATGTTTCTCCTTCTTCTTTCTCAACCAAAGAAATGACTCCTATCTCAGGCAATATTTGGGATCGATCCAGATGAGAAAACAGTCAGGTTGAACAATCCATGAAAGGAGAGATGTTTTGGAGCTTACTAAAAGATACCAATCTGACCAAAACTAAATCATTTCTGTGACTGGCTTTGTGCAAGTTATTAGCAGACAACACATGCCGTCTCTTCTCTGCAACATCAAACTATTTCTGCAGTAATTAACGAAACTTTGTTCGCACAGCACCTTCAGTGTTGTGTGTGTGAGCGCAGTAAAGCTTTGATTTGAACACAATCATTTCCCCTGCATGAACAGCTTATTGATGAAAAGGGATATCTGTAAAGCTATGGCTGTGATTACTTTTTTTGCAGGTCAGATGCTGGTGCTTAACTATAAGTATTTTAATTATTTATTTCAAATTGTAATATGTGAGAGATATGTTCATATAGTTAGGGTGTATTTTAGGCATGGGACAATATAAAAATGACATGTAGGGGTGGAAAAAGAAAATTAAACAGCGAAGTATCACAATATTTTTGTGTGCAATATCGTATCGTCACACAGTGCCATTTATTACATAAATTATTAATACAACAAATACAAATTAAACTTTTGGCAGCCTACTAGAATAATATAATCAGTTGCTTTTTCAGTCCACTAGATACATTTTGTTGCTGCAGAAAAATGGCTGAAGTGAGATAAACAGACTGAAAAATTTAACTTGTGAGATACAACAGATTTTGACTTTCCTTTCCTTGCGAGGCTGGTCATTTTTTTGGAAGGGTCTAGATGCAGTCTTGCAGATTACTCGCATCACTTCTCAACACACCCACTTTACTACAGGAAAGACAGAAGTGTCGCACACTCTTGAGTTGTCTGTCATCTTGCTGAACATTACAGTAGGAAGCTTCATAAATAACTCTGAGATAGAAGTATGTTTAGTCTTTGCTTAACTCTGCTTGATTCAGAGGAGAGTCTTGATAAAAATGAGCCCAGAACCCATCCATCAGTGATTGTGCATTTGATCACAGGGTGTCCACAGGGTCTTAAAAAGTATTAAAAGTTAATAAATCAAATGTTGGAAAATTAAGGCCCTTAAAAAGTATTAAAAAGTATTAAAAAGTCTTAATCGCGATTTTATGAAGTATTAAATTTTCTTGGCATTCAAGTTTTGACAAAAAGTATCCATGAATGTATAATTTATTTTCCTCCTTGCGACTATTACAAACAACGATGTGTAGGTAGGCACACTCGGACTGCCACTCGAGGCCGTGCGCGTACCTGTGTGACATCACACAACGGCGCACGTCCAGGCGCCACACAGAGGAGCAAAAGACAATAAAAAATCCATCTCATCTAATCTGAGTTCTGTTGTATGTTTGTGCTCCATAGATTTAATTTCAAACTACAACTTTTTAGTAAGTTAAAGATGCGTTGCTGCTAACGACAGCTTGAAGTGGCGATGAGGTCTTAAGGTTTTTTTGGGAGGTCTTAAAAAAGTCTTAAAAAGGTATTGAAGTTAATCTCAGGATTCCTGCATATACCCTGGATCATATCCTTGCAGCTGTGAAGTGTGGACCCAGACTGTACTTACTTCTTTTCTCCCACAGATCCGTGTGGACGGTAACAACGAGCGCAGCGTGCAGCACTCCTCAGGGGGGCGAGGAGGAGGAGGAGGAGGGCCTTCCTCATCCCAGGGTGGCCTCAGTGCCAGCGGGGAGGGCCCGTCTCGCCATCACCATCAGAGACCCATCAGAGACCGAGGGATGAAGAAGGACAAACAGGACGCTCCTCCGCTGGTGAACGGAGTGTCGTAGATACACCACTGGAGGACCTTCTCACTTAGACACACTCACAGGCAACTCGTCATAAACCATCGTAGAGTCTCTCTCGCTTTTTTCTTTCTCTGTCTTTGTCAAACACATGAATACACATATTTGATCAGCAAGGAAGAGTTTACCGTAGTGAAGTCGTAGACCAGAGGCGATCTGGTATCTGCTGGTCTGCTCTGTGGAGCTCTTTGAGTGGACTGGTCTGGTTTGTTCTCGACTGTTCAGGTACCTCCTGCTCTTCTCTGGAGTGACAGATAAAGGAAACTGCTTTTTGGACAGAAGGAAAAGAAGAGGAGGGATTTAACTAAAGCTCATCTCTCACAGAGGCATCAAGCCCAAACATGCTCCCCTACCCAACCAAGGCAAACAATTGTTTGCTTGGTGTGTTTTTATTTTGTTTGTTTTTTTGGATCAACTTAATTGGAGGGTTTCTTTTTTTCCCACGGCCCTGTTTGGACTTTAATACAACAGAAAAAAAGAAATCAAGGGAATAATTGGTTGACAAGGAAACACAAAGTCACAGCCACTTCAGACAGCAGGATGAAATATGTGTTCCTGCTACACTTCAAACATATTTTTACTGCGGATGTTTATTGTAAAGATCTGGTAGTGCACAGTTTAGGGGCTCAGTGTTTCCCACAGTATGAGAATTTATTTTTGGTGTTCTAAAGCTCCAAAATTGGACACTTGGGAGTCACCTGCAACACAACATTGCATTTATGATATACTGTAACCATACTGAGTAGAATCATTTAGCATCTTTCTGGTGCATCTCCGGAGAGACCTTTGAACTTAATTGGTCATTTCAAAATACCAAATCTTTCTCACTTTGTATATGGGAAACACGAGAGCTGTCAGGATGGGTAAAAATGTTTGTAGAGGGCACTTTTTTGTTGTATTTTCTTTTTGTTTTTTTGGGATAGTCATTTGAACCCTGATCACCATGCTGACACTTGAGCAAGTCAAAGAGGAGTTCAAAGTGTCCATGTTTTAGAATGAAATGCTCACAGGTATGCATGTGAAAAAAATTTCCAACGAGTACTTATCTCATGGTTCAAGTCATCTGTGTTATTCTTTTAGTCTCGTGGAGCATTAGACTAAGCATGAATTCAACAGCATATGAGACATACCAATGGGGAAACATAAATCTGAGGCACTCTGATGCAAATAAACTGTTAAAAAAGATACTAACTCCCAGCAGTCTTCAACAGGGTACAAAATGGCACGTACTGCTGTAACTTTTAAAATTTACTGACCAGGATTCATGAGTTGGCCAACAGCGACTGGGCATCGACATTAAAAGCAAGATGGGTGCATTAAGCCTTACTGAAGCGTTCTGTCCATTCAGTCCACCCGACTCTGTTCAACCATCTCTGTGAACAGTGACCGGCTTTAATTTATGAATCCATTGCAATGACTATAAAAAAGATGGACAGCGTGTCTCCACTTCCATCTACAATATAAAAATGAAGCCAAAACAGCACGGATATGACCCCTGCCATCTTGCGCTGGTGATGGCATTTGGAGCCAGATTCTGTGCGGTAGAGATCTCCGCAGTATCGAGTTCCCGCTGTCCAAACCAGTCGTGAATAGCACCATTGAATGTGAGCACACCAGTTTCCACATTCAGCTATTAAACATGACATCACAACCTTTTTTTTTATAGCATAGAATAACTAATTAAAACCAGACTTATCATAAAAACGACCTCTTGAACAAACAGCCAAAAATGACAGAAACCATCTTTGGGAAAAGTTACTTTGATGTGCATTTTGATATTTTAGTTTGGTCCATGTCACATCTGCTTACATGGAGGGGGCGGGGTATATGACTTGTACTGCAGCCAGCCACCAGGGGGCAAGGGGATGTTTTAGCTTTACTTTGTGGAGCTGTCATGACGTCCATCTTCATTATTTAGTCTAGGGTCCATTGATTGCCCATATAAGCTGTATATGTGCACAGTAACACAAGAAAGCTCTCAGTGAGACTGGGAGCCAGTTATTACAAATACTGTTAATAAGTTTAGAACATATAAATGGCAGAAGATTTGTGCTGCTCGAAGGGCGTTAGAGAGGGAAAAAAATAGGCGGAGGAGTCCTGGGGTAATACGTCCTCTATGTGGATTGGCCTTGATACTTAAGGACTTGCACAAAAAAACTAGACCCACACTACCTACTGTAAATCTCATCACTGATATTCTAAATTCAGCACATCATAGCCAGGAACAGGTGAAACCTGTTTCTTCACATTGGTATCCAGTCATTATAAAAGAAACAGTGAGTGAAGCCTTTCCTGCAGTCATGAATAAAAGCTTCATGGTACAGTTAATCCAGCTGTCCTGATACATTCATGACAACATCTCTGCAGTTGTTCTCAGCAGAACTGGACTCCTTTTTAAAATGATCCTCCCAGTACTTGTTTATCTCGTTGGTGAAGACCTGTATCCTGTATCAAACTGATGAAAGCTTTTTCAACCTCAGCAGTGAGATATTTCACAGAGAGGGCGTAGGCTGGGAGCTAAAATTACTTTGGCCAGTTCCGCTTACATTCAACAAAGCACTCTTGGATGGAGGCCACTGAAATTAGTCCAATTAATTTTAGCTTTCAGACAAACCTGATCAGGTAGCAGGATTTGAGGCGGCAGCTTTGTGACTTGAACTCCTGTCACCTGATCACATGAACTTTTCTTTAATTTATGAAACCTTTGTGTTTATCCCTTTTTGTTATGCAGTTAGTAAACCTGTTTGAAGTATTATTGTAGAGGAAACATTCATTGAGTTATACCTTGAAAAATAAAAATTTGCTGTAAGTTTTATTCTTCCTGGTTTTCCAACTTATTCTGGGCCCAACCCTCTTACTTAAACTTTTTATATTAATCTCTTTTAATTTTGTTATTTCCTCTTGGCTGGAGGAGGAAGGAGTCTGACTTCTGACCTTCAATATACTTTTTATTACAACAATTTGTAATCTTTATTAAACCACAATATCAGGCCCTGTTCCGCTGCCATGCAGGGTGCAATGCATTTTTTACATGCATGATTTGAACTGTGCATTTCTCTGCATTTTGCTGTTAAATAGCAGGACTTTGCATGTCACATGACTAAATTAAAGTAATCGTGAAGTTAAAAGTTGAAGTTTTGAATATAAAATCAGGTTAAAGATGCAAGATTTTGATCCACAAGTCCAGTCTGCCACTCCTCGAGATCATAATGAGGCTTTTATTTTATCTTAGTGCCTTGGGTATATGCTTCTCCATGTCTGTGAATTTGGTCCATTCTGAAAAGCACCTGATTGCTCTGAAAAGATCAAAGCTTTTTATACTATATGTCTAAACCCACTGTAACACCCCTTTCATTTTTTTGAGGACATAGGTGTTTCTTGCATGGGTGATTCCTTGACCTTATATGCATTTTTAGAAACTATTTGGGGAGGCACAGTGGTGTAAGATGTTTCTGGCCATTCATTTTGTCCCATAACACTTCCACTCGTCTATCGTTGCTCCAAACTTGTCAGCCTCTGTGACACACCGATGCAGACTTAAACAAAAAGAGACAGTCGTGTCATCAAATAGCTGAAAGTGACTTTGTTTAAACAGCGCAGGTGTTCAGACATCAAACAGACATCAGGCAAAACAATGTGTTAACTTCAAGCTCTTATCTCAAGGTGTTCCAACCTGCTGTTGGATCATCATCATCATCATCATTACCACCACCATCGAAATATATAGGGAACACTTTATGTGGGACGAAGGCCTTTGAAGATCATGTACATTCTCAGCTGTCCTGAATTGTACCCTGAATTCAAACTGACTGCAGTAACCTAGATGGGCTAGTGTAGAAAGTACTTGTGGATTTATGATTGAACGCAGATTGATAATAGCGTTAGTTTGAATTAAAAAAAAAAAAAAACTGTTGAAATGTGAGAAAGTCACTGTAAAACAAAAAAGCTAAGCAAAAAAAAAGTTTCTCGAAGTTTCTCTGTGCATACGTCGGCTTATCTTTTTAAGGACAATGCGGCATTAAATCACAATATTGTATCTCCTCACTGTAACAAGTCAAGTAACCAGCAGAATATTTGGACTAGTCGATTAGCTGTGCTCTTCAGCTTCAGTGTTTCTACGTGCAAATGTTGAGGAATCAAATATTCACCAGGTTAAATCTACTCATTTAATCAATGTTAGCCTACAAGTTGTTTAGAAATAACCTTGTAAAGTTAGCCTTTAAATCTAGCTTCTCTCTTTGTGGTGCTCTTACAGGTTCGTTTTGACAGTTTGGAAATCGGCTGTTTTGCTCTCTGGTGAAAAGTTAGAAAAGAAGATTGACACCACATTCCTTACAGATAGACACGAGATTGGTATCAATCTTCTCATTGAATTCTCTGCAAGAAAGCAAAATGGCATATTTCCCAAAATGTTGAACGATTCCTTTCTAAAATAGCATTCTTTCGGAGCATCGTCAGTGAGCATAACATTACTTTACAGTAGGTTGGATCAACTTTTAACCAGACACACAAAAAAACCCACTGGACTTCAAAATATCCACTGTGCTCCATTTTCAACAGATGCTTAAAATCTTGCGGTAAAAAAAACGAGATTTATACATAAAGTAGGCTGACCTGTCAGCTAGAAAGCTGCGAATGCTCAGAGAAACCTCACCATATTTTGTGTGACATGTGCCTTTAATTGTGGCTAGTATCACAACCTAGACATGTAAATCAGGGATGATGAGACGTTGATAATGGACCAGATGTGTAAAGGTGGCTACTTCCTGCCGTGACATCGTTGAGTCACTGCGGGTCATCGCTGGCAAAGCCGAGCATTTCTGAGCTTCCTTTAAACTCAAGGTGTGGGTGTTATTTGCGCCGGGGGTTTAGGCACACCAGGAAACTGCCTGCTTTAACCACCTGATCCTTTTTAAACGCTGACGGTGTTGTATCCTTGTACAGACGACAAACATAAGCCCGTAGCTTATGACCTGGTTCAACTGATCTGGGAAATGGATTCAGTTACTTTTGTACCCCAGTGCAGTTCATGACCTTGAGTGGCTACTTTGGCGCCTTTGGTTCTGTTCCAAAGGCAAAGACTGCCATTTCTCCCTTTTTAAAAATGTTACCTCGAGATGCAAAATAATGTGACCCAGTGTAACTTTACCCCTTCGCTCTCTTTCCTTCTCAGAAAGTAACTGTTATGAAGTAACTGAAATGATTTCAGAGGTTGAGCCAGGTCTTATCTTTTACCAGAGATCAGTGTACCTTTCTAGTCTTGCGATGCATGTTCATCTTTATTATGGACTTTGGAGACTTTCAGTAGGTTCGGACACATGTTCCAAAAAGACATACATAAGTTTAGTTTTTTTGTTTTGTTTTAAATCAGTGTTACTTTGTCTCAGTTCTCCTTGACTTGAGTTCAGCTTGAGTAGCCAGTGATGAGTTCTGACAACCATCAACTTAGAGTCAGTGACACTTGGGGAACTTTTACCTTTTAGAAAATGTCACAAGAAACGGTTATGTAACATGAGTAATGAATCATGAAACAGGCTTTTTTTTTTGTTTTGTTTTGTTTTGTTTTTTGTTTTTTTGATTAGAAGTCCATCTTTCTTTTTCAGAAGTATTATTGGTGTCTCCATTTCTCTCTCACTAATCTGTTAGGACCTTTGCTTTCACTTGCCGTTCACACTGCAGCCATGTTGCATTTTTATCCCGATAAGCATTCTCTGCAGTGCATCGACACATGGCTCAAGTGAAAGTAACCTCTATATTGTCAATAGAGCATCAGCAGTATGGAGTTGCTTTGTATTGTTTAAAAAAATTGAAAAAAAAAGTGATGGAAAAAAGAAGGGAGGGTGGCAAACTGTATATAATGATGTCATTATTTGTCTGAGAAAAGATTTGTACTATTGTTTCAAATGTGCACTTATCCTGATATTTTCTCTTTTTTTTGCTGTTTAATATCAGTCAAATGCTAGAGCTCTTGATAATAAACTTAATGATGTGTGAAAAAAATAGTATCCTCTATAGCAGGGTTGAGTCACACACAGCTGTCACTAATAATGAAATGTCCATAGTGCTGCAGAACTTGAAAAATAGCGTTACATTACTGAAAGTTTGATTTTACTGGAGTTTGATTTTTTTATTTGACAGGGAAAATCCACCCTAAAGCTGAATTCAGGAATGAAAACCCACACAGGAATTTTGACTGAAGTTAAACTGACCTTGAGATGTTTGGTTATGTGATAGGACCGTATCATATGACCAAACGTCTTTTCTTAGGTCCATGTAGGTACAAAGAGAACGGGATACAGTGTTGGAAGCGTTCATTCCAATAAATGTTGCTCAAAAAGTTTGATTTTCTGGATGTAAAATAACCCGGATCTTCCACATTGTTGGGCCCACGGAGCAAGCGCACTGGAGACTTTAGCCAGCCAAGCGGCTAACTTCCAGTTTAGCCTTTCACTAAGCTAAATGGGGATAAACTTACCTAATCTTGTGACTCCTGTAGACTTTCAAAATGTTATCGGACTGAAGGGATCAAATGGATTTACAGATGTCACATAGTAAGTCTATGGGAGAAAGTCTTTTTGGGTCCAATTGCGTCACGTGACAGACCTGGAAGTTGTCATTCCACAGTTTTGGCCGCTCAGATCAGATTGGCTCGGAATCCTTGTGCTGTTCCTGGGGGCTTGCTAACTTGAAGTTGAGGAGGACCATGAGATGCAGTTAAAAGCTCGGGGGGGGGGGGCGGTTGGAGGCAATTTGCTTAGCTTAGCATAACAACTGAAAGCTCGGGGAAACGCTAGCCTGGCTGTCTTTGAATCTCTAGAATACAGCCACCGACACTTTTTAAACTAATGGAAACATCATTTATCATTTGTTCATTTCAAACACAAACAGAAACCAAAAAAGTTTTAGTAGTTTCAGTTCTCATGAAACCACAACTTGTATTTTTACAGTTCTGTTTGTGTACAGATTCAACAAGTGAGACACAACTTGTTAATTAGTGACCTTTGCAGATGTAAGAAGGTACATTCTTGAGCTAACTATATCCTCATTCCACATTATGCACACACACTTAAGTGGTACTGATTTTGTGATCTAACTCTGTATTTTCCAAAGCGTAACAATTCTTTCAACATCAGAAAGAAAGCACATGTTGGTCTAACATGTATCGCACTGCAGCTTTGGGGAAAGTTAACCTCTTAAGTGATGTAACCTTTGTGAATAATGTTTTAAGGTGGACTTTCCCTTAAACTTTGACGGGATAGAAGAGTCTTGTACATGTGGTCATTTCCTGGACTTGTCATCTCTCATGTACAGAGACCCAGCTTGTTTTTTTCAGTCACCACAGTGCTGGGTAATGACAGGTGTTTCATTTAGATTAACATTTTATTATTCTTTTTGACTTGCAGGTGTAAAAATTTTCATAAGGTTAAGCCAGCAAGGTGCTGGTGATGAGACTTATCTCCCAAAAGCCAGTTCCTCTTGAACTGACAAAAAGAACCACATGCAAGTTTGATGCATTTGGAAGGTGTTACAGACCTTGGGGCTACAGAAGTCTGCAAAGGTCCGACCTTCACATCAGCTCTCTGTTGTGTCACACCAGAGACAATGAATTTCTTTGCATCTGTGGCTGCTTCAACCTGCTTGTTGGTGTATTTTATTGTGCCTCCAAACACCAGGTTTAGAGTGTATGCTAGACTTTTTTAACTGCTGGAAGTGAATCATCAAAAGCAGTTTAATGGCTTTTTCATGCTTTGGTTTGATTTTTAGCAGGATTACTAACAAACTGTAATGCTAGGCCAAGGCTTGTACTATAGTGGAAAATGTAAATTTAAAAAAAGATGAGGGAGGACTGTTGCATGCTGACCAGTTGGGTCATTGAAGAACTGGTGCTAATGAAGCATTTCTACAATGGGGGTTTTAATTAAGAGTCTCCTATAACTGACTGGCTATTACATCATTATCCAATCCTGCTATTTCCAGTGGCCTGCCATGGAAACCACTAATTTAAGATGAGATCGGTCGAGATCATGGCAGAAAAATAAATGTAGCGTCTTGATCTGGTATCCAGCCTTTTTAAAAACATTGCAAATATGGTCATACGGAAAGCTGCAGGGGAAAACAAACCATTTGGGATCCCAAACCAAAGTTTAGGACAAGGAGCAGCATGCACACATTTAATTCCCAGGATCAAGCTGTGTACATTTTGATTCTGCCTGGCAATGTAAGATGTCATATGGGATACCCAATGGCACTATGAAGAACACTGCTGAGGACATCCATGTTTTGCAGATGCACTGTTCTTAAGATGCTACTTAGTTGCACTGTCTTATGTTTGTTTTGGCATGACACTGTCCTCAATGCAATCCTCTGTCTCCAGTACATTAGAACAGTAACGGTAGTTTGGTACTCCATAAAGTAGAATGGCTCTACCAAAACTGTATAATACTTAAAGATGGATTTTGAAAGAGTAATGCTTCTTTAAAATAGTGAAGCACTGTTAACTCACATGAAACTTTTGATATTATAATTGACTGGTACTTTACTTTCTGTTCGAGGTAATATGATTTGGCAGCTGTTTACATAATGAGAGGTTTCATGTCAGTTGACAGTGTTACTGATAGTTGTGGGATTGTTCACCGTTTCTCTCATGAAATGTTTGTTGTTGAGGGTGTTTTCCAGCAAAATGCGGGGTAGTGGCTTTCCTTGATATTCAACTGTCGTGATGTTGTGCTGTTCTAATGTTCTGGTGTATAGAGTGTACATTTTACCCATGATGCAGTGGGTTGCAGAAGGGGAATGCTAGTGATTTAATCTGCATTTTGCGTGAATGACGTTCATTCTTCATCTGCCCCAAGGGATGCTCTAATTCAAACCAGGCATTAGACTGAATTAATCTAAACTTCAACACTGTGTTGTGTTGCCTTGCTAATGTGGTCAGGTGACCGAACTATTGACACAACTTTGTCAACAGACCTTGATTTTGACTTGATATGCCAGAAGATACTGTATATGTCAAACATACAGTGATAATGCAGAAAGCACAAGAATTTGAATTGGGGAGTCCCATTTCAGTTCGGAAAACTTTCAATGTTTTCAACTGTAAAAGAGTCCCATGTGACCATTTTGCATCCCTACTTCACTAAGCCTTGTGTACAGCTGGGGTTGCAACATGGTTCATGTGGAACCACATGAGATGAGACGACCCAAAAATGTCCTTGTCATTGCTTGCCATACTCCATATTAGCAGAATGTATATAACATTAACGAATACTAACTAGACACGTTGTGGGCTGTTTAACAGCATAGTGCCAGAAAGTGAAGACACGCAGAGAATCTGTAGATACTTAAACCAGGGTAGTCAAAAAAGCTGTAAACCTCGTGTGCACTTTTGGGCATTTTTTTTGTTTCCTTTTGTACATACTACTAGCATTTAAGATGTTTGGGTTGACATGTCTGGTTATAGTGCAATATATTTTGTATGCAAGCAGTTTCAATAAATAAAGGTCGATCTTCCTCCGTTAGCTCCGGCTGATCTTTGTATTTATAAGTTTCAGGATCTCACTGTCAGCTATCAGTGTGCACTAAACTGTGCCAAAAGTTGGATGAGCATTGCTAAAGGAAGCCCAGAATTCTTGTTCGATGATGGTTTGACCTATAGGCCCTGCAGAGGGAATTAGGACGTGCTGTCATTAATACACTTAGCCCTCACTAAGCCCTATTTACATTGTATTTTCTGGGACTACAGCAGCTGGCTCCACTGGCCACATGGCCTACTCAACTGCCATCACTGTATAACTCGTTCTGCTATCCTTACTATTAGTCACTAGCTGGTTATTCCACTGGTATAGACTTTTCCTGAATTATGCTCCTTCACTGTTCTTACCACAGAAAAAAAAACATGGTTTCAGGATGAATTTTTGCAGTCAGTCTATGCGCTCACCGGGTGGGCACTCTCTCTGTAACTGATGTTTGGTTGAGTACTCAGATCACTTACCTAGGTAAAAGTAGCAATGCCACAGTGCAGAAATACTGTGTTACAAATGAAAGTCTTCATTCACAATGTTACATAAAGGTCCAGTGTGTAGGATTAGGGGAATCAATTAGCAGAAATCCTCAAATATGAGGATTGTTGTCTTTTTCTTACCTTAGAATGAGCTATTTATATCTACATAGGGAGCGGGAGATTGCAATGTTGTACCACCATGTTTCTACAGTAGCCCAGAACAGACAAACCAAACGCTGCTTCACATCAGCCACCAAAGTTAGCAACCCCTCCTTGACAAGAGCATCGTAAAAACACTTTTTTTGATATATGTGAAACTGCTTTATTCAGTGTTTTTACTGGTTTAAATCAGCTGGTCCATTTGTTTTGGACAGAAAGAGACTTATATGAATAATTTGGCCAATAAAAAAACAAACAAACAAACAAAAAAACATTTCAAAAGTATTTTCATTAAAATATTCTTTAAGTACCAAAAGTAAAAGTACTCATCATGCAGAATGACCCATTTGAAAATAATAAATTATAGTGCTGCATTATAAGTATTGATGCATTAATGTGTTCATCATTTTAATGTTGCAGCTCATAAATGTGGGGATAATTTTAACTATACTGTATGTACCTTTTGGTGTTGTATTTGTATGGCATTGTATTAATAATCTAAATGGCAAAGTAAGTAGACCCTAAAGCTTTAACATGACACAATTTGTCCCCAAAATGTAGTGAAGTCAATGTATAAAGTAGAACAAAATGGAAATACTCAAGTAAAGTACATGTACCTGAAATTGAAAAATTGCACTTAAGTACTGTGTTTGAGTAAAAGGATCAGTAGTGTGTTCTAGCAATCCAGAACCATCATCTGCACCAACACACTCACCACAGCTGTCTGTAACAAGTTGTGGGTTAAAATTAAAAAAAACAAACAGAATACTTTCTTAGTACTATTTCTCTGCCTTCAAGAGTGTGGTCTAGCCAGTAGAGGCTGCTGGGCACATAATGCAAATTGGAAATACTAGATTTTTCTATGTTGGGATTTTTCTAAAAACAATAACTCATGCTCAGCAGTTTCAACTGTGACACTAGACTAGATGAATGCATGTTGCAGATGTCACAGCCTCCGTCCTCACTGTTGTAAAGTCAAACTCATGCCGTAAAATTGCTGGTTTCAGCTGTTGAGAGGCTCCTACTAGTCTAAATGGTGAAGCAACAGCGATGCCAAGGTTGAGAAACATGGTGTCAACACAAAGTTCCATTTAAAAAGCCAATCTGATATCAGAATAAACATTAGTTATTGTTGTGTCATCTTGCCATGGTGTAAGTGGGATAATTCACTCTGTGACCTGTGTAATGAATGACTGAATGCTAGCAACTCTGTGAGACTGTACTTAAGAACAGCAGTGCTTTAGCTAAAAGTTAATGTCCGAAGCATTGCCCACAATGCTAAGACGATGCTAAGATACTAATATTTGGCAGATACAATGTTTACCATGCTCACCATCTTACTTCCAACACTGGCTAATTAGTGCAAAAGACAAAATACAGCTTGGTCATAAACCAAGAATTGGACAACCATAGAATTTGACCTGATGATGGCACAAGATGAAAAGTCAGACAAACACCAAAGTTATTACACTCCTCCCTGAGGTGAATGTCTGCACCAAACTTGATATTGAGAATGAATCAGAACAATAAAGTTGTAGGTTGCAAAACCAAAACAGTGAGCTAAAATGTGCTAAATCGCTCTGTAAAGTTAAATTAACTACAGAGTTGGGTAATAATCCTCTGTGGGTTTGTCACTAAGCGCAACACCTTTCACATTACACAGTCAAATGAGCGAAAGGCTAGTTAATGTAAAAATTCTAATTAGTACAGCTTTAATGTGTTTTTATCAGTATAATTTATTGAGTGACCCAGAGCTGATTATCACCCTCGTTACTCTTGAACACTGCGGTGAGTGTGTGTTGGGGCAGAGTGGTTTTGGAAAACAGAAGATGACATGTCATGAAGTCTTGCTTCAAACATGGTCATTATAACCAGATATATTGTAACTTGAGATTTATTGTGGCACCTGTGGTGGTCAGGAGTCCTTACCCTCCATGTTTAATTCATAGACACACCTTTGTTCCTTTCATTACAACCTTGTATGCTGGAACATTGTGGCCTTGAATAGGATCAGCATGTTTGGTCCATTAGTAAATGACCAAGAGGATGCTCAGGATAAAATGAGATTATAATAGGAGGCTCCCTTGTGGGGCACAGTGACAATCAAGAGCCAAGGCCAAACTCTTCCGTTCCTCCACTACTTCTGAAACTGGACAAAGGAAAACTCTTGAAATCATTTAAACACTATTTGAGTGGAGCATAATAAGTATTCTAAATGCTAATTTAATAATTCTAGAAGCTTTATGGCTTTTTCAACAAAGCAGTATTTGCTTTGGAAAATGGAAGGGGCTCTCCAGTAAATTGACAAATGATCACCCTAACCATACTGCCATATGTGCAGTAGACCCACTTCTTTATTCAGTCTCAATCCCTGGAAGATCATTATCATGGTAAAGGCTTGAAATGTAGTCATTGGTGGTAATTAATTGCTGAACCTGGTTACACATATCAGAATTGAAATTTAGCTTCAGTCTTTCAGCTAGATAGCTACATGTCCAGGACTAAGACATTTATTTTCTTATTTCTTTAAATGAACTCTGGAAAAGTTTTTGTAATAAAAATCCAGAACCTACTATACGAAATGCATTTAGCTCATGAGCTAGACTCAAATTATTTCACAGCAATAACTAAATTAATACTAATTATTATATTATATTTTATATATATATAGCACCTTTAATTAAAAATAAAAAGACAATAGGATTGTTGATTCTGAGTTATTGAGTTAAAGGAAATTTTGTGCCATACAATAGTTAACGTCACTGAGACCATCTAAAACAGCAGCTAGGCTTTTTGGGTCACCAGGTCCCAAGGGACGGTATATCTCTGTGTGTTGTTTGCATAGTAATGAAAAGATACGCTGTGACATTGAATGATTTAGCTAAATGTAAACATGTTGACAGAAAGTAAAAGTGGACCTAACATTGAACCTTGTGGTACACCACAGGTAATGTCAGTTGTAGAAGATGAGCAGTTACCTATGGTGACTGAGTGGGTTCTTTCTAAAAAAGTAAGAATAAAACCAACTGTGTATAATGTCCTTGATGCCAAACCAGGTTTTGAGACAATTAAAATGGAATAATCTACTGTGTCAAGCTGTACTTAGGTTTAAAACAGTCTAAATTGCAGTCTTCCCCTGTTTGCTGCATCAACATACATATTATCCAGTAATCATCACTGCATATCTGACAAAATCATCAAAGGAAATTTATAATTTATAGTTTATATATAGATATTATAGCTTATGTAGAAAAAGCATATGATTTTGTTTAAGATAGCTAATAACTATTTGAAAAAAAAAAATAGAAATAAGAAAGTAAATCATGACGTAGATGGTTTTGCCTTTTTGAGGACATATATACCAAATGGCAACATTTTTAAATTAGCAACATTTTTTTTATCATTCCTCTTTGATAACAGGTATGTATTCAAGGTGGCAATCTGAATCACTGGCAAGGGCTGGCTCTCTTTATGGGCCCCTCCACCCCAGAAGCCCCAGTGCAACTGCACTGCCTGTACTGTCTATATTAACATCCTTGTGGCATAATTATGTAGAACACAAATGAAGTATTGCGGATCACAAAAATGCTTAAATGCTGCACAGGGTAACCCTTTGCTTGGCAATTAAAATGACTCAGATATAATGAGAGCTGATGATGATGTCAGTGTATTTTTCAGCAGTAAAAAGATTTGAATGAAATATGTTTGTGCCCTTTTGTAACAAAACTTCTTTTACTTGTAATAAAATTCCCCCCAAAAAGAACTACCTTAACAACTTTGGCAAGGTGTATGGCTTTGAATTTGTCTGTGAAGTCACGCTGCAGGTTTTCAGCAAGTTTCATAAAGATTAAGTTAGAGATTTTTCCATTTGTGTGATGAAAAATAAGACTAACTCATTTGTTTTCAGAGTGTAATACTGGCTTTTAGCCACATGGGGGAGCTGTGGTACCGTGTTGATCTACTGCTGCTTCATGTACCAGACACAGAGAAAGAGAGAGAGAGAGAGAGAGAGAGAGAGAGAGAGAGAGAGAGAGAGAGAGCGCCTGGGCCCATATTGAAAATTCATGACATGCACTTCTCAACTTGTGCAAGATACACAGCAAGTATAATGAGCTAAAAGCTGAGAACTTGGTCCTTCCTGACTATTCTATCAGTTTGTATTTCTTTTGGGCTCTGTGTCTGTGTGTGTGACTCTAACTCTCTATGTCATCATTTAAATATAAATTACTGGCACAGCTGTGGCTTTAACAATACTGCAAAAGACACTAGCAGGGAAAAAAAAGGAAAAATCTCTAAACAAACAGCTACTCGGGTCGTCGTAAGGACCGTGTAATGAATTGAAATTGAATTTATGTGTGTAGCTCTCCGTATATTTGCCTTTAATTGCATTTATCTTAATGTCGCTCTATCTTTTTTTGTCATCTGATCCTTCATCGACTCTTCCGACAATTGCTTTTTAAAATTCTGCCACATCTTTCTTTTTCTCTCCCTCTCTCCAGTCATTCTCTGTCTCTCAGTGTCTGACCTAGTTTTGGACAGCCTTTCTTACACGCACACATACACACAGACACAGACACACACACACACACACATACACACAAAACCAGTGTTCCCGCAGGTGCTTAAAATCCTTGAAAATTGTTTGAATTTTGATGTGGTGTTTTTAAGGTCCGGAGACGTCTGGAATATTGATTTGTGAGGTTGAAATGGCTGGGATTGATCAAGGTCATGAAACAGCACTTTCAGACAATATTGCTTATGGCAGGCAGTGTTTTATTCCCATCATGCTCTATGGTTAACTCTCTTCTCTTCTCCTCTCTTCATCTGAGGCTGCTGTTTGTACTTGCAGAGTGTGATGTAGAGTAGTGCTGGCATGTTGCCCCAGACCAGACCAAAATACTCACACACACATGCACACACACACACTCACCAAGACACACACAAATACAGAGATACACCATCCAAAACAAAGACACAAGCACACACACACACACGCACACACACACAGCCCACAGTATATCTTCAAAATATTACTTCCGATACATTTGGACTTCTCGCGTTCTCTCATCACGAGTAAAAACACGCAGGCTTCTGCGTAGGAGGACTTTTTAAAGGAGAGGACAGTGATGTCACAAAGGCACCACAGTTACAGCTACAGCACATGCTGAGCGAGAAGTTTCAACCATCTGGTCAATCATTATTCATAGCGAGGCGTAAACAGTAAAACGTGCCGCTGGGCATGTGTTGCAGCAAGTGTATGATAGAGAGTGAGGATGGCGGGCTGCTAAACTGTTATTAACACACTGCTGCCTCGGCTAATCTCAAAGGAAGGTGAAGTGGTAAAGATACAAAAGCGAACAAAGTTTGTCGCCCTGTTTCAGAAACCACCTGGACTAAGAACTGTGCAGTGTAAAATGTTTTAGGGAACATTTGTCAGTGCTGGCATCCTGCTTTCATGCTTTTCTGCATAGGACTTTTTTTCCACTAAAGCTTCACAAGGGTCCTTTTCAATTGTGGCACCAAATTACAGAACTGTGTGAAAACAATGGCGGACTCAGGCTGTCTGAGGGGCAGGGGTGAAAAACTTTTATTTTTATTTTTTTTTTTAAAGTTCACCAGCTGGTTGTGGTGAAACACAAGTATGCAGAAAATTTTCTAGCATGTAGACCAGCCTATATGGCAGTACACCATGTTTTTAAGGCACAATTTTAAGGCACTTCATCATGTTTTCTGTACCAGAGGGACACCGTAAAAGGCACAGCATCATGTTTTCTCCACTAAAGGGACACCCCAGAGAGCACTTCATCATGTTATTCTCCACTGGAGGGACACCCTAGAGGGCACATCATCAGATTTTCTCCACTGGAGGGACACCCTAGAGGGCACTTCACCACGTTTTCTCCACTGGAAGGACACCCTTGAGCACCCTTCATTATGTTTTCTCCAATGGGGGGACACCCTAGGGGGCACTGCATCATGTTTTCTCCAATGGAAGGACACCCTAGAGGGCGCTGCATCATATTTTCTCCACTGGAAGGACACCCTTGAGCACCCTTCATTATGTTTTCTCCAATGGAAGGACACCCTAGAGGGCACTGCATCATGTTTTCTCCACTGGAAGGACACCCTTGAGAACCCTTCATTATGTTTTCTCCAATGGAAGGACACCCTAGAGTGCACTGCATCATGTTTTCTCCACTGGAAGGACACCCTTGAGCACCCTTCATTATGTTTTCTCCAATGGAAGGACACCCTAGAGTGCACTGCATCATGTTTTCTCCACTGGGGGGACACCCTAGGGGGCACTTCATCTCATTTTCTCCACTGGAAGGACACCCTAGAGGGCACTTTATCACATTTTTTCCACTGGAGGGACACCCTAGAGGGTGCTGCATCATGTTTTCTCCACTGGGGGGGACACCCTAGGGGGCACTTCATCACATTTTCTGCACTGGAGAGAAGTCCTATAGTGTACATCATTATGTTGTCTCCAATGGAAAGACACCCTAGAGGGCACTTTATCATGTTTTCTCCACTGTAAGGACACCCCAGAGGGCACTTGTTTTCTCTACCAGAAGGGCACCCTGGAGGGCAGTTAATCACTTTTTCTTTCTTTGAAGGGCACCCTGATGGCCACTTCATTATGTTTTATGTTTAGCTTCTGAACTTTATTGGTCTGAAGATGCAATGTTTCGGCATTGCTTGACTGGAGCTAGACAGGTTCACACTTAGAGTAAAGAAATGTCTTTTGATGTTTGCAGTATGATTTTCTTTTTGTAACCTAGAAAAGTACCAAGCACAAACGTTTGCCCTCTTCAGTGTACAGGCTCAGTGATTCACACAGTTCAACCTATTGTATGGTTTAAACACATTTACGTGGTGTCAGGTGCACATAATTAAAACAAATCAAACACTATCATGGAAATACAGCACACAGAGAAGATTCAGGCCAAACCGATACAGGTTGTGGATTTTGTTAGTTGGTAAACAAGGATGACAGAGGTGATTGTTAACTTAAATGGCAAAACATGACAAAGAACAAGGTGTACATACATACGCAAGGTAAAAGCATTGATTACATCATGCTGATGTCATGGTCAATCAATTAAACAACACCAATAAAAATACAAACATGCAAGATACCTTATCAAAAATCAAATATTTGAAAAAAAAACCCACTTACTATATTATACAAATCAAACAAATTTAAGTAGACAATGTTTAAATAGGGCGGCAGGGTGGTGTGGTGGTTAGCACTGTCGCCTCACAGCAAGAGGGTTCCTGGTTCGATGCATGCAGGTTGGGGATAGGTTAATTGGTGACACTAAATTGGCCATAGGTGTGAATGTGAGTGTTAGCCAGACCTTGCAATAGTCTGGCGACCTGTCCAGGGTGTACCCCGCCTCTTGCCCAGTGTCAGCTGGGATAGGCTCCTCAAGAGGATAAGCGGTTACAAAAATGGATGGATGTTTGAATATATTCAAAAACATATCTTAAAGGACACTATAGCTTATTGGGGTTTATTTTGGGGCAAACTGTTATATATTTTCACCTCATGGTCTTAGTAAGTGCTGAGAACGTTTCCACTGTAAACATCCACCACAGCTTGCAGGCTGACTTTGTGGTTCAACTTCGACCCACCACACAGCCGAGATACATAGGGCATGCTAACAATGTGTCACATAGGCGGAGCTGAGTGGGGGTTTTTACCTTTGATTATGCATTTGGTTATGGAAGGTTTGGAAGGATATAGTATATATTAACTGGTACTGAATTAATGAACTACATCTTTTTAACAACAGGATGCATTGATTGGATTGATTTGATGTGAAATGTAAAAACACACATAAGGCTGCTAAAAAAAATAAAAAACATAAACAAATCATTTTGGATCAGAGGGCAAGGACATCATGTTTGCCATTTGCCAAATCAAGACTTGGTAGGGCCAAAATGGAACTGGTTCAGTCCAGAAAAGTTGGGCAGCTGTAATCCTGTGTGTGGTTACTCTGTTTCTTCCTTCACTTTCGATGAGTCACTTTCTGTCTATGGAAAAATGCCCGTGAGCAGGACCTCAGCTCCTCAGAATGGTTTGTTTTTCTCTACTGTAGACTTACTTTGTGATTTAAACTGATTAGAAAGATGTATCGTTGCCAGTTTTGTTCTTCTAATGCAGAATTCAATCATTAACAGTCTACACTTTCCATTCCGATTCATCATGACTAACAACAGAAATGATACCACTCTACACTTGGGCCAAAGGGTCCATAGTATTGTTTCTGTGAACTTGAGGGTTTGACACTTTAAAGGAGCTCTATACAATATAATATATAACCATTATTTGCTAAACAAAGATAGTAGTGCAAGTAATGGCGTCCTGACCAGATGCCTCAGTAAAACCATTACATATGAACAATACAAGACCTGAAAGGAGTGTCTGCCACTTCCCACGCAAAAGTTTAGATCTATAAAGACAAACTTGATGGGAGAAGATGTGCACTTTTACAGAAACTCTGACCCATTCATACACACATTTTGGATTCAGGGGACATTGGCGACACAGATGCTGACATGGTGAATTGGAGCCCGATTGTTGAAATTAAATGTGAGAAGAATCACCATACGTATAATGATACTGCTCACCTATTTAATTTAACTTGATATCACACTCATAGATCCTCTTTATCATAAACATTCAAACCAGCAGTGAGCGATAGCTTTTCCATAAGCACCCTTTGATTGTAAAAGATTGAAGCCTACTCAAATCTCAAATTCTGCTCAATATTTCATTAGCGCTGAGTCACCATCACATTGCCAACACAGAGGAGAGGGTTGTACTGTATGCTGCTGACACTCGTAGGCAGTTGTGGAGTGCGCCGCAGCTGTTGAAATGCCAGGATGATGCCAATGTGTGGCAGGTGGCAGGATTCAGGAAGGTCTGGCTTGCCTTTGCACGATATTAAGCATGAATATTCTGACTCCTTTTCAGCTCAACCACATCACTGATGAAATTATCGTCATAGCTCGTAGAAATCCAAGATAACATTAAATAGCATAAAATAATTACAGAACAGAACAGAGTAACAATAGTCTACGATAATACCTTTTATGTGTCACACAGTATGATTTTAGTCCTCAGATAGTTTTTGTGCGTAAAATCTCTGCACTGAACAAGACTGTGCGCACACAGAGGACACCACAGTGACTGCCACACACACTCTGCCTTTTCCAGTCACCTTACATATATCCTCACCATCTGCACATATGGATCGTGTAAATTAACAAAGTTTGGAAATACAGCCAGTGACAGCTCCCACACAATCATTACACACCATATTCTCATAAGGAGTCCTAATCATATTCATAGTGCAGGCCAAGTTTACCATAACAAATTTAAATAAATAAATAGTGTTCACCTATAAAAAAAATCTAATGATATCCCAGAGTGGGATCCCACTCTGGGATATCATTAGAATTTTTTTATAGGACTGACTGATTGACTGATAGTCACAATCATTTTGGCAAGGTGTGAAGCAATTAGTCTGATTGCTGTAAACATATAAATACTGCAGTGACACTAATGTTGTTGCCATGATTCAATGTAAAGAACCACTGGTCAGCAGCATTAATGAGGTGCTCTGCATTGACCATTTATGGCTGAATGTTGGCATGTAGAAGGAGGGATATGAGGCTAATCGCACGTGGATCAACCACACTGTGATGTCTGCAGACATTTAGAGAATGAATATTGTGCACTGGCAGGTGTATGGAAGATTTTGTAAATCAGATCAATTCTGACATATGTGTATTTCCTCATTTGTACATATGAGAACATAAAGAGTGGATTCTCAGCAGAGTTTTATAAATGAGCCTCCAGAGAATTAAGTCACGCTCGCTCTGTGTGGTTTGTAATCTGAGCTTTTCTGTTTGTGGTTATGATAATCAGTCCAGCGGTGCGTGCATGTTAGTGTATGTCATGGATGTATGTAAGTTGCTAAGTGGCACATGATGCCAAAATGGTTCAGCTGCCTTGTATGTAATTACCCGAATGATGTGGGAATTATTGTCACTGCTTTTGCACTGTGCGGCCCATAGAGCAGGTGCACTAGAGACTTCCTAGCCTAGCCAGCTACTTCCGTTTTAGCCCTCTGCTAACTCGAATATGAGTAAAAAGATTCAATCTTGCGGCTCCTCTAGACTTTCCAGATGTTATTGGACTGAATGGATCAAATCCTGATAGTGAAACAAGTCATTTTGTCGGAGCTGTGACGCTCAAAAAAATTCATCCACTGATTTAAAGACATTTCTGTCACCACATACGTCATGGGGGAAAAAGTCTTTGGGGCTTCAGGGCATCCAGTGACGATGTAATTACACTGTTTGGCCACAGTGAAAATTGGCTTCAAAGCCTGGCACACTTCCTGGGGGCCTGATGTGAGTCCCTGTCTGTGATTCCACTAGTTAGCTAATCGCCACTCCTCTGCACTGCGCTCATATGGCGGTTACTGTTCATCATCCCAACCCACAGCATCGTTGCGGAAGTGGATTGCCCAACATCTGATTTCCCCCCAGGTTAGCACAGTTAGCTCTGTCAGCACTGTTGCCATTGTTAGCACTGTTAGCTACCAGCTCAGCCACCTCCACGTTGAGAACTGTATGCAGACAACATGAATCAGACCCTGATTCATAGATATGCTCTGAGACTGGCATACAGCTCCTTTGACTTTATATACAATTTATACATGGTGGATTTTGAATGCAATAAAGGTTTAGTATTTTATCACCAGAATTATATTCAGCTGGTGTGGAGAGGGCCTTGAAAAAACAACCTTTAGACTTTCAGGTAGTAGGATAAGATTTACAGAAAAGATTACTGAATAGATAAATGAATAAATAAAATGAGGAGGAAAAAAAGAAAATATCTTTTTCGTGGTGGCTCAGCCTGTTCTCATTCCAAACTCGTCAAATACCGCTGCTTTGCCAGTGATCTGAGCGTTAGATACTAAGGCACAAAGGCACCTTTCACAGCGGTATAATATGCACCGTGTGCCGGTAGTTATCAATGCTGTGACCACCCAAAATCAGTGGATTTTTGCGTAGGACATACAGCGTTATGAAACACAGCAGGTGGCAGCAGTGTGTAATGTTGCCGGCAGTTTGTAACACCGCCAGTAACAACGTGATATAAGGAGCTGGATAGTCCCAATAGGGCAGGCAGGCAGGAGGGGAGGTGGATTGGTCCAACAAACCTGGACTTTTACCCAGGAGCCTGCTGTTCACTTCCTGTGTCAATGTTGAGCCAAACCATGATGTGTTTTTTTTTTCACATGCTTTTGTTGCACAAGGAAATAAAGAGGTGTTTAACAAATGTGAGTTTATTTTGAAAAAGACTCTATGCATCTAATGTGCAGAAACTGTACATTTCCTGTGAAAATGGAAATGTATTTTGAAAAGACATAATGCATGTAACAAGCATAAATTAACACAGCGTCCTGACGTCAACAACAGAGCAAGAGGATACTTAATGTGTCATATGCAGAGGTGAAAGTCCAGACAAAGCAGCAATATTTGACAAGTTGGGATGAGGACGTGTTGGGTGGCCAGTCAAAGTTTCCTTCAGTGGTGTTGGGCCTCTAGGCACTCTAAAATCCTGGTTATGGCCCTGCATGGTTCTCTGCACCACACATTACCACAAACCCTGTGACTAAGCAAACAATCCTTTTACCCAGTGAGAAAGAGCAGTTATGTAGAATATGAATAGCTGCAAAAGAAATTACCTTTAATGGGTTGTGAGATTGTGAAGATTGTGACTCATAGGAACATGAAGTGCATCAGAGATCTGTAATAGTGAAATGACATGTCAGAAGTGCGTATTCCATTGACTGTCACGTAGTTTCCTGCAATATGAAGATGAATCTGATTACATGTTTTCTGCCACACCAAGCACACAATTTGTGTTCTGTAAAAAAAACATACATTTTAATCATTTTCTAGCTGTTACCAAGTCAGGGAATGGCGACCAGGTTTATTTTTGCAAGATCCGTGCAGTATAAATAGCTGTACTTGTTATGAAGGAAAATGTTTGCAGTGAATATCTCGGTGTGACTTGTCTTCTTCTGCCTTCTTCAGTGTGTGTGTGTGTGTGTGTGTGTGTGTGTGTGTGTGTCTGCTCTCTCCCTCCCTCCACCTCTGCCTGCCTGCCTGTCAGCTTGCCTCGACCACGTAGCAGCTTCCTGGCAGCGGCAGCCGCTTGTGTCTACTCTCCCTCCTCTCTGACACACACTCACACTCATACACACACACACACTCAGTATCAGTAGCCTATGTAGAACCACGTAGCACCAGCTTTGGATTTTAACCACCAGCAGCAGCAGCAGCAGCAGAAGCAGCAGCAGCAGCCGGAGCGGCTATGGATCTCTTTGAATTCGACTTTTTCAGAGACTGGGAGCTGGAACAACCATGGTAAGTCCTGCGCACACTGCTTTATCATCTTATATGTTTTTATTATGTGTGCGTGCTCAGTGGGGACTGTTTTAAAGGGGGGTGAACGGACATGGCATCCCCGCTTTGGTGATGAAATCAAGGGTTAAATTGCGTTTTTTTTTGTTTTTTTTTGGGGGGGAGATGGAGAGAAAGTGAGTCCCGGAGAAATCGTGCAAACCGTCTTTTTCTTTGTCACCGTAAAGCTGCCGTTGTTGCTTGAGACGAACCGGGAGGCACACGTAGCCCGCACACACACACTCACACACACACACACACACACACACACATACACACACACATACACACATGCACACACGCCGGCTTTTTACTGTCTCATTGTGATATTAAGGAATGTTTGATTTTATGTGCGGGGCTGTGTGACAGAGCGGTGACATGGTGGGCAGCAGGGATGCAGGGAGACATCACACAATGTGAATGAATGTTAGGTAACATAAGTTTGACACTTTGATACCAGAGTTCATTTCATTCCAGTCCCTAAAAAGCTCATCCGCTTATAAATAGTGTTGGTAAACAGAGTTGAGGTGAGTTTAGTCTCCACCTGGTGCAGCACAGATGTTGGTGGTCGGTGTGGTTTTGGGGAGACTCACAGAGTCAGGGACACATTTTGAAGGAGTGAAGTTGGGTTGTGATGATTCTGGGATGTCAGTGGAACATTAATGTGTAATGAATGTGCATCTCTGTAGTCAATCAGTTAAGCTGTTTAGTTTATAAATGCTTATGTCCTCTTGAACACACAGCAGTGTTTTCATGAGATGTGTGATGAGTGTTGTGCTATAGTGCTCTGTACGCAGGCTCACATGCTGCTGTCATGTGCAGGCTGATATAGAGTTAGTAGAGTGACTTCTTTGTGGATCCATAGAGCTGAAACAGTTAGTGGGTAAATTGATTAGTTGATTGTCAAAATGAATTAGCACTGATAATCCATTAAATGTCATTTTTTAAGGAGAAACACTAAATATTCTCTGGTTCCAGCTTCTCCGAGGGGATCATTTGCAGCTTTCCTCTGCAGGCATGGGATATTTTTCATTTTTTTGTTTGTCATTTGGACAAAACAGGATATTTGGAGACGTCACCTTGAGTACTTTGTACTTGTGATCAGCCTGCTCCACTCTTACTGACATGTATTAAACTAAATCATTTATCAATTGGTAGAAAAAATTGAAAGATTACTCTATAATAGAGCTCGACTGATAAATCACCCAGGCTGATATATATGCAGACATATCAGCATCTGTGTATGTCGGCCAGTAAGTAACCAGGTCTCACCTATGCATGGTTTGTCCACAAGAGGGCACTGACAAGTTGATTTTTCCACTCTATATCGTGGTCACACTGAAAAAAAAACTTTAGGGGTTCCGCATCATGTTTTGTTTTAACTGAAAATATATATATCGACCCATATATTAGCAGATTTTTAAAACTCCCAAATATCATTAACACTCTCAGTGTCAAAAATTTAGAATGCAGAGGGCTGTTATCTGTAATGGCATTTAATAAACTAAATGATTAATCGATTAATAGCAAAAATAATTGACAGATTAATCAGTGTTAGAGCTCGACTGATAAATCACCCACGTTGATATCGATGCAGGTATATCAGCATCTGTGTAATGTCGGCCGATAAGTGACTAGGTCTAACCTTTACATGGTTTGTCCACAAGAGGGCACTGACAAGCTGATTTTTACACTGTAAAATTTCCTACTCGGTATATCTTGGTCACATTGAAAAAAAAAATTAAGGGATTTGCATCATGACTGTTTCCTTATGTATTGTTTTGATGTTTAAAAAAATTAAAAAACTATTGGCCCATATATTGTTATCAGATCTTTAAACTCCCAAATATCAATGACACTGTCAGTCTCAAAAACTCAGTATGTGTAGGTCTGTAAGCAGAGGACATAAGAAGCTTCACATGTGCTGAGAAATGCTGTTCAAGGCTTTTAACACTGGAGAGACCAAACGATGTACCGAGAGGCCGCCAGCTGACAGAAATGAAATACAATTCTATTCCTCTGCATGATTTTAAATTTATTACAACGTTGATTTGTAGAGAGAAATCAGATGTATGAAAAGAAATGGAAGGGCTATTTGAAAATTCAGAACAGCTTGACAGCTTGGACCCCAGTCGCACTGGCTGGCTCCCAGTTTAGGCTACAGTGTGGACTGCAATTATATAGAGCTTTTATCCAAAGCCCTTTACAATTTCGCCCACTTACAGCCAACCCTGAAATTAGTGGACAGCCTATTCTACCTGCTGAGCCACTGCTGCCCTGCTGTATGTGTGAATGTGATATAAGGAGATAGGGAGTAGATCCATGGCCAGGGAATTCCTTCTGGATGAATAAAAATAGGAAATGCCTTTGCAATTTTGATGATAAAAAACAATCTAGATTTGGAGCATGTTGCAATAAAATTTCTACATGCTGGATAAATATTGTGCTGGATATATTTTGGGCATAAAAGGTTACATGAAGTCTATACATCCTCAGGTAACCCTAAAAAACTCCATGTGTCATGAGATATATTTGACTGCAGGGTTTTGTGCTTAATAAATACTGTATTGAATGTATTTTCGGGCTGTTTCACACAGTGCTACAATAGCAAGGAGGACTGTAAGAGATACAGTATATATACTGTATAACAGTCAGCCTTGCCACTTCAACAAGGTATTGTAGTGGGAGCACAATAACTTGGCAACCGTGTTGCTGTTTTGAATCCGTACTCCAGCGGGGAAAGAATGTGAGCGAGGAAAGTGACACACACTGCTGTCCCTCAGCAGCCACCATGGAAGAGCCCTGGAGCAAGGTACTTAACCCCCCGCTGCTGGAGTGGAGCCGCTCAGGGCTCAACAGCAAGCTCAGGGTGTCTACACATGTAACGCCCCCTCCCCACCACCACTCCATCACGCCGCTGCTGTCAGTTGATCCTGATGGGAAATTAGGCTCGCACAGAAAAAAAAGCTTCATTACAGAAAAGAAAACACAGGAACGTGCCAGAAACAGCTGATTAAAAAAAAGAAAACAATAAGCAGAGCTGCTGATGGGTTGATCAGCTGAAAGGTGAAACCTGATTAGAAGATGCTCCTTGACATATGATTGCATGTTCATGCTCATGCATAATAAAGCAGGATCTGGACTCATGCTTTTAGTCAGTGTTTCCTGTAGATGTCCTCAGACGGTGTAAACGCTGGAGACAAGCTCATTCAGCTGCACCACTTGAGACGGTCCTCACTGGGGAAATTGCTGCACTGGTCATTTCCTCAAAAGCCTAAAGCAACCTATGTTTATGTAGGATTGGACGATTTGACCACGGATACTTTGTTGAAACATTTTCTGAGATTTTGCCATGCTGCTCATATGATGGTAGAAATCTCTTTAATATCTCTGTGTATTAAGGCACAGACGCATCAAATCGACTTCAGAGAATAAGCGGCAATGAAGGCCCCCTGCTGTGTCGCCTGACATCACTGTGTTGCACATGAACACACTGCAAAGACTACAGGTGACGGTCAACCAGCATGTTGCTCTTTGCCTGTATGAGAGGAAAGAACTCTCCACACCAGCAGACAGCGGTAGTCCATATTCATCACTCAAAAAGGGAAACTGGAAGACCGTCTTGACGCTAGTTAGCCAGTTAGCACAATAAAAAACAGAATCCAGTGTTGAAAGAACAGAGTATATTGACCGTGCGCCAGTGAACAGTAACACCAACTGTCACCAACATTTCTGCTAAAGAGCTCAACAGTGAAAGAAAATAATCTAACCTTATGTAATGAGTTGGTTTTGGTCTCACTCCCTCTCGACTTAAGCTCTTTGTTTACTTTCCTCACTTAATTTTTCTTTTTGTGCGCTGAGCCGAACTGCCAATCAGAGTAATTTCATTCACTGCTGGGCTCCGCTGGCTCTGACACTGACTCAACAGGCCAAAAAAAAAAAGCCAATGAAGGCAAACGATGTGCAACACGCTGCACCAACAAGGGTGACAGATTCTCTCCGATGGCCTAACATTGGCCGATGGCGACCATTGGCCTGATTTGTCAGCACTTTTAGCCAAGTGGTTCCCAACCTATGGGTAAGGACACCTTTAAAGTTTCACAAGATAAATCTGAGGGGTCACAAAAAATTAATGAAATAGAAAAGAAGAAAAAAAATCTGTTGGGTTGCAAAAAATGATATTGATCTTTTGGACTTTTTTTCTAATTCTTTGTTTTTGAGTATGGAGTCTTAAGCGGCAGTTGATCAGGTATGCAGACATGCAGAAAGTTGGCAGGTGAGCAAAGTTGGCAAGGCTTTTACTTCTTACCCAGCCTCTCTTTTTATGTTCTTCACTTAACTACCTCCATCAATTTTCATATGTGCAAACAAGTGGCACACCATAAAAGCTTTCACAGAATAAATATTAAAAAAAAAAAAATTAAAAAAAATGCACTGTTAGCCCCGTTTATACAATCCAATGTGCTGAGACTTGCAAAAGACATGAAGAAGTAGACAATAGCCAGAGGAGGATATTTGCAGTGTCTTTGAGCTTGGCCAGTCTGAATGGGTATAAACACCTTTGCCTTTAAACGTGGTTGACTCATACGAATCAGTTCACTGTGACTATACTAAACCCTTAATCTAGACAAATAGAAATTCCTCCATCCTCCAGGCCAGAGAAAACATGATGACATGTATTTGGTCGGGAATGAAGCCAGCGCTGCACATGATGTTGTTGCTCCTAACCAGAATCTAACCAATGTCTTTTACCAGCAGCTCTGGAAAAGCTGCTTTGATGTAGCTGATGTATCAGTGCTAATAAATGTTAAAATGGACTCAACTGTCCAAGATTGTAAAGAGAACACCTCCACTACGGAGAAGAAAACCAGAATGGAGAGAAAGTTATTTTCAAATGGACCTATTTTTCCTCAGATTTTACAATGGATTTTACAGGCATAAAAGCTGACACACACCTTCAATAGAAACCATGAAAATCAGTCAGATTGGAGTTAAAAGTCTGTCACTCGCCATTGATGTGCGGCTCCTGTTTGACAGTGGATTTTCCCTTTCAGGGAAAAAAAAAAAACGAGAGAGAGAGAGAGAGAGAAAACAATCTTGAAGCTCCCCACGCCTTTGTTAAATCTGAACGAATCCAACACTGTAGGTCTCCTCCTCCTCCTCCTCCTGAAGAAATACCCTTTCATCTCTTCTCCTCTTTGTTGCTCTTTCTCCCTCCTCCTCCTCCCATCTCGCTCCTTGTTTCATTCTCTCGCTCGGAGATCTGAAGGCTTTGTATAATTGTAATAGGGCTTGCATTGAATGTTGCGTACTCCTCGCTGTAATTGCCCATCATGTAGCTGGCTAATCATGGCAGTGGAATCTGGGGGAGATCGCTTTGACTGTTAATTGACACTGATGGTGATTGGTTGAACCGTTTAAGTAGTTAATTAGGGAATTGATTACACATATCGTCAGCATAGAAATCTAAGATTACAGCTGCGTGTTTGGGAGCTTAAAAGTTCACATCTGTGGGAAGACACTCTGACTACTGTTATTATTATTATTATTATTATTATTATTATGACTGGAGCTTTAAATTGTTTGAATGATTTTTTTATGCTGCCCTAAAATGTAAAACTAGATTCAACATTTTGCAGTTGTAGTCACAATGATGTTTCTACAATTTAAAAATCTGAGTCTGGGGATAAGCTCACAAGTGGAGAAGATGGGGTCTGCAGGAAAAAAAAATGGTGACAGTCAATTTACAGTCAATGCATTCAATGTTCAGTCTCGCAGTCCAATATTCAATCTGCCCGTCAATCCTCCCAAGCTCTCAATCAGCTCAGTCACACGTGTGAGCTCAATACACACAAAATCATTCATCACACTGAAATTTCCACCCTCGCCGTGTGATGGGCCTCGGCTTGCCAAACCAGCTCCACTTGATGATACTTCACACCAGCAGCTCAGAGGCTGTGAAAGGAAGCTGTGTCTCATCCCAAACTGCCAAGAATTCACAAACAAATGCTCAAAAACTAACGGCAGATAACACTGAAGGAAGCTTTCTATCTGGAAGAAATCCTTCTTTATCCCATACTGGTGGGACAATTATCCCTCAGGGCTATAAAATAGGAGCTCAGTCAGCATGTGTGAACCAGAGTGAAGAAGCTGAGAAAACTAGTGAGATCACCCAAAGTCCATCTGGGAGGAAGCAGTCGCTGTCCGTGGTCCTGAAACCTTTCATGAGAAAGAAAACATCCGTCAATTTTCGGTTTTACTTATTATTGTTCTGTTCCACATGAACAATACACAAAGACAAATGCAAATCAATAACTAAAATGAATACAAGTATTCTCAACAACCAGCTGATTAAAACAAAATGGATATAAGGAAAAAATCCTGACACACAGTCTCAATGTTTTTGAAAAACAAATATACAAATTTCACTCAAAAATTGTAACGACACTGGCAGAATGACATAAATCCAGTCAGACAAACCATGACTAATTAGAAGTGGGGCTGCAAATAACAGCTCTTTTTGTTACTGATTAATCTGTCAGTTGTTTTGCCAATTATACTAAATTAATTGTACACATGAAAATTTCCCAAAGCCCTCCGTAAAATCTTTTTTTTTCGCTCTTTCTCTTTTTTTTTTTTTGTTTGTCTGACCAACAATTCAAAACCCAAGGAAGAACCCAAAGAGAAAAGCAGTCAGTCATATTTAGAAAGCTAAGCCCAGGGAATCTTTAACATTTTTTGCATGCTAAATTTCTTATATGATTCATCAAAATTGTCCTAAATTATTATTTTTTTGGTTGACATTGATTAATTGGCCAATTGTTTCAGCAGAAACCCCACTGTAAAGACAGTCTACTTGTTTAAATCTGCATTAGTTGACTTTTTTTGGCCACTTGGGGGCAGTGCAACAAGGTGTAAATACTAACATATTATCTTCTTTAAAGAAAAACAAAGGTAAACATGTTGCCATATTAACATATCCCGCTGAATGTCCAATATATACTCTTCTTTTAGCTCTGCTTTTGGTCTCCTCCAACTACTGAACTACTACGACCACAAACAGACCAAAAATGCACAAAAAGATGCCTTACAATTACAAATGATGCAAAACAACAGGGGAAAAAAAGAGGTTGAACAAGGTGGGGGGCCTTTTGCTTATCCGTGCCCAGGGGCCCATTGTCTGATAATCCACCCCTGCTGCTACAGTTGAAAACAACACTGATGAGAGCTGTGAGACTGAACCTGAAGTTGTGGGCAGTAAGACAAACTGGGTGAGCTCAAAGATGCTGAAGTGCTGTGCAGAGGTGAAGGAAACTGAGTTGGGTGATAATTCTCTGTTGGTTTGTCATATAATTAACAATTTTAAACACAGCCAATTGAATCTATTGTTAATATAAAAAATATTGATTGGAGCAGCTTTAAGAGAGTGTTTCTAGATTTTTAAAGTCACCAGTTTCATCTGGATTTAATGTATTCCAGAAGTATTTATTTAATTCTGGGCCAAAGCGTAATTGCAGGGACTTGTCAGTGATCCACTGCAGACTGAATTTTTTCCTGCAAAGGATGTAATATTATACAGATGTGTCTTTCCAGCTGTTCATACATTTTAACAAGGAAGTAATAATGACACAGAATAACCAAATCAACTTAAAATGTTTTCTCAGTTTCTTTTAGGATTTAGATCCAGTATCACTGCAACATGACACGAGGCTGTAAACAAAGAGCTCAAGTACCACATCTGTGACATATTAGGATTTTTTTTAAAAAGAGCATCCACCATATCTCAAGAGGAGATGTGAAGGATGTGAGTAATTCTCAGCTGAATTGCTTTGGTGCGATTACGTACAGTTTGTGCATTCTTACAGATATCTCTCACATGCCATGAGCACTTGCTGCTGACAGCTGCTTTTCCCACGTCTTTTTACTATCCTTAGCAAGAGATATCTATAGAAACACTTGAAGTAGAATAACACTAGAAACAGCGCCACTGTCAGTCATCAAAGTAGTGGAGGGGATAATAAAATGCCTCAATATCAAGAATCTTAAGAAGTCATAATTAAGGAGGCTTTGAGCTAATTGTTCAGCAGACAATCCACTTATATTATCACCTCACACAAAAACCTTTATCTTCCATGCTTTTAAGTCATTTTTGATAATTAAGGTATAAAAATTGGTTGTTACTGATCTGGTATAAGACACAGGTCAATAGTTAAAACTTTATTATTGAGTAAATTTGGACCCCTCTTTGTAGCAGAGAGCTGGAGAGTAGACATTTTAAGGTTTGCACTTGCTCCATATAAAGAGCTGAGCCATCTGTTCAGTTTCTTAAGTGTCTTATAAGAAAATAAAATATCAACCATCTGGATGGGATATAAAATCCTCAGCAGAGCATTTATCTTTATCAGTGAAATTCTGCCCAACCAAGATGTAAGGAGAGTACGGTCCCCTTCCTCCCACCTTCAGTTTAGATGTAAGCAGTTGGCCTGCATAAGGACATCTTCTCTGACACTGGAAAAAGATGGAAAGGAAATATTGGCATCCCTTAAAGATGAGAGGAAATGAGTGATTATACATATAATATCAATAAACTCTTTCACTGTTGTTCTCATCTGGTCCAGGGGCTTTCCTCCTCTGTATGTTTTCTGTAGCTACATCAGTGGTAATGGAAGCTTCTGTTCCCTCTATAGAAGTGGATGGCAGATCTAATCCAGTGAAGAAGGTTTTTGTGAACTCAGAGGCATCATTCTTTGTTACAGAGGAAAATCAATGAGCAGAAAGTGGACTGAGGATATCAGTAATATCAGAAAGAAGTGTCAGCATCCTGAGCTAATTCACTAAACACTAAAAATCAAACCTTTTTCAGAAGTTTTGTCAGATATGTCCCAGGTGTGTCACCGTATTCACTGACAAAGTGAAAAAGGTGCTAAGATTTTTTTTGGACATTTCTTCTGCAGATGTATTATAACACTGTAACAGCACCCCAAGTTAACTTTAGTCTAATAAAAGGAGGTAAATAGTGGCCCTTTGTGACAAAATCTACCTGACATACAGTATAGTATGATATATTCTGTCTGACACCAACACAGAGATTAACCATTACAACATTATACCTCAGCCTAGGGTTCGATCTTGGCAAAGTCATACAGTAATTCCCTACACAGAGTAGAACTGTGTTGACCGTGTAAACAAACAAACTGTATGAAGGAATAAAGCATTTAAGACTTATCGAGTGTTGGAAACGTCCAGAAACATGCTGTCTGCCATCTGTAGTCCAGGGTAGTGTTTCAATGCTGCGACTTCTTCAGGGGTGTCGAAGGTCTTGGAGGCTCCATCAGCCATAATTTGCACCTCAGCGGGACACAGTAACGCATATGTTCTGTTACATGCTGCGTTCCCAGAGCATCAACTTCACCTTGTCAAATGTTTTGTGCTTCTTGTTGGATAAATGATGAAATCTAATAATCACTGGCCAAGGGCACAGGTGTGATTTACCTGCTCCAGTTTAATGTTTTCATAGTCTGCAGGAGGAGGAACTCTGGTAACTAGATCTGAAGGAAACTGATCGAAACACGTTCCCCATTCATGTCTTTGTGAATCCCTTTAATGTGGATATTGTGGCCATGTTTGTAGTCTTTCAAGGGAATTGATCATATTTTAATGATATCACTGCCTTTATCGATTCTGCTTATTGGTCTGATTTCTTATTGATTCCTGATACGTTTTCTGTGTGGGGAAAAAAGGAGGCCTACACTCTGTCTTCACTGTAGGAAGTCTGTCTGTCATCATCTAAAATGGATGAAATGAGAGAATATTTTCACAGCATTCGTTTTCACTCAGGCCTTTTCAGTCAAAGAAAAACTCTGCTAAGCCTGTCTGTGTGACACTAATATTATCATAACAGGGTATTTACCCTTGGTAACGGGCGTGCTGCTTGGTTGGGAAGCAGTGGCACTCGTGCGTAGAGTGTCATGGCATTCCTGGAAGTCCATGTTGTGCAGAAAGATGTTTCAGCATATTGCTGGTGTTTCCACCCTGAGCTGAAATCATACAGACATTGCAGCAACACTGTTGTCATCTTTCTTTGTGAAATAAAGCCACACCTTGGAGTTTCCAGCACACATAAATTTGACGTCATTGTTCCACAATGTGCCGGGCTATATGTTGATATTATATCACTAATGTGATATGAGACTAGATATTGTCTTTGATTTTGGATGTTGTAATATTGTAAATGTCTTTCCTGGTTTTAAAGGCTGCATTACAGCAGGGTTGGGAAATATATTAAACTCAATTTACTGCATAATTTCATAGCACTTCATTAAACATTATTGTAAAAGTAGTTTATTTAGTATTTTAGTAATTTGTAGTCTGCAGTAGTTTAGTGGAGAATTCAAAATATGGAGATGTTTATCATTTATTGCAATATAGCCTAAAAATATCGCAATATTATTTAATGGCCATATTGCCCAGCCCTACATTACAGTAAAGTGATGTAATTTTCTAAACTTATCAGACTGTTGTATTTACCTTTACTCAGTTATTTTATCCACTTGACTGGTGATTATTTATCAAAAAAATTGTGAAAGCACCAATAGTCAACCCTACAATATGCGCAATGTCAAAAATATTGCTATATTTGATTTTCTCCATATCACCCCACCCTGCTGTCAGAACATGTAGGCATCCGTTAAAGGAACTAATAAGCTAGGCGGCATACACCTCTGATGGATTGGACACTTGGAACCAGTTCCCAACTGGAAATGGTTCTCGATCCCCATCACTATTCAGAAAGCTCTTTATTATTTGCAACATTAACACTTCCATTGGCGCAGGACATCGTATGCTTTCCCTAAATAAATTTGATTATTGCACACTCCACTTTCCCCCTGCATGTCATGGATAATTAGCCGAAAGCCCACAGGGCTCAGTTAAGTGCAATATGGCTATTAGCTATAACAGAATTATCCCCAGATGTCAAACCTCTACTTTATTTATTGACTTGGAAAAATATTTCTGTTAAATCTTTAAATAAATTGAATTACTAAGAAATTTTGGACTATGAAAAACATGAACTCTGTAGCTAGACCATCACACATTCTTCATCTCTCATCATCAGTGAAAAAAAGTGATTATTTATTAGTAACGTCTTCAAGAATTCAATGAAATTTCCAACACAGAATAAAGCTATAATTAAAATAAAAACAACAGCATTCACACACAGCAAATCACCATGACAAACATCAGATGATAAGACCCAACAGGCACTCAGTGGCTCAATGAGGTGCAATAAAAAGTCACTCATGAGTGCAGCTCAAGTACTTATACTGAGGTATGTCTCTCTGAGCTGCAATATCTTTATTAAAAAAGACTTATAGGGTAGAAGTGAGTGTTCCGCACATCAGAGCCCGTTTCAAACAGCTCACATGTAAGCTGTCAGCCTACCAAGTACAGGATGGAGATTGTTCATTGTGTTGAGATATTATTTTCAGTTAATGGTGTGCAAAAATGCAATAGCTTTGTCAATAGATGTGACTAAAAGCCTTGTAACTACTAATTAGACTATAAAGCAGAATAGCGTACATAACTGTACCGGATCTCCCCCATGGGATCAGATCACTGTTGGAGCTGCTGTTCTAATATTGGCAGAGTTACCCACCTTTTAATACTCGTATTTATCTGTGTAGTTATTGCTCCAGAGTGCTTTTTATGTCTTTTTTTAAAGATTACTTTTGGGGTTGTTTTCTTTATCAGAGAATTCACAGTGGAGAGATAAGGGGTGGGTGAGCTGAGTTTTTTTTTTTTTTTTTTTTTTTTACCACATTTAAACCCACAAAGAAAGTGATGTGAAAATTACCAGAAATTGGAACATCCATCAGATACGTATCAGCATACAGTGGCTGGAAATTGTGCATGGTAATATGAAATGTGTATTTTTTAGTAATGTATTAATTTAATTAGTAAACTGCTTGCCTCAGATAATATCCATTCATTTGCTGTGAGAATTGAATTAGGAGTGGGTCAGGTTAGTTAATGAAGAGCTTGCTTGAAATTACATTCTTTAATTTGTTGTTAAAACTAATTAAGAATTTGTTTAATTAGTTAATCAAGTATTTACTTGAAGTGGTGTTCTATAATTTGTTGTGAAATTTTAATTAGTAATTAGTTAATGAAGTGCAGTGTTTGCTCTGTAACAGTGACTCAGACAGGAGAGTTATGTCATGGTGATGTAACGATGTGATTCTCTGTGATAACATCGGGTGATTCACCAGCATCAGTCTCCTGCTACCAGCACTCTTACCTACATGTAAATATAATAAGCTTTGCAATCCAAATAATAATCACTATCATCTTCTTTACTACAGCATATTTTTAAAAAACAGTTTTAACTGCTGCACCTTATTAAAAAACAAAATTCAGTCGCGTACATAATAAAAGTCGTGACTGGGCAAGGCATATCAGCAGGAGTGTGTGTGTGTGTGTGTGTGTGTGTGTGTGTGTGTGCGTCTGTGTGTGTTGGAGGGTTTAGAGAAAGAGAGAGCTCGAGAGAGCGAGAGTCTTGGCAGTCAACACCAGGTAGCTTCTGCCCTCGTGCCCCCAAGATACCAAGACAATACGCACACACACACACACACACACACACACACACCCCAGGCCCCCGAGGTTGGCAGAGCCATCTGCCAAGAGGAGCATGGTGCTGAGGAATGATAACGCATGCACACAAACACACACACACACACACGCTCTCTTTCTTTCTTTGACACGCACACAGACACACACACACCCTGCCTTGAACCCAGTGCTCTATAGTTCGCTCCTCTCTGCTGTAGTTGGCAGTTGATATTGCTGATACCCACTTTGTGACTGTATCTGTATAAATGTGTGTTTGTGTGTGTGTGTGTGTGTGTGAGTATTTTAAGGTGGCAGTAAGCCGACTTGATTCTTGCTTTACACAGACATATTGGGAGCCTGTCTAGCTGTCTGTTAGAGGATGTTTTAGCCTTCTGAACTTGAATGTTTTAGCAGGTTCATTGTGTCCAACATCATTATGGTGAAAATCAAGATGCTGTGATGAGTCTGCACAGGTCCACTTTTGTAATCCTGCACCTGCAATTATAATTATATCATTTATAAATAAATAAATGTAGATTGCAGAGGGGAAAGCATACTCGATGTTTCATCACACCAGCCTGTTTGCTGAGCTGCATACTGAGACCTCTGATAAGTCACGCGTAATTTTACACACAGCTTGCACAGGGCAGGCACCGCAGGCATCACTAACACGAGGGCACTGAAGTCATGTCCTCCATGTTTGTATCTGGGAAATTTCTGGCAAAATTTTAGCAACTTGGAGGGATCTTTGGCACTCTACAATTAGTGTAGAAATGACACTACAGTAGGTGTTTTTTTTAATTGGCTGATTCTAGTAAAGCTCAACATATTCAAAACTGAGTTCAGACATACGTACATGTTGGGATTACTACACCTACTGTCAAAAAAAAACCTTGTTACTGCTATTTAAAACATAGATGGGGAAGGGCAGGTGTGTTTGGGGACCACAGTAGGCTATTTCTAAAATCCTGTATACAGTGCGAGTGGATATAATCATTAATTATTTAAATCTTGTGACAAGACACCATAAATTTAATTATAATGGACCTCCTGTACTTTTCCACTGTAGTGACTTTTTTTCTGTAATTTTAAGTAAACCTCCACACCTACACAGTTGCTTTTGTCACTGAGGTTAGGACTGACAAAAATATGCTGGTTAAAATTAAAATTAAAATGCTGCAACACTGAACATTTTCATCTTTTTTTCTTTATCCTGTTTTTTTTTTTTTTTTTTAAATTTCAAACCCAGCTTGCCGGCTTCTAATTAATGTTTTTACAGTTTTCTATGTTTCTGAAATATTCCAATAATATTCTCTAATGAGACATTTTTGACTATTTTGATTATATTTGACATTAATGGCTTACAAAACATTGTACAGGTTGTAGTTAGAATTCACATGAACATTACATTTTACCATGCTCAGTTTTGGAGAAAACTGAGGAGAAAGATTAACTCATGAAGCTGATGCCGGCTGGTTTCTATCTGCAGGAAACAGCTAATGATATTTAGCAATTTCTAGCTAGCTGTTTAGCAAATTACAGTAACAACAGTATGTGCTGCTTTGTTTCACTTATTACTGGACTATACATTTAATACAATTCATACCATATGAAGTAAGTTATAAGACTATATTAAAGACAATATTCCATGTACTGCTTTTGTATGTAATCATGTAGCTAAATAGCATAGCAGTAACACTGACATGTAACTTATCTTATATCTTGTGGTTGCATTATCTTAGGGGTGTGTAACTCTCCTTCTAAAGCCCTGTTCACACAGGACTAGTATTACCAGAGGACCTCATGTGATGTAGAAATTATACCTCCACCAGGGGAATGATTCAGATTGCCGCCATGGAACTACACCTGTGTTTATATAAAAAAATAAATAAAAAAAAAATCATATTAAATTAAAAATGGTGCCATTTGCTGTGAAATGCAAACCCATCATCTCTCTTTTCTTTTCTTTGCTTTTGTTTTCTTTCTTTTCTTTTCTGGGTAAAGTAGTCAGTAGCAATTTGTAACAAAATTAAATGCTTATCCTACAAAAACTATAAAAACTCTGAACTATAACTATAGTTATAGTTACTATACATATAAAAAAATCTATTCAATTTTATGGATGATTTCTAATTCTCTGTTATCTTTTTACATGCACAGGTATGCAATGATGATTGTTGGGTAACATGTAGATGTTACAATATGGCAGCTAGTTTAGGTGCAAAATCCATCAAAACTGAAAAGCTAAGCACATCTGTGAGTCCAGTGAGCAGCCGTGCCTTTTAAACAAGAGAGAAACAAACAGGAAGGAGAAGTAGCAAAGCTCCCTAAATTAGTTTCCTTTGGATTTTGTATCAACAGTTGCCAGTGTGTGTGTGTGTGTGTGTGTCTCATACCTAGTAACTGGCATGCATTAGGGCCCGTCACAATAGCATGCACTGGGACCAGTCGTAACTACCTTATGCCCCTGACCCCCACATGTGTGTTCCATGCAGCACATTCACATAAGCAAAGCCTGTATTTTACTTAAATTTAACATAGACTCACTGTATTTTGGACATCACAGTATTGACCTTTAGACATAGATTATTTAAATAAATACCTCCAGGTCAGGAATCAAATATCTGTGTCATCATTTTTCCCTCATTTGTATCTTTTGGCCCTCCAAGAAGCATCTATTCTAAACAAGTTTAAAAGTAAAGTTACTTTGCCAAACATGAAAATGGAGAATAACTTCATGCAAGTCTTTTGAAATAAAAATGATACTTTATTCAATGACATTTGATTTAAAACAAAAAAAAAGAATGCTTTGAGAGCATTAAAAAAGCATGCAATGGGGGAGTTAAAAGCAGTACATGTCCAGAATACAGTGAGTGTTCACAGTAGTCCAGACGGCGTGTTTCTTGGTAGGATTTTTTTATGATTTCTCTTGAGTGATTGGTCCAAAACATGTCAGTCAAAGTTGTTTTGACTCGTAAGACCCTCCCTCAGAGAAAAGAAGGCAATAAAGTGAATTTACCGCAGCAAGTGTCCAAAACACAGTAAGTCTACATTACTGGCATTATCCGTTGGGTATCCGTCAGCTCACAGTCATTTTTAGCTTCACTCAACACAGAAACCATACACAGCACCACTACAGTACAGTCTTAACCTCCTTTTCTCCTGCTATCTTTTTTTCGATAATAGTTAAACCACCAGAGCTAGTTCTGCCTCACAATGTCTCGTCATCCATCTCATCTTTTGAGATTTCTGATGGGCTTGATAATTACCAAAGCAGCCTCAATATATATAATAGAAAACAAAAAGTCTACATACAACCCCAATATTAATATTATCAATATTATTATTATATTATTATTATTACATGACCTCTGCGTATGGCAAAATATGGTAGGTAATTTGTGGTGAAATTTTGCATGAAAAATTACAGATAAAGCAGATTCATGCAGGATTAAGGACCTCTATAATTATTACAAATTATTAGAGGTCCCCACGTGTTACTAGTCACATGTGGGCTTTAGATGATTTGATACATATCTAGATACACAGTCAGCAATCTGACACAGAAACAATACAGATACATTTGTAACCACAAGATACACAAATAAATATAAAAGGACAGACTTCACACAGAACACTAAGAACTTGAGAGTGTTTTAAGAAAAACATTTTGGTCACATCAGCCAATCAAACCCCCTTTAAATTAAAGGTCACGTCTCTGCGAGTCGATTGTGTGTTTGTGTGTTTGTGTGTGAGTGTGTGAGTGTGTGTGTGTGTGTGTGTGCACGTGTGTGGCAGCAGCACATTTAAGAGGAAAAGACACAGAGAGCTGGAGCTAGTTAGCCTCACAGGACAGTAGATTAAACACTGAATTTAAAATTAAACAGAAATAATAAAACTGAATTTGAAAGCAGGGAGACGTTGAGGAAGTGTGAGCGAGACAGAGACAGAGAGGGCTAATGACGTAGCTATTCTCGCCGAGGCCAATTTACTGTGAGGTTTCGAAAGGTCATCTCCTACATGGAGGCCTGTCTGTGACAAATTACATTATTTACACCGGGTAGAAAGAGGCAGCGAGACCCGGAGAAACGCAGAGTAAAAGAAGAGAGAGGGATGGCAAGAGAGTGTGTGTGTTTGACTGTAATTGGTCTACAGTGTTAACACGAGAACCCCGAAGACATTTGCTAACACACTGCCTAATGATGCTCTTATCAAAGCACAACACCTGCATTTTTGACATGGGACTGCTATGTCTTACTTGCCATAAAGAGATGTTTTACCACAACATTTTGATGTTTTAATTTTTGAGCACAGTTAGGACTGTACACTGCAAAACCCGCTTCAATGTGCTGCTGTGGAGACGTTAACTTGATCATTATAAAAAGGAAATTTAGAATTTCAGGCAATTATCAGCAGCGTATTTGCACAACTGTCTGTTTTACCATTCTCCTTCACACAGCAGCTTTTTAACGGCTGTCAGGTTATGAAAGCTTTATTATTTACTGCTGTAAATGCTTGATGTCATGCAGGTCTTTTCAAGGAAATCCCCTGTGGAGCTGAGGAAGTGATTTTACTTATTTATTTATGTGTTTAACCTTCATTTATCCAGGAAGTCCCTTGAGATTAAAATCTCTTTTCAAGGTAGACCTGACCAAGATACAACACCATTACAAAACAGGTTACAGAATTACATTATGAAACAGAGTATGCCAAAAACAGACAAGGGACAAATACAAATAGAGCATGTTAAAGGGACAGTTCACCCCAAAATTAAAATTATACATTTTTCTTCTACTGCATCTAATGCTAGCTCACCAAGCACCACTGAGCTAGCTAACGTTACAGCCCATCTTAGGAAGACGCCATTAATGTTTACATTTTGTACAAAAGCAGGATCCTCTCGTTCATGAGTAGATGCACACTTCCTTCAGTGTGGTGATTCAGTTTGTTGGTGTAATTCAGTAGAAAGTAAATAGTTCCTACATGAAACTGCTCACAGCAAGGTCTGTGGATTATCTTGAGTAACCAGGTCATGATTTCCGGAAAGAGACATTGCTGTTGAGTTTTTCAAATGTGTGGTTATTTTGGTGCTTTGAGCACCACACGCTAAGTGCCATCTAGTTCCATTATATTGGAGAGAAGGCAGACATCTCTACAGCCGATATCTCTAATACTCAGCAACTCAAACCAAAACAATCTGGACTGATAAATATCACTGCAGGTAAGAGTAAAAAAAAAAGTGTATTTGATTTTAGGCTGAAATGCTCTTTTAAAAGCATTCAGGAACAACAGATAAAGTATACAAAATCAGGTTTAAGAAAGCAGTTGCACTCTTCTGTAACATGGATTTGTCTTTTATTAGAGCTTTGAATTTGATTCCAGCAGCAAAGCAAATTTGCATCTTTGCATGAGGTGGACTTGCACTTAAGTGAACTATGCAAAGAAGTATGCATGCAGGAGACATTAATTGCTGGCGTGTTTAAGCAGACGATACTCTATGATTTTGGCCTTGAAAAATACAAACTGGCCCGTGTGAGAGAAGCTGCCTGGCTGGCAGTGAGTCAGGAGACAGACATGGAATGTAAAATAATGGAAAATGCACTAACATCATATTTTGCAGTATGTATTTGCAAGCTAGCTTTGCTTGTCCGTCATGTCCGCCGAAAGGAGAAAGCTGTTCTACCAAGTCCTGAGCAAATCCTTGTGATGTTTTCGATGTCTCCCATTAGTTTGTCTTAAAGAAAAAGAAATGGTTGATTAGCATGAGCAACACGGCTGGACAAAGAAAGGAGCACCATCTACAGCAATTCAAACTCCACCAATGGAGAAACAGAAGCAAAAGACCCCACCTGCAGTTTGTGATTGACAGGTGATCTCTAGAAAGTGTAGTGCAGAAGCTGTTTGATTGACAGGTGATCCATGGGAAAAGCCAAAGATGGAGAAAACCTCCCCACATAAAACCCTAAAATTTGGAAGATGCTGCAACTCCTACAGTATGTTACATTGTGGTGCAAGATGATAAGGTAATAGATTATCTTTTATTTCATAATGCTCCGTCATTGATTCTTTATTTTCACTACACTCAACAAAGTAGGACTAAGCAGTAAAATAAAGACATTTCAGTGGTTCCTATTTCCCCTGAAGGAGAGGACCCAGCTCCCCAAAGACCAGCTTAGTGTGTGCGTATGTCTGTGTGTCCCTTGGGCTATCCAGAGAAGGGAAGAGCCAAAGGGATTACCAGCTAAACGGTTTGGGACTTGGGAATGAACAGAAATATTAATATTTAGATTTAACTTCTTGCAGGAAATGTTTTAAATGAATAAAGCATAATATTTGATTAATGTCTCACAGCTAGTGCACAAAAGTGGACTTTTTATTAAAAATATAGATCTTAGGTTGGTTATTATTATGACAGTGCATAGTGTGTAGTGTGTAGGTAAAAAAAAAAAGGTGTCATGATGGTGGAACTGAAAGACTAATTGGAGAATTTTGCGTAACAATTCTCAACATATTTTCTACACTGCATGTTAAAAATGTGATTGTAAAAATTACAATATGCATTTTACACCTTGTTTTAGAGGTGTATTGTTTATGCAGATTATGAAAGCCATGTATTAAACTGAATTTTAGATTTTAAAACATTTTTTAATTTTGGGCACAAAAGTGGTACAAAGTATTTTATTTGAAATTATATGTTTAATAATAAATTAGTAATTAAATTATGCCCCCCTATGGATTTTCTGTGTTATTTAGATTTCCAAGGATGTAAAACCAAAAAAAAAAAGAAAAAAAAATGTAATGATTCAAGATGGAGTTCTTAAATTGTTACATTCAAAGGCAATGGTTAAAAAATCCCACTGCTCGGCTGTTCTCAATACTTGATTGAAAAATTACATTTTACTAGACTTATTTTGGGGATATAAAACTGAGAAAAAGAGAAAGACAGATAAACACAAATAGAACCAATCTGCAACCAATGGGGCTGAAAAATTAAACCAATGCGTAAAACTGCAGTTCCTCTAATGACCACTTGAGGCTGGCTCCAGAAGCCAGTCCGTAGACCCTCATGTTAAAATACCCAACATTACAGCAGAAATAAATACGTTTACAGCCCAGCACAAAAAAAATGGTTTGGTCCTGATAGCTAATTTCCCCGTTCACAACAACTGTTCGGGTGTGAATTTTTATATATCTTACAGGTTTACATTTTATTAAAGCTTAAAGTTATGCATAATTAAAGGCTCCAGTCTCTTGTCCAAATATGGTCACTTCTGGTTCCAAAAAACCAAGATGGCGACGGCCGAAATGCCAAACTCGTCGTGAGAGCATAAGTGCTAAAGGCAACAGCAACATGAATGCTACTGTCAGCATCTAGAAGCCACGAGGCTAACAATTTAGTAAGCTGGTGAGTGGGTCATGAAATGCAGGAAATGCAAAGGCATCTGACAGAGGGAAAACATGGGGTAGTTTGAAATACCAATATATCAGATTATGAAATTAACTCTAGTCTATACAACTAAAAGTATGATATATTAACTTACCATCTATTTATAAATGTTAATGTCCACTGCCATTTATGAAAACGTCAGTAAAACATGTCACAATTTGTGAACTCTATGAATTCTCTATTCACAGGCAGCAGCTAGCTTTTAACCATGCTTTGCAATTCCAGCTAGCTGGTTAGCGCAGAACAGTAACAACCATATGGGCTCTTTTTACCAGACTGTTAATTAGCCTAAGAAAATTTCAGCTAGTGTAAAGCTAAATATTGCAATCAGCTGTATTTAATATAATATTAATTGTCCCTCTATACGTATCCATGTTGAAGCTAGGCAGTTCTTTTTTTTTTAGCAAAAATGTGATCTAACCATTTCAAAGGACGTTTCCTCCCTTATTTTATCATCATTTCCGACCTTTCGACATCACCGCTTAAGTGTTGTTCCCCAAAGTTAATAAATAAAAGCGGTAATAACTTTTCATTCGATGCTCAAAGTTTATTATCAAATGGATCCCAGTCCTCATTTTCTCCTCCACTGCTCCTCTGTCTCTGTCACTCCTGCTCCCCTCCAGGACATTTATTACCTCTTTATCAACTACTTCATAATTATCCTGTGTCTCTCTCTGCCTTCTTCTTTAGTGTCTCCCCTCTCTTTCCTCTTTCTGTTAACCTTTTCCTATCTCTCTCACCCCTCTTCCTCTCCTCTGCCTTCCTTCAGAGGCCTGCTAATACATTTGTTATCAACCTACTCCCTAATTAACATGCCCCCTCTCTGTCTGAGGCCTTCCTATCTCTATTACTCTGCTGAGATGTCTTCTTCACTCTCTCCTATTTCATTCTGACTTCTTCTGCATCTCCTCTTTCAGTCTTTCTTATTTTTTTTTATGAATAGATGAATTTCAGGACGGCTCCTCATCCTCACTTCTGAGGCTCTATTATCTAGAGACAGACAATTTGTCTGTCTGAAAGCCAGCAGGACTCAGAGATCTATTTTCTGTGTGAATGTGTGAGCTTGTGTATCCCCATCCCTCTGAGCTTCTCTTGCTTTAGCACTATGTCTCCGTATGTTTTTGTGTGTGTACCAGCCTAGTGGGTCCTAAGCTGTGGTCTTAGTCTCTGAGTCTTTGGCAGACTCCCATGCTGGGTTCATGGGGCGTCTGTGTGATGGCCATTAGCATTCGCTTTAAAAGTTGACCTATAACATCTCCTCCTCAGTGGAATTTGCTCTTAAGGTCCTGTATCTACTCTTAAAAAGGAAAGAAAATCTCGTTTGTTTTGTACATTTGACATTAGGAAACAGCTTACAGCGGGTAGCATGTAATATTTGTTATAGTGGAATTGTTTCCACTAGCATGAGTATCGCTAACAATGCTACGAATTCATGCTCTCTCCCCTCCAAACTCCCCACATCCACTCTACACCTCCAAGCATGCCTGCAACTGTACAACACACAAGCCCTCATTAGAAAACACTGCTGCTTCTCCAGCACATGAACAATAGTATTAAATGTATTTCGATCTGTTTGCATATGTTTGTATTTGTCATGTATGCAGGCGGAATGTGAACATTTTTGTCAATGCAAGTAGTTACTGCAGACTTGGAGTGTGATGTACTGTCTGCTGTCATGCATTAGACTTGTCTACAGCTACTACTGCATTGTGTAACTCTTTTGTACTGTGCCAGCATAAGTTAGGCTGCCCAGGCCAATTTACTTACCTAAGTAAAAGTGAAAAAATCCAGGGTGCTGTTGCAAAAAGCTGAACCTGGCCAAAAACTTTGTGGCAATCCAGTGTGATGCAATCCATCAAGGCCCTGCGTTGGCCAATTTAAATATGTGTGCGAACATTCCTGGTTGATTGTAACTTGAACATGCCATACATCTACTGTTCAACATCACTGAGGAGTACAAAATGATTGATTGTAATAACTGTGCAGCATAATAAGGTTTGCAGCGTTAAAAAACGTTTTGCTTTATCTTGAAACTGGACTCAGATATCCTCTCACTAACATAGTGTTATTTGAATCTGAGCACCTTCATATAGAGGGCCAAAGTGACACTAGGACCCAACCAGAGGAAAACCATACTGACATTTGTAATAACACGAAGAACTGATCAATCAGCATTGGAACACAACAAGTAAACAGTTTTAACAGCTTTTAACAAACATAATTTCATCATCATCATATAAACCCTACATTATTGCGGATTAAAATGGTATAATCCACTGGTTCTCAAACTATGCTCCATGCACCACTGGTGGCACTGACAATGGTCAACAATAAATCTTTCTGTTGTGAATGTACCTGCCTTCTGTGTGAACTGTCCGTAGCTTAACAGGGCAGGCCTACACTACTGTATTTCAACATCTGTTGTAGTGGTGGTAATCTCTACAAACAGATATCTGCATATGTGTGCAGATATCTGTTTGTAGGTAAGAGTCTGTGTGGGGAGGAAACGAGGCAGGACGTATCTGCTGAAATACAATGTCGAAATCCATTGGATATCATCTGATAACATTTTAGCTTCTTATTTTCTGGTATCAACCAGTGGGTTCCATGGTGGTAATGGTGGTACATGGAGAGCTTAAGTTTAAGTTTAAGAACCACTGGTCTAGTCCATGGATGAATTGAGGAGCTGCAGCTAGCTCAGATAAGTCTTTGATAACAGACAGAGAGGAATGAACAGTGAGTTAAAGAAGCTAGTGAAACAGAGGCTAGCCTGGATGTGACATCAGGGCTTGGCTCTCATTGACTTTGACATTGGTATCCCAGGTTCATGTTCTAATTATTAGCATAGAAAACATGAACAACTCTCTCTAAACTAGGCACACCATGCCAGTGATAGGGTGCCAGGTGGCTCTCTGACCATTTTCTAATTCATGAAAATAAATGGATTCATACTGGGACTTTTTGCTCTTGTTAAAATGTAAAGAATATACCAGAGTGCATAAAAAGCAAGGGAGGATCCCTAGACCCCCCATCAGAGGACTGGGCTAAGCCCCAAATGTTCTCAAATTCTAGAAACACCCCAGCTTACCTGACCTGTGTGCAGGGCTGCTGCAACTGGATTTGCCTCTTGACAAAGATGAGTGAGGACAGCAAACCTTTAAGGGTTATAAACAGGCAACACATTTATTATGTATACTGATAAATATTATTATGTTATGTTTGTTTATTAAGTGGCCTCCTGCCATTTTGCAAAAGTGGCCCCTGGGCAAAGACAGTTGAGTATCCTTGTCATAGGGTATAAAGTCTGGAGCTGCTCTGTAGACAATGAATGCTGAAAGATAGGTGACACTGAGAGCACCCAGGGGAATGTTCTGAGTATATGGGTGCATTTTCTGTTTCATTCTTTAAACATTACAATAGGATAAAGCACATTTGGGTATAAACAAGAGAACATTCAGTCTGTGGATCCACAAAATCAGGCTCCTATTCACTGTCTACAGAGCAGCTCCAGACTTTGTCCCCTATGACGTCATAAGTTTGAGACGTCCTTCTGTGGTTTCTTGCTTTGAAAGAGAGTAGCTCATGTTCACAAATATTGTTTAAGCATTCCTAGGCCATTTGAATAATGAACTCAAATTCTTAATCTAGGTGGTGTTCACCTTTAAGCTGCAGTGCATTCAGTAATATTTATAATGGCAGAGAATATTCTGCAGACGCAGTACAGTACATTTAGGTTTTGTCTGATATCACAAAAGAAAACTTCCAGGTCGCACTACATTGTTCCAAAATATTTTGCTAACACAAAGTAGTTAATGGGTATAACTTGAAGGCAGTACAGTGGCATAAAAGATCATCCTGAATTATACCTTTCAATAAATAAACATTTAGTACTCTTTCAGTGAGAACTGACCATTTTAAAATACAGAACATATTACTGTCCCATCCTAGACAAAGAGGTGTGTTCTTTCTAATCATGTGTAATCCTGACTACACTACTGCTAAGCACAGTAGGAAAAAAAAACCTTAGTTGAGCCTCATTAACCTGTAGATAGATGGCAGTGGTTTGGTGAGGCCAGACTGCAAGCTGTAAGCCTTCACTCTGCCCGTACAGCTAGTGGAGAAAATGGCTAACAGGGAGCTCAATCAATACGCTAAGTGTGTGTGTGAGTCTGGCTCATGTTCAACTGTGTGTGTGTGTGTGTGTGTGTGTGCATTTGCATTATGTGTGTCTGTGTATGCGCATCTGTAACCACGCACAGGCTGTCTAAATGTGTATTGATCCTGAGGTGTTGTTTTGTGTATCTGATGGTCTGCTGTGTTTTAGTTTCATTAAGTTTGGCTCGCACACACAAATGATGACGGATGAAGTCAACTGAAGCATGATTCATCAGTGTGATTTTTTAAAGTAGTCTCAGTAGTCTTTTCAGCTCTGGGGGATTGGATCTGATGCATTTTGGGTAGTGCGGGACAGTTCCTTATTCCCAGTTTGAGCCCTCTTTGAGCTTCAAATATTCACACACTCACACACACAACAGGACGAGAAGAGACGGGTCTGTGTCAATACTTGTTCATACATTGAAGGCTGGAGATGCGATTGCTTTATCCTCAATGTCTCTCTCACACACACACACACACACACACACACACACACACACACACACACACACACACACACACATCCCTGTGCCCAGTTGGTCCTACTGTCTGTGTTTATTGTTGTCCAAAATCCCACATCTCTTCACTCTTAGTTTGTCTTTCAAATCATCTCTTTGATGCTCTCATCATTATTCCCCTCTCCCTCTCATGTAGCTTGTAGTGTGCTATTCAATAGATGACTGGAGAAGAAATAAAGCTTCTTTTTATGCTTTTGCATGTTTCCGTCCGCCTCTTCAAATAATTATATAGCATTTGTCTTACTCAGTCTCCTGAGATGAGTCTGATCTTAATGAAATAAATTCTTTAACAAGTAACTGCAATATACTATGCTGCTGAAAGATTACTGTCTTCTGGACACACCAGTATAATCATACCTTACTCTCTGAAAATAATACAAAATAGGCTTGAATTTTCTTTGTAGTATAATTGTATATTACAGCATAATAAGAATATACACCTGAGAGGAAGACTTGTTGCAGAAAATAAAAATAATTACACCAATTTTTTTTAAAATGTTGCTGTTTTTCTTGTTTGATACAGGATGCCTTCCATTTTTCAAGCCTTTGGAGTGAAAACCTGCTGGCAAAGTGTATTTCAATCAAATTTTAGGCCAAGGGAGTGTACAAAAATGATTATGTGGGGAGAGGATCGTAAATAAAAGTTTTACCTCTTTACAAAAGGATCCCACTCAGTATGATTAAATTCTTCCTTCCCTACCCTTCCTTTGACTAAGATGAAAATTGCAACATCCTACCCCCAACTTCTCAAATACATAAAAAAAAATACTGAATTAGAAAGTGCATAAAGAAATTTAAAATTATGTATCCTTCAATGGCTTAAAAATTAAGCCACCATGGAAGTGCCGAATCTGGCTTCAAGAGTGGATCACTCCCCACATACCCCCATGTTGAGGTGTCCAACTTTACAGCAGAAACGAACATGTATACATCCTGGTACAAAAAAAGGTTTTTGTAGAGGTTTTTTGTAACAACTTACCATTGGATACATTTTTTAAAAACTCACCCATTTATATTTTATTAAGACTTAAAGCTATGCATAGTTAAGTGCGGGGCTGCTTTGAGTGACAGGCTGTCTGCAAGGCATCACTACAGTCTATAGCCACATTTCAACACTTTCGGTATGGTACCTTTGGAATCAAAAGTAACCTTTCAGACATGGTACCTAGACCCTTGGTCCATTTAGTGTTCCCATCGGAAACAGTACTCTCAAATGTGGGCGGAGTTGTTGTGACTCACTGCTCAGTCCAGCACTCACTGTATTACCTCTTCACCAGTATCACAGATGGAAGTGTGCACCTCATTTATCATTCACAGAACGGGGATGCAGAGTATCTCTCAATGAGATATTTAAAAATAACATTTGTGTATTTAGTCCTTCTCCAGAAAGTGCAGGGGTTTAGTGTTTCCAAAGCCCACAGGAACAACAATCCACGACACTTTTTTTCTCCAAGTGAGGATTACAATATATGCAGTTCACATAATCTGGTTGAAATTAATATATATTTTTCAACACTTGAAGATCCACTAATTGGCCTACTAAAAGTATGTCATCCAAGAGAGACAATAAAGATTAATGAAACGGTCAAAGTTGTCACATTGAAATTTAAGGTGTGTTGATGGATTCATGTTGTCACCTAATGCATTGAATAACATAACAAGTAAACATTCCACCTTAACAGTCGTGGGCAGTTGACCCAGTGAATTAAGTTATTTTTTCTCAGACAGATGTAAGACCACAAAATAATAGGTGATGTCATGGTGACTTTGTCCATTATTTTTATACAGTCCATGTGTACGCCTTAAGTTTAAGAGTGGAATAATTCTGACATTACCACCACAATATAAAAGAGAAATCTGGGATGAGAAGTAGTCACACTAGCCACTGCCCACAATAATTTTCATACAGTCCCTAAATAACTTTTAATGTATTATTTGGATATAAATCAGTGATCATTCTCACATGATTTTGAGACACTGTAACCCCAATTATGAACATTGTCTGAGATAATACCCTAAAAATGTAGATACGGTATAGTAGTAAATAAGTAGTACACATTAATACTCAAACTTTATTTTTAGCGCCACCATTAGGCAAATAGGAGCAACATTTGTTTTGAAGCATTTGCACATCATTAGAAATGTGGTTATACACAAGTCTCCAGGCTCCCAGGGGGACATTGTGAAACAGCAGGGGGAGAATAATAAGGATAAGAAACCTGAGCAAAAACAATCGAGTCTCAGACCCTGCGGGGCTCGAACCTCAAAAGAAGTAAAGACAGAAACCAGGTCAAATTGTTAATGCTACTGTAAATAACAACACATAAACACTAAGCCTAACATACATACCACCTCCCGCAAGTTCACACATAAACAAATAATACCCACAATCTCTTTATACACTGTTAATGCAGTCCTCTCTCCTCCACTCATTTCATTCTTATGTCTTATTCTTTTTCTCTCAGGTTTTCTTCTTCTATCGCTCTTGTTCTCTCAGTATAATCACCATGTTATCAGAGTAAATCCTTCAGACTCAAGTCTTTTGGCTTCATGGGGATTTGTAATATTTTCTCATTTATTTTATAATATCATGCTTTAGTTATTTTAGTCAGCGGTAATGTTCAACTTTCCTATTTCTAGAGACTAAAAGGAGATCTCTATAACGTTACACAGGGCTGTGCCCAGAATCCAGCTGTAATTACTTTCTGGAGATTTTTTTCTCCATCATCTTTTTCAGAAGTTGTTAGCGAGCCCTAAAAAGTCAGACAAGCGTTTTTTAGATAATGTGTCACATACAGTTATTTTACACAGGCAGCGTACATTTTGTGTCATCGGTGCTCCATGTTGATATGTGGATTCTAACTTAGTAATAATATAAGTTTTCAATCCTCCTGCTGTTTATAGCTGAAAAAATCTAATTGGGAATTCTTCAGTTTTAACAAAATGGCCATCAGTTCCACTACTCCTCTAGTTCCACTTACACTGCCATCACTGAGGGAAACAGCAACCCGTGGCTGGTTCCTTGAAAAGGCCAAGGCTGCTGTTAAGCAGCTGCCTGATTCACGGCTGCTTTGTAGCCTTTCAGTAACCTTTGAGATGTGTGGGATACTTGCAAGTTGCCTGCTCACTTGTTGACTGGCTGCTCGAGTAGTCAGAGTAGTATTTACACTGATAATTTGACGTTGCAGAAAATTAAGAGTTTGTAGCAATGTTCAGTATCCATCAAATAGTATACATCAAATTGAGTTGACTTTTTGAGCTGCATTGAAGATCAACTCAAAGTTTCTACAGAAATATTGAAGCTTATAAAGACAATCAAAATAGCTACAGTATCTTTTTGGTAGGCTAATATTTTTATGAAATACAATAGAGAATGTGATGGTTCATCACATCATGGGATGAGAGCACCATCTTGTCAGTAATGTGCTCTTGGGTGGATAATACAGAGAAAATCAAATATCAAGATATTTTTGACAGAATACCTTAATATAGATAAAACAACATTATTGTAGGGTTGACTTTTGGTGCTTTCACAGAATATTTACACAATGAGATTTTTGATTAATAATCATCAGTAGTGTGGATATTAGGACTAAGTTGGTAAAGGCAAATAATTACATGACTTTACTGTAATCCAGTTTATAAAAACCAGGAAAAGACAACACGATATTACGATATCCAAAATCTAAGACGATATCTAGTATCATATCACGATGTTGCTATATCATCGATATGTTGCCCAGCCCTGTGCACTTCTTTCAAAAACAAGATAATTCACAATATCCAGGTATGTGAGCGGAGGAAGTGAATTGGGGTTGGTAATCCAGCCTTGGACTGTTAAATCATATGGGTTTATGTTGTTTACTGTGATTAGTTTGTCTAAATACCTTTGTATAACCACCATAGCAAGCACAGGTAACGTACCTCAGAGGATCACACCTGTCCAAAAAACGTTAACATGATGTGATGTCAACTTAACATTTTCTATACGGTTGCTGCTTTAGAATCAGTAAATGAAATAGTTCGACATTTTAGGAAAACCTTATTTGCCTTTTTGCTGTGAGTTACGAGAAGATTAATACCATTCTTTGTCTTTATGCTAAATATAAAGCTAGGGACAGGAATCCATTAGCTCAAGTTAAACTTGAAGGGGAAACAGCTAGAAGTTCAAATCTAAAAAATACCACCTACCAGCACCCCTTAAACTCAGTTACCACACTATATGGTGTTTGTTAGTACAAAAAAAAGAAAAACGTAAAACCAACAGGTTTTACCTTGTAGAGGTACGTGCTGAATTATTTCTTGAGTGGGATAAGTGTTTATTTGTGAGCATTAGAAGTAACATTAGGTGGATTATTTTTTTACCTTTGCACAGAGCCATGCTAGCTGTTTCCAGTCTGTATGGTTATAGTCAAAACAAACTTCGCCTCACATCTTGCAGCTGAATCTGGTGCCTCTCAGCTCAAGGACAGAAACCTTCAAGGGGACAAAGGCGACGGGAACACACTGATTGATTTGCAGCCTCTAATTGTGCAAAAAGTAACTAAGCTAATGGTCTTCTGGCTCCGGCTTCATTTTCATCCTACAGACACATAGGGAGTGGTATCAATCTTCTCATCTAAATTTCAACAAGAAGGCAGATAAAAGTGTATCCTAAAATCTTGAACTATTGCTCCAATATTAAGATGGTCAGTTAATATTATAGATCAATTCAACCAACTTCATCATTTTAGAGGGCTCACACTGACTGGACGATATCCAATTTATAATAGCAGGACACTGTCTGCCCAGTGTATTGACAAACTGATCTCTCAGTCTGACTCCATACTAGTGGGCGTTTTTGTCTCTTCTGGAGCCGGCTGTGTCAGTGTGTAACGCCACATAACCATGAGCCAGCCTGTGCCTGCGAAGGGATAACAACTAAAAACAGATTCCAGGTCCCGTCTGACGTTTTCACACTGACAGAACACAAAGTCCCTGTCTGTCTGAATCTGCTGAAGAACGAGGCCCCTCAAAACATCATATCCCCGGTGTAGCGACCAGGTACGTGGGTGGCCTTGATGGTCTGCCATGCAGGAAGAACTGACCTAGAAAACAACGGCTGTCCTGTCAAGCCCTTTCCTGGAGCCCCCAGGTACAGCTCCGCTAGACAGACAGACAAAGAAAGAAAGAGAGGGTGTTTACTCCTCTGAGATTCGTCATTTAAATGGTTTGATGAGATGAAGCACATATCAGAGTTGGCGTGTTTTCACCTCAGCTCATATTCACAGTTCATTCACATCTTCAGAGCTCATTATTTTTTGACATTTTTTCAAAACATTTCTTGAGGACAATAAAAACATTTTGAGCCTTGTGCTGAGGCACTTGTCTGCTAAACCTGGATTGCGTGGGAAAAGTCTAAATTCAGAAAGAACCTATTGTACAACAGATTTATATAATTTGAGTTATTTTCCAACACATTGCTGCACACATATATCATCATTACTATATTAGCACTGCTCCTACTTTTAGTTGTAATTGTAATTGATGGAAGAGATTACAGAGGAGGTTTGTCATAACACTAGATCTCTTTAACAGAGCTCTATAAAGTTAACAGCTCATCTTTATGCAATGTGTTTTGTGTGTATGAACTCATGGAGGGAGCTGTGGAAGTCCTTACAAATGAGCAGGATTCTGTCTGATGAATGCGGAGAGGTGGATATACTGTACAGGAGCACACTGAAGTGAGGCTGCAGATGCAGCCTAAATCATTTCCTAAACAAGTATAGGACATGCCTGACTGTCTGAAGTGCATACAGATTCATATGAACTGATTATATATAATTCAGATTTGTTTTAAACTGATTTTCCAACTTCTATAACATGTTCTGTGACATGGTCAAGGCACACTCCTCGACATACAACTCTCAACATGGCAAAGCAAACAAGGAATATTTTAGTTGGTGTTGCCAGGTGAGGTTGATCTCTAGCACATCCTTTGTGATCATCATTTTACCACACACAACTCTTAAAGGACAGAAAGCTTTGATTGGTCTGGGTCTGACTTGTAGTCTGCCAAGTCCCTTGGTAAAATCATAGGAAGCATTTATAATATCATCTCCTAAACCAGCAATTATCAACCAGTGGGCTCTAGCCACACCCCCAGGGAGTGCACCGGACTTTGAAGTCAATTTAACATAGTGGCCAAACTGTAGAATTACAACTTTTGGGTCCATCACATGATGCCATTGGTCCCAAAAAGTTTTTTTACCCCATAGACTTACATGGTGAAAGAGACGTTTGAAAACCAGTGGATACATTTTTACTTTTTAGCATCACATCGCCCGTGAAATGACTCATTTCAGGATCAGCATTTGATCCATTTTGTTTTGAAAGTCTAGAAGAGCTGCACAGTTAAATCATTTTATCCCCAGTCAAGTTAGCAGAGGGCTGAATCGGAAGTTAGCTGTTTGGCTGGCGAAAGTCTCCAGTGGCCCAGTGAGGCAGATGATCCATGACGTCTACTCAGTAAGTCAAACTTTTTTGGCTTTATGCGTCTCTGAGCAACTTTCATGCCTCCATCCGTTGTATAGAGCTCTCTTTATACAACTATAGTCATGGCCTACAAGTGGGCCGCGGAAATACTGCCAGTTGGTAAGATTAAATCAATTTTTATGATTTACAAAGCTAGCTAACACTGCATGAGATACAGTGACACAATAGGTATCGGTTTTTGAAACGGAAAAGTGATGTGGGAGACAACCCTGCACCAGTAAAAGCTCTGAAGCATGTGGTGAGGAAATATGACCCTAAATACGGTAAATATAGATTCATGTGGTAGGCAATGATGCCGAGCAGGTGTGTTGAAGGTTTTTTTATTCATTTATTTGGGAAGGTAAGCGTCGGAAATTTCTCAACAATAAGAAGCTAGCTTAAAGTTACAAAAGGTTTAGAACCCCTGGCTGAATCTGACTGGAGATGTTCCAGTACCAATTTATACACTATTTACTGAAAAAGGATCTATGAACTATTTAGCAGTTTACTAATAAATTATGTGGTACAGTGCCTAGACTTACATACTTGCCGGTACCTGACCAGCATTTTAGGCAGTATCAGAGGCATTTCTGATACTGGTATTGGTATCAGCACAACTCTACATCTGACTAAGTGATTGCTTCAAAATACTGTCTTTTCCTGACATTAGTTGTAATATCCACAGAGCTGAATCCATGCCCCATTGGCTGCAGTTTATCCTCAGTGTGTGGTTTGAGTCTGCAGGTATTGTTCAGTCTTTCCGAAGAATCATTTTTTCTAAATAGCTGTGAGGTTGGGCAGATCTTGGCTGATGATTTTTCCACTAACAGTCTTGTTTGGGGCTCAGACAGAGATCCAAACCAGACAATGATGTCAAACCTCAACACTAATTCAGTGAAACATCTGTAAAAAGCCTGTGGCGCAGACTTTTGCAGATGTAGACACCTGCATTTTCTCAACAAGAGCCTCTTCTGGCATCCTGAGAGGATCTGTTCATCATTGCTCTTAAAAATGAAGCCCATGGCCAGTCATAGTGCTTAAGTACTTACACTCATCCACCTGCTCGATGGCCTGGCTATCCGCTGTCCAATTTGATGGGGGTGTTAGGTTACAAGGGAAGTCTATAACCATTCCTGTTGTTTTGTATGCTCTCAAATTGAGGTGATTGCTTTTCCTTCAGGAAGCAAAAGCACCGGCGGCACTCAGGAGCCTCTTAAACGCACCCTGGATTACGGTATCATCAGAGTGTTTCAGAGAGAACATATCAGGGTCTGTACTCCTGCAGTCATCTGTATGCAAAGTAAACAGCGCTAGTGATAATACAGAACCCTCGAGGCTTGTGTCCACCGAATCTGACCTGCTATTAGGAAAGACAGAATTCACAGGATCAGCTGAGGGTTTACATTCAGCCTAAGTAGTTTGCGGGCCACAAGACGAACTTGCACTGCATTTTGAGTGCACTTGTGAAGTCAACAAACACCACCCTGGCCTGGCTTCTATTTGTGTGAATAAACAGGGTGATAATACCTCTATCACCCACACCCCCACCTCATATGTAAGGACACTGAAGTGGGTTCAAGGAGCCACTGGTTTTTTGTTGTAGCCTCTCAAAGAAGTTTGTAACTGAAGTAGCTGAAGTTAGAGCCAACGGGCCCGATTGCTCTTCTCAGACATAAGATAAATGACTGAAGATTTCCATATACCTGCAGTTAGCGATTAAAGTGCTCTCCAAAGATCCCTGACAGCTGTCTGTATTTGGTTTTCAACAGCCAGCTGGTCAGTCTATCTAGTCTGGTCTTTATTGAGGTTTATGGGTTTAAAAATTCTCTTCGTTTTCACTGACTATACTCTGTGATGTTCTGGATATAAAAGCTAAAAGTTCACACAAAGGTTATTTCTTTTCAATTTGTCTAATCAAAATGACCCTGGTCCTGCCGCTTTGTAATAGTGTCTGTTCATTTTTCCAGTGCAGTCCAACATGCTCACTCTTCTGTTTTGACTTTATCCAGGCTGTGCTTTCTCCAAGGTTGACAAAATTGGACAAAAGTCCTCAATAAAGATGAAAAGGCATTTTTTTGTATTGTGCTGTAGGTAATAATTTGATCTATGCTGCTTTTGAGCTACTTACCCCTGTGTATTTAAAGTGTGTGACCCTTATAATATTAAATTCATAGTTATGTTACATTTAAATATGCAACGTGATACTAAATATGTTCTAAGGCCAACGCAATTAGTTAAAGTGAGACTAAAACACCACATTAATAAGTATGACAGCTGGAAAAAAATGCAAATCAAGCTTTAAAGCTGCACTAATTATCTTTTTTATATTAACAATGGATCAAATTACTATGGGTAGAGTGAAAGGTGCTTGAGGAGACAGACCCACAGCAAATTATTTGTTCCACAGACTTTTGGCTTCCTTTAAGCTCTTTGTTTTGGTTTTAGAGTCCACAACTTTATTTTCACTGCTTTATTTACTTTCACACCATCTGAGAAGCCATCAGTGGAAAGTGTTTGGAAAAGGACAGGCACCTTCAAAAAATACTTGGCTTGGATGAACATTTGTCCATCACCGTCTATCACGGGCCAGTCGGGAGAAAAGCAAAAACATCTTTTCCATCAAAAAAAGCCTTCAGTGGTATTCTTTACTCTTTTTTCGATGAAGAAATACTTTCCAGTTCTGATGTAAGTGATGCTAACCCAGCATCTATGCTAACCTCTTTAGGAACAGTCACCTCTCCGTGTTGTCTCACACACCTAAACCACGCCTGTAGCTGCCACTGGCTCCGATGCTGACTGGTTTGGACACAAACATATTACTTGAAGCCTAACAAAATGGATGTTTATGTGATCGCGTGATTTTCCCATGACCTCGTTATATCGTGAGAATCAAGCTGCCTTGCCAAGGTAACTCATTGACTACTTAACTTGCTGCGGCTCTGGTAATCGAACACCTGCCTAACATCAAGCAGCAAGTGAACATTTAGCAGCTAAGAGCCAGATATACTTTTCCTCAGGAGTTGGTGGAGACCAAAACAGAGCTAAAAGGAGAGTGACTATTGAAATTACAGACCTCTTTTGGCCATGACTCCAAATGATAGCTGATGGAGCTCCATGTATGTCTGATGTGCAATGTGTGCACGGTACCAAACACCAGTCACCCGGGAAAAGTCCCGCAGAAAAGTCCTGTGTTTTGTGACCCATCCTCCACCCCAACCTGCCTCCTAAATGGACTGCTTGGGATTGCTTATTTCTTTACTGATGTCAGCACATTTGTGATGTGATCACAGCCATTTAAAATAGTATGTGGGTTATGCACAAATTACTGGCTTATGATTAGGTAGGATATGTACGAATTTTGGTGCATTACTTTTTGTAGGAAAACGTACGAACAGTGCGTAAGAATATTGCATAATTGATTTACCATTTAAAAAATAGATTGAAACGTAAAATACATATATGTAGGTCTACTGAAATATAATGCACAATGATATGTTGATTCTGGCTCAGCGAAGATATACTAATTAAGCAAAAAAGATTACGTTATCTACACACAGATATCGATTCAGAGTCACTGTAAGTCCAGGGACAATAGGCCACAGCATGGTCAGCTGGTACGTGGTTACTCAGACTGTGTCACACTGCTGGCATGTAATGTGTGTGGTGGGACGCTGTTATTGCAATTTCCCTCAATGAGAGAATGCTATTTCACATAGTTGGCATACATGTAACGCTGCAGAATAGTGTGCAGCGATTACAGCCAAGACCAAATGGCTCGAGGTAAAATCTCTGTGGTACAGACACCGAGCAGCTGTTAACCCTTCATGTGCTGGGGCCGGATAATTGGCTGGAAAAGCCTTTGTCTGAGAGAGACAGAGAGAGAGAGAGAAGAAGGTGGTGTGGAGGCATGTTTGCAGTGTGTGTGTGTGTGTGTGTGTGTGTGTGTGTGTGTGTGTGTGTGTGTGTCCTTGGGGGTCTCTCTATCCATCTTTCTCGCTCTCACTCTCTGGTCCGGAGCTTGTTACCATAGCAACATAGAAGAAGAGGTACTGCTGCCGGAGTCCCAAAAATTGTATTATCTTTTTCAGACACGCACGCATGCATGCCCGCACACACACACACACACACACACACAATCACACACACACACACACAAACACACACATGCTGCTCCTTCGTCTGTCTTGCATATATACAAACTGGCAAGCAGTAGTGAGTGTGCGTGTGTGTGTGTGTGTGTGTGTGTGTGTGTGTGTGTGAGTTTATCTGTGTGTCTGTGTGTGTCCAGTACAGCTTGCTAATGCTGGCAGGCAAAAGCATACATGCACACACACACACACACACACACACACACACACACACACACACACACACACACACACACAGGCACCGAGAAGGCAAGAGAGATTGGTTGAAGGAAAAGGAGGACAGGCGGAGTGTTGCAGCAGAGTAGACGAGGTCATGTAAGAACAGCAGGATAGTTTGTTTATGCCACTGAAGGGGGATAATTGGCTTTTACTCATTCATTATTTCTTGTGTTTCTGTAGTTGTCAGCCTCTTGTACAACAGGTAGTTTTGGCTCTGCAAGGTGCCATAAAGCACGGTTTGCTGGGTTATGACAGTTCTGCAGAGAGTACTATAAAACACCACAAAGCACTCCGTGGCTTTGCTTTGAGGTAGTTTGTTCTGTTGTTGTACAAGGTGTGGTGGATTAGTGCATAATAGTGTTTTATAGTAGATTTTATGATAGCTGAGGGCAGCTTTTAGCCAGTATTTGCAGTGAAGCTGCTGTCAATAGCTGATACTTTGTGTTGTAGTTTAGTATCTTAAAATGCGACAACTTTCATGCTACAAAATTAGAAGTATGTATGATAGGTATGTGTTGGACTTGTGAAACTAACGAGATGAGTTTAGCAAGATTATCCAGATATTCAAACAGAACTATGGCAGTGTCCACTCATTCCCTATTGACGACAGTATATAACGATTTCGGACAGATGATCATCACAGAGGTGTAGTGGTCATATTCAGTGTTAGTAAGGGTTACTTTAAAAGTAATCAAAGTACGTTACTGCGTTACTTTTTAAAAAAGTAACCAGTTACTTTACTGCGTTACTCCTTGAGTAAAGTAACTCAGTTACTTTAAAAGTACTTCCAACATTACTCCATGAGAAAAGTAACTCAAGCACTTTTAAAGTACATTTAAGTATTCTACATTTCCTATTGGGCAATGGACCATAGGGTGCTAAGCCTACATTTTTTTGTCTCCAAAATTAAAGTTATGGACCACTTGCCCTTCACTGAGATCCAGTTCTCCCATCACAGCCGTCACTTTGACCAGTAGAAACACAGAACCATCTGCTGCCGTAGACAACTGTA
>NC_065509.1:8812553-8861004 GCF_006386435.1 Epinephelus moara | reverse complement strand
TAGCGTGTACCAGGCATAATGCAAGTCCTGAGTCTGAAATATGTCTGTCAGCGAGTCCTACTCCACCTACTCAGACTCCACCGTAGACAACGGCAGCATTTCTCCGACCACGTAGCGAGCCACAAGCTCCGTGGCTTCTTTCAGACTGATAGGTTTAACATTATCTCCGTTATTAGAACCAAAAGACAGCCGTTGCTGTTTTGGAGCTGAAGGACCAGCGTTCTAAAAGTAACGGAAGTAACTGATGTCTTGTTTGAAAATGTACTTAAGTATCTGATTACTCAAACAGCAACAGCGTTAGGTCACTCATTACTGCAAAAAGTAATCAAGTTACTTTGTAACGCGTTATACTCAACTCTGGTCATATTCATGTAACTTCATTCATTAGCAAAGGCTGATATGAGTTTGTTGCTTTAAAGCTGTACTGATCAATATTAACAGTTAACAACAATGGCTGTGTGTAGTGTGAAAGGTGTTACTCATATTGACGAACGCTGGCATCGTCCTGCTCATTGTTTTGGTTCTGATTCACTCTCACCATTTTCATCAAGCCTGTTTCCAGCCGCAGCAGGCAGCTGATTTTAGAGAAAAAGCTCAGGGGTGAACACAGTGGAGCATTCAGCAGCTAAAGAGCCAGATATTTCCCTCAGAAGTTAGTGACCAAAACAGAGCCACATGTAAAAAGAAGCTAAATAGACTCTCATTGTCTGGGTGTCTGGGTGGCCAGACACCACAACTGCAAATGAATGTTGCTCTGTATCTGCTGGATGATGAAAATACACAACTGTTTGCTAACAAGTTTGCCACATGAACTTCCTAAGGTAATAATATGTCAGTGCTTATGACTCATTGCACTGCCCCCATACGAACAAATACATGAATACATGAATGCAAGTTTAAAGAAATCATCATTAGATGATGTGACCACTGAAATGTTCATCAGTGGCATGTAACGAAGCAGTGTAAAACAGCACAAGTAAAGAAAACTGACTTTGTGTTGCTTACACAACAATTTCTATCTAAAGTTTGCTAACTTTAGCTAACACTGATTATCAAAGCCACTGATCACACCAGACCAAGTAAGGCTGTACATCGTATCCTAATACAGTGGTTCATAGGATAGCTAATAAATTAGTGCTCCACAAATGATCTTATGTACTTAACATATAGTTAAACAGGTTATGTTTAGACAAGTAAAGTTACTTTGGTTAGGTTGATGAGAAGAAACACAGTGACGACGTACCTTAAAATAACTCAAAGTTTACTTGGGTTCACACGGGTCTGAACACTGGTATGTTCTTTGTTTGACCCATCCACCTCCCCAACCTGTCTCTCTCTGTCTTTATACTCTTTCCTTTTTTACTCCCATTAGTGCATTGGCTGTATGGACGCAGCCTTCCCGATTACAGGTGTTATACTCAAATTACTGGCTCATTAAAACATAGCTTATATATGAATTTTGGTGCATTAGTTTCCAGGTATACTTAGAACAGTGCATGAGAACAGTTTGGGTTGTTGCAGCACTCCTGAGTGTATTAGACTGAGCAATGCTGCATAATATTTTTAACCAGAACCTCGATACTGATATTTCGACAATTTTGAAGGGTTGACTATTGGTACTTTCACAAAATATATTACACAGTGAGATTTTTGATAGTCATCAGTAATGTGGATTTAATGGCTAAGTGGCTCAAGCAAATAATAGAACAGCCAAAACAGTCAAATGTAGCACTTTACTGTAATGCAGCCTTTAAAACCAGGAGAAGAAAACACTTACGTAGTATATATCTGAAATCTAAGATGATATTTAGTCTCATATCACAATATTGGTATAATCTTACTATATCTTACTATATAATGATGAAAACTCTGTGTGTCTGTGTGTCTGTGTGTCTGTTCCACGTTTTTCTCCTCACTGACTTGGTCAATCCATGTGAAATTTGGCACAGTGGTAGAGGGTCATGGGAGGATGCGAATGAAGCAATATTACATCAATTGCAAACTGTGAATGGCCATATCTCATGGCCCGTATGTCATAGAGACATGAAACTTTGCACAGAGATGCCTCTCCTCATGAGGAACACATTTGCCTGAAGAACCCATAACTTCCGGTTATATCAATTTTCTGCCATTTTGAATTTTTTGAAAAACACTTCAAATCGATCTCTTCCGAGGAAGTTTGACCGATCTGCATGAAACTCGGTGAACATAATCTAGGGACCAATATCTAAAGTTCCCTCTTGGCAAAAGTTGGAAAACTTACTAAAACTGAGCTTCTATAAGGCAATGAATATTGTGGAGGGCCTGGCTCATCACATCTCTCTCTCTCTCTCTCTCTCTCTCTCTCTCTCTCTGTCTCATTGTGTCATGCGGATTACTGTACATAATCTGAGGGGACCCCTCCATTATTGACCCCATCAAACAAAATGGGGGCGCTAGAGAGCTAATTTCTTATCTAGGCCTAACCGCCATATCGATTTTTACTAAACTTGGTAGATATGTAGAACAGGACGCCTCAAGGTGACTGGAGAAATTTAACTCTAATTGGCAACTGGGTGGCGCTATAACAACAGAAAAATGCTTAAAAATGGCTAAAATGCGACCGATCGCTGTGGCTCCCCCTGTGGCCAAATGTTGTTGGGTTTTTTTCTAATTTTTGGTATGACTAAGTCATGGTATGGTATGCTGTACATAATCGGTAGTCTCACTTTAAAGCTTGATCCTACAAGACTGCATGGCTTTTCTAAAAATCAGATTGGATAGTTTCTGAGGAATTTGAGAGCACTAATGTAACACTCACCATGCTTTTATCTGGTTTGTCCAATGATGACCCAGCAGGTTGTGCTGTCCTTCAATACTGTAGGCTCAAGGTGTGTTTCCTGGTGACCAATGTAAGGAGAGAACTGTCAGTCATGCTACAAACAAGCCCCTAAGTGTTCACCTCCGCAAACTTTTTTGCTGTACACTCTGTAGACTGAAAACATTTTTCTAGATTTTTCAATATGCCTTTGAGTGAGTCACAGACAACATCACACATCCCTGGCACAAACTCAAATGTATGTATGTACAGTATGTGGTCATGTACACACATGTAAATGAGCCAGATTAAAACGTGAGGATTACATGGCTGCCTTTTCAATTACATTTTCAGAATCACATAATGCCTTCACTGTGAATAGCAGAGGAAGCACGGGAAATGTCAACAGCGCGAGCGACCGGTGCATTATAGAAGTGTCGGGGACACTGTCAGAGGATCCCAGCAGCATTGACAAGCATGTGACATCAGCGATAATGTCTGAGACAGAGATCATAAGCGTGATAATGGCTGTGATTACATTAGTAAAGCTATTATGTTCTAGATGACAGATCTCATTAACATATAAACAGCCTTAAACACTGCATTCACCGTGGAAATTAGCAGGCCCACACACACACACACACACACACACACACACACACACGGGGGCAAAAATGTATATATGCAGGGATGTAAGTGAAGGAGATTAAAGTGCAAGGATTATATGATACAGATATTAACAAACATAATATCATTAGATATGGAGACACACACATATCGTGTGTGCTGTACATTTACACACACACACACACACACACACACACACACACACACACACACACACACACACGCACACAAAATGACGCAAAGTTCATGTCAACCTAATCTCAATTTAATTCCCCCAAAATTACCTTTTTTCTCTCTGAGTCATTTGCTGGAAATTGTGCAGACAAACACACACGCACAGTGTTTATGTTCCTGTGAATACGGGGATGGTCTCTAATCTTTCTCTGTCTCTTCCTGCCCTTATGATAAACTGCCTGTCTAACATTGTTTTCTTATCGCACTGTGTGTGTATGTGTGTGTGTGTGTGTGTGTGTGTGTGTGTGTGTGTGTGTGTGTGTGTGTCTTTGTGCATGCAGGCTTGTAGCATGGATGCGTATGGGTTCGTGCAACTGTGTGCCAAGTGTGTACGAGTGCATGAACACCTCTTAATGGGTGTTTCTGAGAGGGATACTGCATGAGTGTGTGTGTGTGCGTGTGTGCACGTCTGTTTGTTTTAGCCAGACTATGTCTCCAGAGCTCAGCTCTCAGAGCATTCGGAGGCAAACATTAACGTCACCAGATGCCTCGTTCTGACTCCCTCTCTCTGTCTTTCCCTTTCTGCCCCCCTTCCTCTCTCTCTCCATCTTTTGTCCTTCTCCTTCTAACCTGTTATCTGATAATTTACCGTGTCTCTCTCTCCCGCTCTGATTTCACAGAATACAGGATGTAGTTAAGTGTGTTCATTCATTATCTAATTAACTAATTTACCAAGCACTAATTCTTTCTCATCAGCTAATAGTCTGCAGATTAAGTATGGACGTGTGTGTGCGTAGGGGAGGGGGTTGCTTTTTGAGTGTGTGTTAAATTATTAACCCCTCATTATCAGGTGAAAGTCAGAAGATAAAGAAAGCCCTTATCACTGATCTGGCTAATCAGGAGGTAATCAGTTTTCCTTTCACAAGGCAACAGTGAGCAATCAGGTTTTCCTTCACACCATCATTTATGATTTTGTGTCATTTGCTGTGTTGGCAGCTGCAGAGACAACCTGTAGCCTTTTACACCTTCCTGTCAAATAATCACCATGACACATTTCAGTGTTAGGGATACAGTGTCATTGTTGCCACTGCACTCATTTTCCCCAGTGATCCACATCACGTCACACAACGTCATGTTTTTTTTCTTTTCTCATTTTTATTTATTTATTTTTTTGTCTGAGCAGTTTAGAAGTCACTGGGCGCACTGCCACATGTCAACACCCTTCAGGCAGACTTGGGAGTTACACATCAAAGGCAGAGCGGAAAGAAATCTTGAAATCTGATGATGGGAAGCAGCCCTCTGTAGCGTCAAAACATCACCACTGCTGGGTGTAATCAGAGTTCACTGAGAGCCTGTGAGGAAACAACGGTGGAGGCAGAGGATACTGTGAAGGAGTCCACTGAAAATGTTTGCGTCTGTGGTAATTTACCAATAACTACTGGTAAATATAATAAATCTATAGGTAAAACAGATGTTTCTAGTCTATACATTATTTTGTTCTTCACACTGATCATGTATCCATGATGCAGGTTTAAAACTACACTTTAAATTTCAGGTTGCAATGAGGGTTGCAACTAACAATATTTTTGTGTGTGAGCCCAAAACCCAAAGATGTTAAATATATAATGATACAAAAAAAACACAAGCTGCAAATCCTCATAGTGAAGAAGCTGGAAACAGGGAAAGCCCAGGGACTGTATGGAAATTATTTGTGGGACCGGGATTTACTACCGTAAATTGGTAGTAAATTAAAGTTTTGTTTATAGTTATTTTACTGTTAACAAACAAGGAAATGATAATTTATAATGTTAACAACCTTTTTTAATGCTGTCATTTATGTTATTTTAACAATTTATTGTTGCACACATTACATTACATTATTTCCTATACTATATTAAGTATTTGTTAATGACTACCAAACAGTTTGTACGTTTTTAAGAAATTGTTTGAATAACATCTAATGGCACAGACAGGTGGACCAGATATTTGTAGTACTTTGTTAATAGTTAATTACTGGTTTGTAAACCATCTATAAACATTATTTGACTGGCTATTATAAAGTCGCAACTGTATAATACCTTGTTATAGTTATTTTAAAGGCGCTGTATGTAAGAATGTGGCCAAAACAGTTACTGCACTCAAATTCAAAATACTGCCGCGAGTCGTGTCCGCCCCCCCCTCCCCTACAGATTCGAGGTTGCTGGACAGCGGCACGCTGTAGACTGATTTGTTTGCCCACGGGCGGCTGCTGTGGCAGGGCCGCGTCGCCGCGTCCTTGATCTTCGGTTTTCCAGCAAACCGTTCGAGCAAGTCCCGCTTCTCTGCTGCTAACGCTGCTGCCAGGATACAGCGGAGGAGCCGGCTGCTAATGTTATGTACTGGGACACTGCTAATGCTGCTTGCCGTGCTACTGTAGCTCAGTCATAACTGTAACTGATGCTGAGACTTTACTGACTGTGTGACTGGTAGACAGCGGTGGGATGCGCAACAGGCCAAAACACAAATTCAAAACATAAACATGATTTGCGGACTGTAAAAATGTTTTTAAATGCGAATATTCTGGCTGTACTATTGTTGTCGGTGAGATCAGTATGTTATATGAACATTATTCCTTAGTCTCTGTGACATATTAGGAGGATTTTATGACTATTTGCTTTAGATTTCTTACATATAGCTCCTTTAAAGTGCTCCTATTTTTATTTTCTTTCAGTAAATTTTATGTTAGCCTCCCCTTGTTGAGTTTATTGTGATGAGAACATGCATGGCTCATGTATGACAGACATTCAGACATCTGATGTTGTTTATATGAGGCCACAGCATCATTTGGTGTTATTCATATTTGTTTTATTATTAGAATATATTGGTATTAATGTTTAAACTCAGGAACATATCTTTAAAGGTACCATGTAGAGTTTTTGGCCACTAGTAGCGCTGTAGAGCAATGTTCCTACAAGTTGATCCCTGTTTTGTTTGTATCGTGCACACACATGAGGATGCTGGTAAACGATGGTGCAAGGTAGTTGCAACAGGCCCTAGGGCACGCTATTGTGCACATATCATCTCATTTGATCAAACAAAAACAGTGGACAACATCAACAAAGATATTACCTAGCAATCAATATTGCTTCAGTTTATCACAAAAATACCAATGACAATAAGAAATTATTAATTAAATTGAATCATTTTACTATTTATAGTTTATATAGAATAAGCATATAATTTGTTACAGATGTTACTATTTTACAAAAATAAACATGACAGAGATGGATTTGCCTTTTTCAGGCTTATATAGCAAATTGCACCTTTTTGGATTCAATCAGAGTTCTTCTTTGAGCATATTTCTGAGGTGGCAGTCCATCACAAGGGCCCTTTCTTCACCAAACACATTGTTGGATGGCTCACCCTCTCTATGGCCCCCCCACCTCACAGCCACCAGTGCAACCACACTGCCTGCACTGTCTATATTCACGCCCCTGCTGGCAATACACATTCCTGATGGAGGTTTTACAATATTCAGCGCATCAAATAACAAAATATTGTTAAAAATTGGCTTTGCTGTTGTGTTATGAAGAAAGAAATCTATTCAGCATGATCATTAGACAGTCCATTATGGTGAGAAACACTGAATATAAAGAAAGCTACACAGGGCGTCTTTGAGTTTTTATGATTTGTGAAACAAATTGTACCGGACTCAATTCTATCATGATGGGGAGGACCAAGCTTTTCCAAAAATCAACACATGAGGTCCGGCCCCCCCTCCTCACCTAAGCAGTTTTGCTTAATAAAATAACACAAACAGTTGATTGATCATGGAAACTGTTGTTGATTGACTAATTACTTTAACTCCAGTTTCTCTGATCTGCATACAACTTTAATGATAGTAGTTTTACTCTTGGATAGCTTTCTGCAAATTTAATAAATAACTGAACTGAATAATGCTTTAAAATCTATTCTACAATCCCATGTTTAATAGTTGTATATAATGCATGCTCTCCTGTAGTGTAATAAAAAAGTACAGTATGTGGACACAGAAATAGTTTATAGTGACAGAGCTCTCAAGGGCACATACAGTATGGTCTTGCGGGTACATTTACTTCAGATGCCTGCAGTATATGTAACTGCAAAGCATGGACATTATGACAAAAAATGGCCTTGCCCTGTACTATTTGAAAACTGAAACTATCCTGTCATACAAATCTATATTAGTTAATTAATGTCACAATTTATCTGAGTAAAATGTCGACATATTCAGCCTGTTGTGTTCTACCATCAGCACCACAGTCATTCAAAGGTAAAGTCAGGTTACTCCATCACAGTGAAAGATACCTTTCTCCACCGCACATCAGTGCCTTTTATTTATTTTGTTATATGTATTTTATTTTATTTTTTATTTTTTACAAAAGTTGTGAAAATCCTTTACCACATTTCATCTGGTATTTGTCAGCAGCACCTAATTAATAAAAGGAAGTACATGTTCCATTATTAATGAAAACAGTATGAATCTTCGCACCTTAGCTGTGAAGTATCACACATCTGATAATGCTCCTCTTGTATTCTCAAAGAAGAATAGGTCATCATCACCGATGTGCAATGGGACTGAGCTGAGAAGATTTCAGAGAAACTTTTAGAAATGATCACTTTCGTCTACCACTGGAAAAGAGTGAAAAACATCTACCATACACATCTGGGATACATTAAAGCCAGATAATTCAAATTGTTGATATGGTCTTAGAGGCTATGTTATTTTGAATTTGATCCTTGTACAAAGAGCAGTGAGGGGCCGTTTCAGACATTTACAATGAATTCTGGGGCGTGACGGCCAGAGCAAGATGAGATGAGATGGCGTGAGAACGGCCTCTAGAGTCACTAGAGTCCGTGTTTGCTCTGACAATGATTCTGCTCAAAAGTGTTTGCACTCAGAAATGTGCCTGAGTGGCCTGTTTTCATTGTATCACACTCACTTCAACATCTCTCTCTCTCTCTCTCTCTCTCTCTCTCTCTCTCTCTCTCTCTCTCTCTCGCTCATTGTTGCTTTTTCTCTCGCTCTCTTTAATCCTTTGTTTCACTGGGCTCCAAAAGCCATTATGTTAGAGTACCTAAAACCAAAGAGGGACATGATTTAATACACGCAAACACACACTCTTATGCACATATATTTTTAGCAGTGTGTTAATATATAGTTATTCTTATTTTCCCATGTTGCAAAGACACTATAGAGAACTGAGGAATTACTGTAAATGTGACACATCAGACACTTCATCAGATACTTCATACATTGATTTTAAAGAAGCCTGATCAAATCACAACTTCTCCTAGTTAATGGAATAATAATTGAATTTGAAACCAAACCTCTTATCTCAAACAGTTTCAACTATACTGATAATTAGAAACGCTGTAAAGTAAAACATCCTAATAAGTATTCAAGTAAAGCACAAGTGGACCCTGTGGAGTTAGACTTCAACATGAGCTGTAAAAACTGTGTTGAATCGTTTCCTTCCTCATAAAACAAGACAAAGCTATTTTTTTTTAAATATTTTGAGACCATGTTCAGCTACCTGTCTCCTTCTTCCTTGCCTTTGTTGGCATATTGCTTTGTTTCTGGCGAGTCACTGCCACTATCTGCTTATCAGTGGAAAAAAAGCAAAACCATCAACATCTCTCCATCCAATCCTATTTCTTTCACCCTTACTTTTATAGTTTCAGGTTGTGTTCTTACTGAAGTCCCTCTGTACTTTGTTCTCTGACTGTCCAGCCACCATTAGTCCACGTGAGCAAAGATGGGACTTGATAAAAATGCTGATACACTCATTAAAGTTAACGAGTAGCAGCGAGTGCTTGGCCGACTTTTTTGCCCCGGGTCTTGCCTCTCTGCACACAAGCTGCCCTGTCTCACCGCCGGAGGATGACAGTGTGCAGCCTGAAAGGAATACTCACAGATACTACTCAGGGTAAAGGGTTTGCGAACTACCTTTTTTGTGTTTCAAAAAATAACAATTGATAATCTACATATTAATTCTCAGTTACTATTGTCCTAAAAGAGATCTAAATACAAAAGTATCTATGGATATATCTATTATCTATAGATTATCTACTAGTGACATGTCATGTGATGTATGTGACATATGCCACGTGATCTTATGTTAAGTTTGTAACAAACCATGATGTTCTTCACTAAACCTAACCAAGCAGTTTTGTTGCTTAAACCTAAGGAAGGACACTGGAAGTTTATTTTGAAACGAGACTCTATCTCTGTAACGAGCAGAAACTACTGTGGCGTGGAAGTTTATGTTGAAAAGAAACTGCATGTAACAAGCGTAAATTGACAAACTGTCCCTGGGTATCCAAAAGTGACGCTGGACGGCTACCTCGAGCGTCATAGTTTGATGCGTAGAGTCACTGATCAAGCATTGCTATTTGATGAGTTGGGAGTGAGGATGTGTTGCCCACACCATCGATGAACCGATTGTACAGACATTAGCTTTAGCTAGCTGTCTGTACACACAGACCGTGTGTGTTTAGGTATCAGCTCAGATTCTGACTGATCTCAGAACTCACCAGGATCTCCAGTGCAAATTCACATCCACATGCATCTTTGCAATGACTTAAACAACTCTAAAATTGACTGTGTGATCAGTCTCTTAATGGATTACACACCTCAAGCAAGTTTACAGAGTCACCTGATTGATTTCCGCATTTGACAGAAAAAAATGTAACCCAGTGGCTAAAATAGACCTGAAAGTCTAAACCCTAGCATGGTTAGTTGTGATGTAAGACTTACAGGATTTGTGGTAAATTGGCCATAACTTTTGAAACACTGGCATTATCCTTCAAGGATTTTACACAGCTTTACATCTAGTAGTACTTTCTTATAACCTCTGATGTTTTTGTGTTTCTGAAAGAAAGGGATTAGAAGCCTTTTTCCGTATTGAGCGGATTTGAGATCACTGTTCTAGGTACAAACAACAGACAAGAAATAAACACAAAGAAAATATGTACATATGTAAATGAGAGAATATACTGTGTGATTTCTTTATGTTTGTGTGTCATTGTTATCGCTCCCACGGTATGATGTGACACACACAAAGCTACACAGTCCCCTCATATCCCTGCACTGTCCTCGCTCCCGGTCTATTTATCTATCCATCAGTGTCAGACACACGGGCTTGTGTGATGTGCATTAAAACAAAGCCGGAAGGTAACAATGTGTTTGAAGGCTGTGTCTCATTATAATACCTGCTTTCATGTCAAACACACACAGAGACACAAAGCAGTGATTTTTGATATCCTCCTTCTTACCATCCACATACAGAAACCTAAAGGCTGTACATTCTCCTACTGATGGCATTCTGGATCTTCTTCTTCTCCTCTGTCTATCCAGGAATGCCTGCTGATATTCCTCTGATGTCTAATGCCGTCTGAATGAACACACAAACCAGAAAACACACACAAACACGCACCAAATGCGTCGTTGAACTGACACTTCAAACAAAGCTTTTGTCTGCTGCCTGACAGCTATTCCTCTCTCCTTCCCCCTCTCCTCCTCTTCCTCCTCCTCTCATTATCCCCCTCACTTCTCCCTGTCATTCCAAAACACTCGCTCTACCCCCTCATCCCCTCGCTCTCTCTCCCACACACACACACACACACACACGCGCGCGCACACTCCGCAAATGCATTCAAGGGTGTATTCCTAATTGAGCTGCCTGGTTAAATGCAGGTTAAATAAAATACAAAGATTGAAAATATGAAGTTCTTTTTATAACACCACTTGAGCTAAAGCTATAATATTCAGCAGTGTTTTATTGTAAAAGAAATAGATTAATAAAATGATTAATTTTAAAGCAAAGTGTCATAATGACTCCATTACTGGCAGAGGTGTCACTAATAAAAGCGTGGGTTAAACTTTGGAGCCACATAAAAACAATCACTCATCAGTTTTGCCTGTTTTCTGAACATGAACAAAGCACCACTGTGTTCACTGAAAGGAGGATTTTACACTTTCTGGAACAAAAACTCACTTTAAGGGGTCCATTTTCTTTTAGTGCAAGTATTGAGTTTACCCAATCTTGGCGAGGTAAAGAGGGTATGCTGAGTTTAACTGACTGGCAGTGCGTTTTAGATTGGGTAATTTCGGTTTGACACTTGTGTTAAGGAATTGACCATTTACAGTTAACGGTTTTACAGTTAGATTTGGTGGGAAAGCTCTAACAATCAAAGCTGCAACCATGAGTCTACTGGAAGGACGAATCCCCCTAATAAACACATACATTTATATTAAATCTTAAATTAGCTTTATTAAAAATGCCACCTAAGGCTGTACACCTGCATGGATATGATTGGAAGGTAGCACTCTGCTGGTATCTATGAAGCTGTGAATGAGCCAGTGATTGTGAAGCATGAATAAAGCAGCTGATGTCAATCAGCTAATGCAAGTGTGACATCAGTGCTCTTCCTGAGCTCATGCTATGCTACATAATGTTTTCATTTGTTTACAGGGTCACTAAATCTTTGCTGTAGGTCTACATGAGCAAATAGAAGACTGTTGCCAGTTGTCTTGTCACAGCAGGGTGACCTCAGCCTGTCGTAATGACTGAGATAATTTGCTAAATAAGATGTGGAAAAATTAATAGGCATAGGTCTGAGGTAATGCTAGTACTATTGAGAGCCTGTCATCAGGAAGTAATTAGTTCACTGCAAAATAGATGGATAGATACAGGAATGTTATGTCTTGGGATAGAACCTTTTCCAGGAGTTTTACCAGCGGTGACAACATCGAGACTGCTAGGATTGTGTTCACCTCGTGAGTCTGTGTGTGTGGAGGGTGTGTCATCATGGCAAAATGTGGTCCTGGTGACACCTATTGTTGTAGCAACTACTACAGAAGCAGTATGAGTATTTTGACAGGTGTTTATATGTCAGTCTGTCTATGTTTGTATTTTGTCAACTTGATAATGTTGCAACTGTGCTAGATAGGGTTAGGAAACTTAACAGGTATGTAGCTAGATCACAATGAAGGCCAAGTTTGAAGATAAGTGTGGTCCAAGCAAGGGTGCCAAAAGAAGGAAACATAAGTTTTAAATGTGAGGAACATTAAAAAACACATTATCATATAATCAATGTTTTGAAGGAATTATAATGATTATTATCATTATTAAGTACCATTGGTCCATCAGTCCCAGATAAGACTATAAAAAGCCTTGGATGATATTGTGTGTGTTCAGCTTCTGAATGGCTGACGTACTGCTTTTAGATGCCTTGACCATCCAGGTCTTATGCAGAGAGCATGTTTCTTGGAGGTCACTTAGATCCATCTGATGAGATGCATGAATGACTGCTGAGCTGTTTCAAATTGCCCCAATTTAGTCAGACCATGCCGATCAAATCCCATGCCTCTATACTTGCATCTCTCCAATTCTTGGGCATGTGCCAGAATGGCACCATACCTGCCCTTATTCAGTATTCAGGGGGCATCATCTATGCTAATAATCAATGTTGGTCACATAACTCCAATTTATGATCAAGCAGGATTCATCATTCAACTCACCTGGTAAGGGCAGATTTGGGTGGTAATGAAACTTTGGTGCATCTGGAGTTGACTTCTGTTATTTTTTCTTCTCTTGTTTTTTCTCTTAACAGAAAACTAAGAGAAAATATAAAAGAAATATAGGCCTAGGTAAAAAAGTCTGCATGAGGCCCAGTGTCACATGACAAGCATAAGGTTGCAATACAATTCTGGGGCACTCAGAGTGACATGTAACACTGGGTGTTACATGTCACTCAATTTAAGCAAGGATGTTCTTCTTTCAAGAACAATCCATCACTTTGAATAAGGAAAAAAATATTCTGTATTAGGAAAGTCAGTGATTTGTACAGAGCCAACGTTCTATGATCCTTTCAGGAGCTTAAAGATGACTTTTGCAATTATTTGGTGACAATTTAAGAGCAGCATAAAGAATTTTTGGGGTTATTGTAAGTAAAAAGGAGAACAAATTATTACCCTATTTACATTTGTCTAGAAGTGCACAATCACCTTTTTGAAAAAAATAAAATTATGGAAAACACTGTGTGGTAACTGTGAACGATGTATACCCACATATCATCATAGATGAGTATATATGGAATAATATAATGGCTGATAGGTGACAGGTGGTCAGTTAGAGAGGCTGTAGGCAAATTTACACACTAAATTACGCAAAGGTATTATCATATGCTAGTTAGACCTTTTGATAATGGGACTCATGGATGACAGTTACTGTTGGAGGTGCTGAAAGGATGCAGGTACTTTTCTTTCATTTAATGCAGGGCTGTTTCTCCTTTTTGAAAAGTAGTTGTCAAAAGTAAAAGTAGTGGTTTCATTGCCAGAGTCTCTCCAGCTGTGCCTATTAGGAGACAGGTCTCTCCTACCACCAGTTGTATCCAAACAAATATATGGACTTGCACTGGCAGGCTTTATTGGCACATCAAGGATTGTTCTCTGCCATTGAAGGAGTCAGAGATAGAATGTTTTTGATAAATAGTAAAACATAATGATGGACACTATCTCCTTTGAATCTCTTATTGCGAGGATTAATAACGAGCCAAAAGTTTTTATAAAGTTTGGTCTTACTTTTTACGTATATAAAGAAAGAAACAACAGAGGGAAAATAGTACTATTCTTTTTAGAACGAACGCGTGCTGCCGCATTTATTTGGTATTTTATTTATACTTGTGCCCCCTTTTTTTCTTTTTTTCTCTCCTTAGTTTATCGGTTTGTCATATTTTAGTTGGTTGTTGGATTAGCTACTATGTGTGCCTAGATTTGTTTTTAGTCTGGTTTTTATTACGTGTTCTTCACTGATTTACTTTGAACAGGTCTACTGGGCCCAGTAGACCCAGGGGCCCAAAGTGTCAGAGCTCTCCCCTGGCTTGCACCTGCGATATATAATTGGAAGAGACATGTACCAATCAGGAAGAGACTCAAAATGACCATAAAGAGACACAAAACGACTTCACAGAGGTGCAAATTAGCTGCAAAGAGATTTACGAAGACATTGTTAAAGAACCACAAACGAACACAAAATGACTAGAAAGAGATACAAAGCAATTACAAAGAGACTCAAAATGACTACAAAGAGACACAAAAGAATTTAACGACTGTACCTGCTCGGTTTCAAGTGAAAAACTCATATTTGGTGTGAAAAGTCTTCACAGCGCATAGTGACGACTGGATTCCATTTGGCTGCTTTGGTTTTTTGGGTTCTGGTATTGGCTCACTGACAAAATGTCTTCATGGCTTCAAATGATTTAAAATATATTTCCAAGCGGCTGCCTTGAACTGTTCTGACAGTTATTCCCATAAGACACAAATGCAGCGTGAGTCCACAAAGTCAGGCTCCAGTTGATTTTCAATGAAGCAGCTCCAGAAACTCTCATGATGACATACGCAGACTGGAGCCTTTCTTCCTACTGATGACTGAACACACAAACTGAAACGTGTTCAACTCAATTCGCTGACCAGCTTCAACATCTGGCTGCTGTGCGGTTTGCTGGAAACAGCTTTCAGTTTTTACTGGCACTAAATGTAAGGGTTCTGCATTATATAATTTAAGTCAATATAATAAGTAAAACTAAATACCATAATTTGAGCACAGTTCCGTACACATTTTACTATAAGAACATATAAATTGTCGTCTAATGGCAAACCTGTCAGTTGCACTTTTTATTAAATGTATCCTAGTACTACTTACAGCTGAAAAAGTCTGGTTTTCCCACGATAACCCCTGTGATTAACCTTCATTCATGAAAGAGAGGAATCTGTTTTTGTACTAGGCAGCGTCCTGCTCCCACAGCCTGCTGAGTTGCAGGTTCAGTGCCTTGCTAATGGGCACACTTGCTGAGGAAAGGGAGAGTGCGTTACTGAAGTTCTGTGTAGTGAAAGTGAATGAGAGGGTGATGAGGCTGTGTTTCAGACATCAGTGTGTGTGTTTGTGTGTGCGTTCAGTTATCAGGGGAGCACAGCATAGCTCTGCTGAGATTAAATTCCCAGAGCTTACTCTGGCTATCAGCATTACTTCAGGACACACACACACACGCACGCACACATTAACACACAGAAGGAAAGCAGAGTGGTAGGAAAGAAAGCTGCCATCGCTACATTTTCATTCAGAGAAAATATCAACATCGACAGTATGCCCACTGCTGATATCACCACTGCTATTAATCCCCACCAAACCATCCATCTGTCTGTCCGCCTGTCCATCATCTGTCCTTATCTTCCTTCCTTTCTTTCTTTCCCTTCTTTCTTCCTTTTTTCTTTCAAAAGTGGATGTTTTACCGTTATCTATCAGTAGTGCTGAAAAACTAACAGATCCAGCTGCCATCTTGTATTTATCAATGTGATATCATCAAAAACTAAATATGAGGATGAGGATCAAAACACAGATACAATTTGAATATTTATCTTTCAAAGTTGAACTGAAATTTGAATTCCTAAGTTATGATGATACTGCATCTATCGTGCATATTTGCCCATTTTTCAAAACTTCATGGAATTGAGGTCAATGCAATGCAGTTTAAAAAATGCTTGCAAATAGATGAAACACCAGCAAACTTAGGAAAGTTTTACATACATAAAACCATCATGGCTCCAAATTTTAGAATAGAAAGAGTCGTTATTGGCCGTGTTTGCAGTTTTACAGACGTCTCTTTTATAATGATGGCCTATTGGGAAATAGCTATTTGGGCCACTGAGGATTTTTTTTTTTTTCAGCAATACCATGAATGGCCACTGGGAAAAAATTGCTGCAAGGCTGAATGGCTTTTCTGAGGGCCTGGGCCTGTGTAGAAAGTGAAGAATATGATGCATTGGAGACATGACTAATCCAAAAATTAAAAAAAACTAACCAGGCCTGAACGGGTTAATAATACCGATGTGCCCTAACCAATCAGAGTGCAGGTGTGCAGCACATCATACTGAAAACATCATTCAAAATATTTCTCCAAAACAGTTTTTTTTTCCCGTGAAGGCATAACCCGCCCTCCTCTGGCTTACTCTGCCTCTGATTGGTTTATCCTGATATTCTTTATCTAATCCTAACCAATCAAACTAACGAAGGTAACTAGTACTAGCCAATCAGAAGAAGAGTAGGGCGGGTCATGCACTCGGCACCTTACGGGGAAAAAAAAATTGCGCATTGCGGTAAATTTACGCGAGTCAGAGGTAGTCAGAGGGCATGCCGCAAAACTTTGATTTCAAAAGAAGAGAAAACAAAATTTAACTTTGCCAAACATGACTTTGTTATAAGCCTGAGATGTTTACTATAGAGACTCTGCTAACTGAAACCTGTTGAGTGAAGAAGAGGAACTCCTGAATTGGTGAGTCGCGTAACGTTAATAAAGCTAATAACGCCAAATGAAATGCGCTAGCTTCGAGTAGGCAGTTTTAAGTCAGAGGGCCTGAAGCTAACATCACATTAGCAACGCTATTAGCTGACTTCAGCAATAATGTTACTTATCTAAAAGCACTGGTAAAGCTGTAGGGTTGACATTGAAAAGACTAACTTGTGGAGTGTTTCATTTCTCTCCTCTTTTTCTGTGGCTGGTTAAGTCACTGAAGTGTTTCATGCAGAGGCATCACCATAAATAAGCTATGTTATGATGAATTTTTAGTCCATTGGTGTAGTGAATCAGATTGAAATTAAGAGAAATTTACCTCAGCAAAATACTGCTAAATCTTACACCAAGTAGTTCAGGGCATAAAGTAATTAATGTATTATTCTCCATGATTGTCAAAAAGTATCATAAGTTAAAGGAAGACATTTATGTTTTGTATAGAAATTCATTTTTTGAAAAATTGGAAACTGGAAAATGTCAAAATATTGCATTTTTTTTTAATTATGCATAGATTTGCATTATATTTTGCTGATTTTTTGAAAATGTAATTAAAATTTGTGCTATATTTAGATGAAAACCTGACAATTGTCAGTCTGAAATTAGCCCTAGCACATCAGAAAACTTAGATATCCTCTTTGTGGCAATTTCAGTTTTGCCAACTAAGTACATAAGTCAAAACAAACACAGAGAATATACAGTAAACTGATTTCTTGGCGACAAATGAAGTGTGATTGTCAGTGGTTTGGTTTAGTTGAAAAAAGCTCTGAAACAATCCAAGCGGCAACAAGGACTCTGCTAGGAGAACTAAAATCCCTTGTTATGTGAAAAATAAATTTCAGTTAAATCAACAATACCCCCCAAAAATATATAACATAAGGATAATGTCAGGGTGGTGGAGCGAGTTGCAGCAAGTAGGGTTAGCTCAACAGGTGAGTGGAGAAATGATGAGTTACAAGTTGTAGTAGCCACCTGTGCACCTGCGTGGATATGATTGAAAGGTACTGGACTATTCATTGATGTGTAAAAAGGCCGAGCGGCAGTTTAACCTGTGTGTGACAGGTAGTGTCGTACTCTGTTCATGACGCATGCTGGGAAATAAATCCTGGATGTGTTAATTACCTCATCTGACCTGATTCCCTCCATGTGAACGTCTAGTGCGTGACAGACGAAGACGGAGACAGTGATCTGTGGCATGGGACTGCAGCACTGTGTGTGTGTGTGTGTGTGTGTGTACTGTACATGTGTGTGTTTGTCGTAGTGACAGCTCTGTCAGTTATCTTTTTGCACTGACAGACAATGCACATGTCAACCAGCAGTCCCAGCACACACAATGATCACGTCTACGCATACTGCTGTAACACACATGCACACACACAAACACCTAACCTGTCAATCATTTTGTCTGGTATTCCCACTGCTCCTTTTGCTCCTCCTTTCCTCTCATTCTACCTTCCTCTCCCCATCCCTCCACTCTGTCTTTCATCATTCTGTTATTTTTCTTTCCTTTTTAAGAAACTGTCTGTTGCCCTGAAACTGGGTCTTTTTTTTTCTTCCCATGGGTCTCCGTGATCCCCCCCCCCTTTCCTCTCATTGCCTCTCCGCTCTTTCTCCCTCCCACTCACATCTTGCTGACAGACTAAATGTTGAAGGCAAGGTCTGCTGGAGAAATAGAGAAAGTCTCTTTTAATTGTGTTGATCGCTAATTAGCCGGCCTGTCTCATCTCTCAGCGGTGGATGTGGTAAAACAGGATGCCCTTTGTGGGGTCAGCAGGCCACAGCCTTGTGCGTAACTCGTACTCACACACACACACACACACACACACACACACACACACACGTAATGCACACACATTACTTTGTACTTCTGAGATTCAAGTTTGGCTGCCAGCTTGTAGATTTCTCAGTGGAGGCTGGTGACTGAAAAAGTTTAGGAGGGCAGGGTGAATCGTTAACTGTGCAGTAAAAGGGGGTTTTCGCTAAAAATACTTGATTATGTAAGAAAAATGTTCTAAAAACCTGGCGTTCACCACCCTCTCTAATCCCTACAGACCACTCTCCAGTCATTCGTAGCATTGTTTACTGTCAGCTGTCTCATATTTTAAATGCCACAAGAAACAATCTTGAATCATACCCAGGAGCAATAATTCTGGCTTTGAAGACAGAAAAGCATAGTTGATAGCAGTAGTGTAGGAATGCTGAAAGATTAAAAGCAAATTTTATTGGGATCCGTCCAATGACACTGTGACAGGACATAAATGCTTCTGTCCTTTGCAGTGTGGTGTGGTTCATTGGGTACAGTATGTCATAAACACTGCTTGGATTAGGACTTCAGTTCCCACTGGGCCCACCTACGTTAAAAATGAATGCACTCATGAATGAAAGTACCCAGCTAATGGCATATGTTACATCATATTGACCTTATTATAAATAGAAAAACTGTAAGAGGGTTGCCTTTTTGAGCCCTGGCTAATATTGTAGGAACAGACAATTTACTGCTGCGTTAAACAGCATGAACAATAAAGTGTGTGTTGGTTCCCCTCATAGCATGTATATAAAGATGCTTGGTCATGATTTCAGGCATTGAATTTCCTTATGCACTGGTGGACTGGTTTTGGCCTCATTCATTGTGAATGCGTTTCACTAGTATAACGCAGGCTGTAGAAAGGAATAGTTAAACATTTGTGGAAATTTGTTTTGTTTTTTTGTTTGTTGTTTCTTTTTGAGAGTTACATAAGAAGATCAATACCACCTTCATGTCTTTGTGCTAACCCGGAGCCAGGATATGATAAAATTAGCTTAGCATGAGGCTTGGAAGCAGGGAAACAACCCAACAGTTGTGTAGAAACAACAAATTGTGGTTCAAAGGGTAACTCCAGTATTTTTCAACCTGGACCCTATTTTCCATGTTTTTGTGTCTAAGTGACTCGAGGGAACAACAGTTTTTTAAAACTGATTCAGTGTTAAGTGAGAGTACAAAGGCCAGTAGAGGCAAAACAGGCTACAGTGTAGACTAATCACTCAGAGCAGGTGAGCTCCTTCGATTTACGCTGATCAGAAGTATTTGTTTTAGTCACTGACAGGCTTAGATTGTTAATAAGTGTCTCACAACATTATGCAGTCCCTCCAAGATTTTGTGGACTGTTTTTGGGATTATTGTGACCAGAAATGCCCGATTTCACAGCAACTATTCTACAAAGTTCCGGGGGGCAACTGAAAATGGCAAAAATAGTTGTCATGCTATCATGGATTTCCCACAGAATTAGAATCTATTTGTGATCGCTGACAAACAGCTGTTGCTGTTAAACGCAGAGCTGAAGGACAGTCTCTGTGATGTAATCTCATCTCCACTTGTCATACTTCTACCCGTTATATATTGTAAAATTAATTAGTGGTTAAGTTGTGGTGACTGGACAAATTGCAAGGTTGTGCAGTAATTTTTGCGATTGCAATATTGCAACATCCTGGAGGGACTGGATTTTGTGTCTACATTCCTGTAGGGTCCTTTCTGTAGGCTACTGTTGTAAGACACTTGTAATAATAATCTGAGCCTGTCAGTGGCAAAAACAGGCACCTTTCGTGGATGTAAACTGACAGGGCGCACCTGCCCCCAAGTAGTTACATTGTAGCCTCTTTCCCAGCTGCTTGCTGCAGCCCTCCGTCTCAGAGCTGGATTAATTTAAAAAAATGTTGTTGAAATTTCATATTTAGGGGTTAGCTACATGCTGTAACTTTTTCTTGTCGGGTATAGTGATGTGCCGGGTGGATGGACATACTTGCTTTTAAAGAAATAAGATAGTTACATGATCCCCATAACTCCACTCAAATCCCCAACTTGTTTAAATTTCTGTTTGTGGACAGAAATGAGATTTGATATTTGATATTTAGGAATACTTTTTAACTTTACTTTAGACAGCCAAGCTAGCTGTTTCACCCTCCAGTCTTTATGCCAGGCTAAGCTAAATGTCTCCTGGCTCCAGCGCCATGCTGAACCCACAGACATGAGAGTGTGATATTGATCCTGTGTGTGGACAATTAGTTTTTTCCCACTATTCCTTCACATCTTAAAGACACACCAGACCTTTTGCAGCAAATAGGAAGAGTAACTTTAAATGAAACAACCTTTGCACTATTCCTCATGAATTTCGAAATATATTAACCTTGGCTGATCTTGTTCCGACAAACAAAACTCAAAACTATTTTGTGTTTGAATCAAACTGTCTCCTGCAGATACAGATACAAGGCACAGCCAAGCTATGGGCAATTGCTTTTTTGAAACTTCTGGGTGACATAAGGGTCAGTAGTAGCATGGGATGAGCACTTTATGGGAGTCTGAAGATCAAGCAGCCTTTACAAGTCAAATTTAAGACTGCTGGAGTTCATTCAAAAGTCTAGAGTAAAAATAACTACTTAAAGTCAGCGCTGAGCTGATTCAAAGAGACAGAAAACATTCCATATATTCTGTGAAACTGTCAGTGCAAACACTTAGGTCACCGTTTGTGTGTTTAATAGAGAAGGTATTATCAGGATATTAGTTTCAGTGGAAGACAGCATGTGTTGGAAGTGAGGTAAATGGAAACCGAATCATATCCAGAGACATGTCAGAGAGCCAGGTTTGATAAGTAGTCTATGTCTAAATATTATTAGTAATGTTAAACAAACCATTCGGCTATATAAATCAAGTTGTATATTTTTTACCTGCATTGCTTATCTTCTGTTGGATTCTCCTTTTCTTGCTGTCACTTTGATACTTAAACCAGGATTCAGTGTTTCTCTCATTTGTCTTTCTCCCTTGCTTATGTGTTATGTGGAATTTGAGTCATTTTCAGACATGATTCACCCTGTTATTTCCCTTAACCAGCTACCCAGCTACTCTAATCACACAGCAGGAGAAGAATTTCAGCCAATGCTCTTTGTAGATCCAAAAAATTACTTGTTAGCAGTACTCATTAAAAACCAGTGGGTCTCACTGGTGGCAGGCAATGTGTTGGCCTCAGCGGGAGATGCTAACAAGCTTGTCTCTTTGTGTCCTTGCAGTCATCTGGAGTCGGATCGCAGCGCCCTGAAGAGGAGGGAGTGGGAGAGGAGGAACCAGGAGGTCCAACAGGATGAAGACCTGTTCTCAACTGGATTCAACTTGTTTGGAGAACCATATAAAGTAAGAATGATAATGAGTAGTTAATAAGTAGATAATTAGAGAGCTTGATGATAAGATTTATACCACTCTTTTGTCTGTGTGTGAAGTGAGCTGAGAGGTCATTATCATAGAGACAGGAAGTAAGATAAGGAATATTTACAGCATGTAACTCAACCTAAAAGAACATGTTCATTATTCAGCTGTAGAGGTGTTGGTTGGCATATTTTGTAACTTTGGAGAGAGCCATGTGAACGTTAGCCGTTTTAGCTGTTTGCCCTTGCTTCCATCTATAGCCCCATTTGGACAGGATGTATTGTGCTAGTGGAGGTGGGGTGATTTTAACCTTACAAGTATGTGGGTAATTGTTTCAGGGGACTGCCCATTTTTCCAAAACCCCAATAATCTGAAAATGTCCCACTGGACTGAAAGCCTTTTTGTTCAACAGTCTACTAACCTGAAAACAAACATCCATTGCTCCAAAGGCCCATTGCTTTGAAAATACACAATCTCCCAAACAAGCGCACACTAATTATTATGCAGACAGATGACATTTTTTTTTTCCTACCATGGTGAAGGCATGGCCTGCCCTAGTCTTGCTATTACCATAGACTGTACAAAATAATGGACTTGTGTCATCTTGTTTTTTGTTTTTTTTTTTTGTTTTTTTTTTTTAAGCAAGAAGTGACCATAAGTGGGTAGGAGGCTGTGGAGAAGCAAGGGGTGGATCTGACTGAGAAGCTGAGGACACAATCTGCAGACACCTTGGAATTTCGAAAGACTCACGCCTTCAATTATCTATAACTTTAAGCCTAATAAAAAAAAATTAAACTGGTGAAATATATAAAAATTCACTCCCGCCCAGTTGTCATTAACAAGAAAATTAGTTATAGAGACCAAAACAGTTTTTTTGTACCTGGGTGTAAGCATGTTTATTTCTGCTTTAAATTTGGGCATTTTAACATGAGGGTGTATGGGGATCGACTGGCCTCTGGAGCCAGCCTCAAGTGGCCATTTCAGGAACTGCATTTCTTGGCTCATTTTTCATCCCTGGAGGTTGTTGCCTGGCTAATATCCTTGTGTTGGTTGGGTTGGTTTGGTTTTGGCATGAGGAGTGAAACTGGTGAGGGTTAGGGTAAGAATATCAGGGTAAGTCAATGAGAGGCAGAGTAGATAGAGCGAGTCATGATTTCGCCATCGTAGGAAAAAAATATAGCGGCAGGACCGATTGACTGGAGGTCATGAATCTTTTTAACTGCAGGGAGTGTGTATTTTCGGAGCAATGGATGTTTGTTTCAGGAATAATGGGATGACAAATGGGCTTTCAGTCGAACTGGACATTTTTTGACAATTGAGGTTTCGAAATAATGGGTCATCGAAACAAAGGCATGCCACCCATTTTTTTTTACCCCCACCTCAGTAATAATTACAGCCACATTTACCCACTGTTTTTCGTTTAACTCTCAGGTCCTTCTGTAATTTAAATCCTGTCTGAGATGACAACTTTTTATTTTAAAGTGGATCTCTGTAGGTTTTTTTCTACTGCTTGTTTTGACTGTGTGAAATGTGTGAAATTTGACTTTTGTGTGGAAATGGAGTAAGTAAAACCTGTTTTTGCTAGTCTGATAAGTTGAAACATGCTAACACCAACTAGGGTTGTCAAAAGTATCAATACTCTGAAAAGTATCGATACTCAAACGCTGTATCCGGATACAATACTAATTTACAAAAGTATCGATACTAACAGTGCACGCCACCTCAGCGCCTGTCGGGTGCGCACGACGGGTCCGACGGACACACGCTGTGCAGGCAGCGTCTGGCAGGCACAGAGACCTCACTGCAACCCGGCTTGTTGTCGTCGCTATGTATGCATGCACACATTTCTGTTGCTGTAATATGGCCAGCGCGGCTGCAGGAGGATCAGAGCAGTCAGTTTTGGTCAAAAATGATAAAGGAAAAAGCGCTCTTTGGAAATATTTAGTGAAGTAAACACTGCACGCTGCAGACGGCAGGTACAGCCCCTCCCCTCACTAGCAGCTGAGCAGCCGGTGTCGCCAGCATCAAACTAAAATATAACTTCTAACGTTAATGTGGGAGCTAAGCAGAAAACTTTATCAGTCATGCCCGTCTGTAACATTAATAGACAATGTTAGTGTGTCTGAAAAGTTATGTTAACTGTAAAGTCACAGATTGAAGCTGAAAAAACGTTTGGTTTCTCCCGTAACCCCTGGTTCTCTGATCACATAGTGAGGTAGAAACAGGAGCATCCTGAGCCTAAACTACCAACTCTATTTGATCAGCAACGAAAATATCATTGATGTTACTGTTCTGATCTTTATTTTAAAAAATTACATGCCTCTTAATTTTTTGCTGCTGTATTGAAAATGGTATCGAGTATTGAATATTTTCGTATTGAATATTTTCCTGGGTATCGATATCGAGTTTGAAATTTTAGTATCGTGACAACCCTAACACCAACACATTGACATAATTGGGAACCAATATGTCAACAGAAAATTTAAAGCCACCAGGAGAGGTAGACCCCATAAAAGCTTGTCAGATGGGTTACAGGAAGGTACTGGTATTCCCTTAAGAGCCTTTTTTTTTTTAACATTTGGCTCCATTAAAGGTGTGCCAAATAAGCTATAAAAAGTTACACTTCGCAGTGTACCCATGGATATACAGACAGCTATCATTTAATTACTCGGTTACTGAAGAAAACGGATGGTTACAGAAGGTAACTGTGGTTCTATGAATGAAGGTCAACACGCCACCGTATGGGTCACTCTCTCCGAGGGTGAGCCATACGGTGGCATGTTGACCTGATATGAAATAGAACTCAAAAACACAGTGATTCTCTGCCAAGTTCTGCAGTTTTAAGGAGATTTTTAAGATTTCTAAGCAAATTTATTGAAGTTCATTTGTGATGAACATCTTAGATAATGATATCCTCAGGTAGTGTTAAGGCCCAAACATACTCGGGCAGAACATACGCGGAGCGGACTCCGGGGAGGTCTGCCCAGACTAAAAGCGGACGTCCGCAAGCCCTGTGCGCGCAAAGCTCAGATTTTATGACCGTGCGGACTCTCAGTGTCACACAGAAGACTGCTCGGCATACATTTTTCACATCGCGGGGATTTTTCACGGACATTTTTTGAGGAAACTACAACGCCGAAGTGCGCTCGACTACGGAAGCCCAAATGACTGCAGACATTCCTCGCGGAGTCCGCTCCGCTTATAGTACACCCAAGTCTGTGAGCACCTTTAGTCACACCAGATGATATCATTACTGGTTTCACCTCTGTGTGTTTTGACTGAGTCATGACTCTGAGAAGGAGGACAACTTTTGACTCAAAATTCATGTCGGTGTCTTGCCTCACGTCTCTTTGAGGCTTCTGGCTTTGTCCTGCTGAATGTCCATTACAGTATAGATCCTGTAATTGTATTATGTTTGAAATGCTGTCTGGAACAATGAGTTAAATTACAGAGGAGCATGGTAAATATTTCAATCCTCACCTTCCTCTGAAATGTTAATCCCGTCTGAATGGGGCTTAAGATAGTTTATGTGCCTTTCAGCTCTGCACATAACAACATAATTGTCTTCTCATCAAACTTATAAAGAAAGCTAATAATAATATTTCCAAGAAGACTATTTCAAAACTTTGAATCCGAAAAATAATTATTTTCAAAAGTCAAGCAAACAGTGACTGTCTATCAGTTTGGAGTTACGGACAAAGCGATCCTGTATGATAACATCACACACAGCACACATTCGTCTTTACAACCTGGCTGAGCTGTGATCGCTACACAGAGTGCTGCTTTCTCCACTCAGAGTGCTCTCCCGTTGCTGTTTAGGAGACAGTTTTATATTTCGCTGTTAGGTTTTGATTGATCTCCACGGGAGGAAAATGGACATACCTGACACCAGAATTTCATTTGGGGAAATGGAGTAAATTTACGACATCTTAATCAGCGAGGACGGGCCACTCTCCTCTAAAGCAGCCTCGCTTTGTGATTTAGGTTCACATGAAACAATTTTGCCTTGTGCAAGCTATCAATTGAAAGGAATTGTTATTGCTTACCAGCAATTATCCAAACATTTATTTTGTAACATAATGCACTTTAATGCTGTTTTTGTGGATGATAAAGCTGATGACAGCCTGTGGATCATCACAAGCTATTGCTCTCCCCCTGAGGCCAATAGTGTAATATCCTCGAGCATAAGGTTGTGCTCTGTTCTGCTCTAAGGTACTTGAGACGCCATCACTTTGTTTCTTCTTTAGCTGAAAGGGAACCAGCCATGCATGAAGTCCATGGCCACTCTCCTGCCCCGGTGTTTAAAATTGATTTTGGTTTGTTAACTCTCATTTGCTACCGCCAGGCACTTCAACACTTGGTTATGCCGCCAAGTGTATCGACCTTGGGACAGACTGGCTTTGAATCTTGACAGAATGTGTTTAACTGCTGCTGGTGTCTGAACGCAGAGGACACGGCAGCTTCGCGCTGAGACGCTGCTCGAGGTTCGGCAGCACATGAGAGGTTGTTCTCATAATGAATCTAATCCTAGGTGCCTCCATACTCCAACTAATTGTTTCCAACTAATTAATGGTGCTGAGGTCAGGTCAAGATGTGTGTGTGTGTGTGTGTGTGTGTGTGTGTGTGTGAGGGGAGAGCAAGGATGAATGGGCTGTGTAAACTGAGATATTTCAGACAGACTGCTGCTATTTGGTTTACTCTTGAGTGAATGATGCATTTTAGTGTCTGTTTTAAGGGGTTTAAATTACTACAGTGATTGGAGCCAAAATGAGAAGATTTTTTGTTCCCTTGTTTTCCATTTATTTTAGCATTTTACAAGTACTTGAAGAGCTAATACAGTGTGTGCTTCATCAGTTTTTCCCCCCAAAATGTTTTAAAATCTGCTCCTAAATCAAAACCTTTAATATATAATCTGTAAATTCTTAAAATTTTCAAATCTCTGCTCTGTCAGTGTGATAAGATCAAAAGCGCCAGAACAAGTGAGTATCAGGCAAAATTCACCTTGTTGACTGCCATTGCCAAATTGGCAAATAAGATGACATTCATCTATGGCAGTGGTCTATGTTTTTCTGTTGTGTCGCTTAAATTTTGCGCTGGAAAGCAGAGCTCCAGACTAATGACGTCCCATCCTTCCGGGAACAATAGGACATTGATTTGGGACAAAGAGAGATCTTATGTTGAGTCACATTATGGTGCGCTCAGTAAGAATGAGGATTGGGTGGGGGTAAATTACAAAGTTACTATGATGTGTTCAAATGTAATCTTGTAAAATGTGGTTTTTGGCAAGAAACATGAATAAATTCAGCTGTTTAAAGGAGAAATCTGTTGATGTTTTCACAGTAATATAAAATAGATATTAGAGAGGGAATTAAGATATATTACATATTGTAAAAAGGCTTTTGAAGCAGGTTTTTTTTTTTTAGAGGTCTTTCATGTGAAAGAAGGTTTTATTAGAGGTTGTTTACTAAATTTGTATGATTGACTTTGTGCTTGTTCAAATGCAGTGTAATGAAGAACAAAATGACCTTAAAACTGCTAAGCTATTTTTTATTATGAATATTTCTTTGTTTCACTGGCACAAAAGGAGAAAAATAACAAAATCACAACAAAACCCCCATCAGTATTGGTTATTGGCCAAATTGTTGTTTTAAATATTGCCATTGGTATCAGCCCAGAATTTCACTATCAGTGCATCCCTAGTTTTAAACCCCACTTTTTTTTTTTTTTTTTTTTCTTTTTTTTTTTAAACAAAATATGGCTGCGGAATGCTTCAAGGTGGAATCTAAATAATAGTTTTGGCTTAAATAGGCTTAACTGAACAAGCCTGAAAATCTGACCAAGCTTTCTTTAAAATGCTGACCTTAAGTACTTCACATTTTTTGATGCTACACATATTTTGGTAGGTAAAAATAATATTGTTGTTCAAGGATAATCTAAAACTTATCTTATACTAAAACCTCATTTCATATTGCTACATATAGACACTCAACCTGGTGAAACATTGCTATATTACCTTATAAAACTGATACGGTCAACACATTAGCACACTGGCCTATGTACACATCCAGCAGCACTATGAAGCACTATTAACATTTATTTGGAGTGGTGCTTCTGGCCACGTGATGAATATAAGCCAATGTTTACTCTTATGGTGGCCAGACTTAAATTTTTATTGGAATGACAAGCAGGTTGATGATATTTTAAATGTCTAAGAATGTCAGAATTTCATGTTGTGTGGACATTACCCTCATGACATTTCGCAGACGTTTTCTTCTCCGTACCTTAGAGCTAAATGTCATTCTACGTCAAGATGACATTGGCAAGCCTTTGGATTTTGGTTACTTAACAACACAACTTAAAACCAACAAAATGTGATGGTCAAATGTCATATTGACGTTGGCATTAGACGTTGTCCTGATATTGAACTGGTCACAAACTAAATTCAACCAAATATCAACATCTAACAATGTTGGTGGCCAGCTGGGAATGTTTGCTGGGTAGCCTACAGTTGGTTTATGACAGCTTTTTCACAGAAAACAGCTGCCTGCATCTGGAATTTACATGAGACCTGCTAGACTTAACCAAAACAGGAAGGCCATAAAACCAAAATAAGGAACTGAAAAATACTTTAACACCCTCATATTACAAATAGTATTTGGAGCCATTTTTATGCTTAGAATATTGATGGTAGCACTTTTAACATAGAGTTTATTATAAGTTAGTAAAGATGCAATGTAATCCAAGATCACTGACAGTAAATGCACGCTCAGTACTTCCAAAAATGCCAAAATCAATTTAAAAAAAAGCTGAAGAATTTGACTAAGACCAGACTAAAGTATGCAATGATACATCTTATAAGTGACTGGCCTAAAGGGGTGACTGCATCATTCACAGGGGACAACATGTTTACGTGTTTCATATTCCAACTAATCTTTTTCCTCCATATACTCCCCCAGTTTATCTCTCACTGCTGCTAAACTTGAAAAACGGCTTTGGCACACCTTGCTACTTTCTTCTACTGATTTATTTGCTGCACTTACAATTTCATCTTTTTTCTGAGTGTGTTGCTTTACTTGATACAATTCAGTGGATTTACCAAGGCCTCTTCGACCTCACTGTACTTTCTCTGTGTCTAAGTGCTGACTGAACTTACTGAACTGCTCCTTTAGAGATCTATATCAGCCCTTTTTCATTATCACACAGGATTTATAGAACTTTTATCATTCCCGGTCTCTCTCTTGTTCATTTTTTTTTTCTACCATCAGTCTCTCTCTGTACCTGTATATCTATCGTGTGTCCGTCACTCTAGTTCTCTCTCTCTCTCTCTCTGTCTCTCTCTCTCTCTGTCTCTCTCTCTCTCACCAGTATTCATTCTCTCTGTCAGCTATTAGCTAATCCCTCTTCTAATCCTGTTAAAGAGCGTTATGCTGTTAGCAGCTATTTGGGATGATCTATTCACACACACTCACACACACATACACACACATAGGTATTCATCCTCTCCTTCTCTTCTGTTTTCCATTTTGCCTCTCTGTAAATGTGTTTTCTGTTCCTCTTCAGCCACCAGATCTTTTATTCATGAGCCCGAGATGGAGAAGAGATGAGCTAATTTATTCACAGCTAACTTTGGCTTGCCACGGTGTGTAGTGTTTGTGCGTGTGTGTGTGTGTGTATACACACACAGAAATTACATCTGTTAAGATTATTTGAAAGCAATTCTCTCCTTTCTTGTATGAATCTTTTGTAAATAAGGCTTGATTCTTTGCCCTGTTTGATTTTTTTTGGTATTTTCATGGTTTTGCTGCTTTATTAGAGTGTAAAACTGAAGGATACAGTGAGGCGAAGAAAGACACGTTGGAAGAGATGAATCTCGCTTTCAGTCACATAGATGTCCAGCGCCCTGCAGTGAACCCCTGTTACCATCTGGAGGCTTTTATTTTGAAAATCCAGCTCTGCTCAGGGCCCCTGGTACACTTCTGTTACTATCTGGGGGCTTTTATTTTGAAAATCCAGCCTTGATCAAGGCTCCTGGGTAAGGTCTTGTCACCATCTGGGAGCTTTTATTTTTGAAATCCACCATAGTCCAGACGTGCCTAGGTCAACTCCTGTTACCATCTGGGGGCTTTTTTTTTGAAAATCCAGCCAGCACCAGAGTCACCACTGTGAGCTCCTATTACCTGGTTGGTGCATTGTCTGGAGACACTAAGAGCTAATTTTGTCGCCCTCCACCCCACCCGCTGGCTCCCCCTTGGGGTGCCACTGTTCAGCTGGTTGATGGATTACCATCAAATCAATTTGATAATGAAAAAAAGGCATCAAAATATAGCAATTATTATCAAATTATGTTTACATTACCCTCCAGTAGAGCAAATACAAGGGTGGGGCTACACTCATTTTTTAGGCAGTGAAGTGTCTAACACACACATACAAACCCACACACTGAGACTTCCCTCCTCAGCAATAAGACCTCTCCATGGATCATTGCCTGTTATAACAGTATTATTTGGATATTGACTGGAGCTGTTTGCATAAGAAAAACACAGACCATGTTCATTATCTGATACATTATTTCCTTGAAGCTGCAAGTGATGTACAAGATGTGTGGTTTTATTCTTCTGACCACTGTGAAAATAGATGTGGGTTGCAAATCAACCCTGACAGCCTCACACAGATCTGCATGATTGGTGTTAAGTTCCGCTACAATCAGTGTGGGGATTATTCATTATTATTACATGTAACTTGATGCTCTTTGCAGAAATATTACCTAAGATTAGTTAAGCTCCTACTTCCTATGAACATACATTCATTATTCATGAATTCATTAACCTCTCCAAATACAGGCAATTTCACCCTGTCTTGAAAATTAGATAAAGGGTCTCATTCACTCCTTCTCATACGTTTCAACCTTTAAAGCTGTTGTAGCTTTATTTGACGCTGTCACTTCATGTTACTGCAGGGTCGATTAGCGGAGGCTGTCAGATACCTTTGCCTTCATGGCTGGATCTATTGATCAAACTGCAGAAGTTATGTACAATAAAATTACAATGCCACGTTTCACATTGATCTTGTTCAGTGTTTCCTGTGTTCATCATTTGTCTAATGAAATGTCATGATTAAATTACAGGCTGTAGATCTTGCATAATTCAGACTTGGCTCATGATTAATTTTTGCTTCACAATTGTCACTCAGGTAGAAAAGAAATGTCAGAGGACGGGATAGAATCTACTGGTTTTCACCCCCCCCCCCCTTCCATGGCTTTCTGACTCCAAATATAGATTTGCTGAAAACCCCCGCTGATTGCCCTTGTCCTTTCAGAAACGCCAAATGATCAAACCGTGTAATTTCATCATTAAAGAAGCTGTCAATGACTGACACAAAAGGTACTCTTGAGCTATTCTGAGGAACATCTCTGCATTAGCACGTAGCAGCTGAAGGTGCTATACCGTCATATATCAGTGCGGCGCGCACCGTCCTCCAAGCCGTGATTGCTTGAGAATCTGGGGTCAGGCTTATAATGATTCCTGCCCCATTAATTTTACTGCTCCAGCCTGGACTGGACCCTCTTAAGGATGGCATGTGTTTAATTAATCATCTCGTCCTGATGTCTGGTCAGTGGTCACCCTATCCGTCTCTCACTGTTGCTCTCCGGATGAATAAAGAGGGCTTTTCATCAAGCTGAAAGAAATGGAAAAATGGAAGATCTAATTAATACTCTTCTCTCTCTCCCTCCCTCTTGTCTTTTTCTTCTGCCTTTTCTCCTTTCAGACTAATAAAGGTGATGCGTTGGCAAGCCGCGTCCAGAACACGCTGGGCTCCTATGAAGAAATGAAAGACCTGTTAACCAGCCATTCTAACCAGAGCCACTTAGTGGGAATCCCCAAAGGCAGCAACAACCTGCAGACCCCAACCACTTCAACAACAGAGAGACCCGCTATGGAGTCCCAGCTTTTCAATGAGGCCCTGAGAGGTGGAACAGGTGCAGGAGGAGGAGGAGGAGCAGAGGGAGGTGGGGACAAGAGAATGGGAAATGCATCTTCCTCATCGTCAACTTCGATGCAACCTCCTGCTTCGACCACATCGTCATCATGCACCACAACAATCCCACATCAGAATTTGAAAAAGTCTCGAAGCTCCATGGACTGGTCGAGGGCAGGCCACTCACAGAGTACCCAGGGAGCAGGCCTCGTTCTGGGGTCGGGACAGAACGGGCAGGGGCAGGTCCCAGCAGCTACGAGTGGAAGAGGAAAAATGACTTTATTAGAGGAACAGCAAATGCAAAGGCACGAAGACCTGTTTAGCTCCCTTAAAGATGAACTTGGTCTAAAAGGGGATTCAAGCCCTTCCTCCTCTTCTTCATCCTCCTCTTCCTCTTCTTCTGGGAGAAGACACTCTTCCCACCTCTCCAAAACCCTTCCTCTCCCAGGTAAGTCCTACACAAAAAGGCATCCAAGGAATAGGTCGAAGTACACATATTTGCCTTTAATCTGAGAGTTAGATGAGAAGATTGATACTCTCATGTCTGTTTGCTAAATATTTAAGCGAAAGCCAGCAACCAGTTAGCTTAGCTTAGCATAACATAAAAAACGTAAGCATAGAGAAACAGCTAGCTTGGCTCTGTCCAGTGTTTTAAAAAAATCTGCCCACCAGCACCTCTAACTTTTAGTACTTATGAAGTTAAATCTCAAGGTGGTACTGATAGGTGGATTTTTTTGGATGGAGCCAGGCTAGCTGTTTGCCTCTGTTTCCAGTCTTTATGCTAAGGTCATACTGCATTAGTGCAATGTTGGAAAACCGCCCTTTAGACCAGACTGAGGAGTGTTCAGGCATTCCAGTCTTGTACCCACATTATTTAAATATCCTAAAATAGCTTATTTTGTGATGTTACATATTTTGAGTCGTTTGTGAAACGACCTTTTGAGTAGCTTCTGAGTCAACTTCATTAATTGTATTAGTGTAACCTATTATTGAATTTTATTCAGATTTTACTTCCAGTGATTTTTAGCCTGACATCGCCAGACGAAATCCCTTCCAAGGAGCATTGTTATCGATTGTAGACCAAAATGCCTCTGGATGCAATGGTATGGACCTACATTCAATCAGAACAACAAATGTGACGTAGCGCTGATGGACAAATGGAAACAGACTACAGTGTGCAGAGATGAGCTGTGATGGTGTAGCATTGATATGTCTGTGAATGAGTGTTGTTTTTGCCATCAGAATTTGCAAACAGTAGTTAAACAGAAAGTTACATATCAGCTGCAGCCATCTGGGTCATTTTCTAAAACTGCTTTAACAGCTCCCCCCTTATAAGCTAGGTTTATGCTCGCGATAGTGCCCCCACAGTGAGAGTGTGCTAGCCAAAAATGATGTCAACACGTATTTTGTGTAAAGCATGAAGAAGAAGTTTTCAGTCATTGTCTCAAATGCACCCATAATTGCTAATTGGCCAGTATGTTTCAATAGTATGTAATTTTTTTGTAAATGTTAGCTAACTAGTTTACCTCACCATTAGGGATAAGTGCCGCACAATGATTTAGCGTTAGCTAGCACACATGATTGCACAAGAGTTAATAGCAGTTAGCCAAATATTAATGTATAAATTATGTTGTTTTATTTTGTTTTTTTTATGAATAGACCAATTTATCTTTGCTAATAATTTGTTGGATTAATTTTAATGTGTTTTTCTTTTAGAAGTAATTTAATTTAGGGGACAAAAAAGCTTTTATTCGAACTTAAACAATACCAAACAATGAGTTGGCGGCTCCCCTGCAGTAGCTCTGAGGACCCCCTGTTGAAGACCCAGGGTCTAATCATTATGACTTGAACATGGCATGAGCTTATAAATTGCTGGCCCTAGTTTTATACTGTATGTAGTGCTTTTACACAGATGTGGTAACTGTCTTTTCGTCTATTCTCGCCAAGAAAGAGAACAAGGGCATTTCCCATAATGTCTAACTGTTCCTTCAACGGTAGTGGGAAATATTTCAGAATGTAGTTGATAAAACCTGACTTTCAAAAAAGAATCCTTTTATTTTGATATTCATGGATAAACTTTATATTTGCTGGGGCCATGAGTGCTGATGAATAATTTCAGTGAATAATTTCAGTGCAAAACAGACTCTATCACCTTTTGGGCGGGATTTCTGAAAATTAACATCTGCATCTGATGATAACCACATCTTTCAGATGATTTCCAAACCACCAAGCAACACATAATTTGCTTTGATTGTGATTGGCTCCATCCATCTGGGAGAGAGGATTTTTGGCGTTCAACCGTCATTAGATTTTGACAGCACAGAGCAGAGCAATATTCCACCATAACAGGTGTTGTTTGGTTATTTTTCACTTTTCTTTTTGGTTTTCTCCCTCTTCCCTTCTCCTTTACAGATGGTGGCAATTTTCGATCTTCCACCATGGACGGTGGCCATTTTAAGTCTTCCACTAACACAGAAAATGGTGGACATTTTAAATCCTCCCCCTTTGAAAATGAGACAGGTTCTCACCTCTCTACATCCTCCTCCCCGTTGGCTTCCACATCAGTTCTGACGACACCCACTCCCGGTTTAACCACTCCCACATCTGGACTGACTACCCCCACCTTCCCACCTGGTAGCCTATCAGGGAAGCCGATCGCAGTCCAGCAGAAGCCCACAGCCTATGTTCGACCAATGGATGGCCAGGACCAGGCGCCTAGTGACTCTCCCCAGCTTAAACCCCCTCTAGTGGCCACCGAGGGATTCAACAACAGTCAAGCTTACGGAGGAAACTCTGGGAATGCGAAGAATAAACTGCCAAAACTGAGTCTCAGCCACGCAGGGGAGGTAAGAGAACAGCCACTATGACTTAAACTATATCATATTGTTTACTAATGAATGGTTTACTGAACAGTTGAAATTATCCCAACAGTAACAGATCACCCATTATTTACAATTGGGTCACAAATAATGTTAGTAATTTTTTACAAAGTAATTATTGACTACTTAAATGTATTTTTCGATATACCTCTTAAAATTTTCACAACAGCCCATGTGTTAGTTATTATTCCATAAGACACACAAGCAAAACGTTTACAGAGGACCAAATATTTTACAAATCCTTCTCAATTAACAATAACGGTGATAAGAGCGACTAGCAGGAATGACAAAGACTCTTGAATAAACATATTAGTAACTTTCTAAATAACAATATGGTATGATGCAGTATGATACACGTTTATTGTCAATTTGCATTAAAATTAATTTTGCATTTTGCATATCTGTTCAAGAAATGTACACAAAGGTTGAAGAAGATGCTTATATGTAATCCTAATATTCTTTGATTTGATGTAGTCTTAGCTTTTGATATTATTCAGAGTAATTATTTAAATACTCATTCTTCACAAAGTGACTGTCAGTGTGTTGCTCTTTTGGCCACATCCAAACCCTGATGTAACAACATGGTTTTTGTTGATGACAGATAATTGAGGCATCTGCTGTGACATCTTTAATTAGATGTGCAGTCTGAAGTATAACACTCTTAAGAGTTTCAACCCTGTTGCAGTGCAGCAGCACTTTTCTTATGACTTAATTTATAGTTGTTTGACACATCAGGAAAAATAAAGAAAACCCAAATAGTGTGAAATATGTAAAAATTTGGAATGATCCCTCCCTGAGTTATATTTTACTGTAATGGTGTTGCAACAGGGAATACCTCAAATTCAGAAAAAGAGATTTACCACTTCAGTGAATGTAAATCTCAAAGCATCATAAATGCTTTATTTTGCAATATTTAATTGCGACAGCCAACATATAGTTTTCTTGTTCAATGCTTAAACTTACACTGAACCTTAGCATTGATTTTTTTGGATGCACCTTTTTTCCCGGTCAAGTACATTTTGTTGCTTACTCCATCCACAGCAGGAGAGCGTGCAGACTCTGTGTGTATTACACTGAATATGGATAAGTACCTCATACACTTTAAAAGATCCAAACTGTCCCTTAAAATGACTTTATATGGTGTTACTTATGCTGGAGACATGAATACTAAAATAACCCCCCCTCCCCTCTTTCTTAAGGCACCTAACATTAAGGGTATAAATATAAAGGTATAAATCACACCTCGCTGGCAAAAATAGAATCTAAAATGTATTCAGTGTTTAGTAGAGTTGTTTAACAGCGACACAAGCTGTCTGTGCTTCTCTTTTTTGAGTGCATGTGTTTTTTGACAAAGCAACAGCAACTTTCTTTTTCAAATCCAGTCTGTGTTATTCTGTTAAATGATATCATGGTGAATATTCACTCATTGGGCTAATTGAAATGTCAAATGAATTTGACAATACCAAACTCCTCCACAAGTCTCACTCTGACTCACTCACTTAACTCACCGACCTGCTGTCTCTCTCTCTCTCTATCTCTCACTCACTTTCCTTTTCAAAACAGCAAGAAACACCAGGCTTGATGACGTGTGTGTGTGTGTGTGTGTGTGTGTGTGTGTGTGTGTGTGTGTGTGTGTGTGTGTGCGTGCTGTGTGAAACTGGTTGACAGGCGAGTAGTCATCCATATCGAGCAAGCCAGCTGTTCCTGTGCTTTGATAGAGCTGGTGTGTGTGTGTGTAGCACTCCAAATGAGCCCGAGATGGAGCTTTGAGCATATGGCACCGAGAAGGAGAAAGCAAGGGAGACAGGGAGGGAATTAAAATATACTTTACTTTCAACACTTTCTTATGGATGGTGAGAAAGAGAGTAAGTACATTCATGGCCGTGAGTGGTTTCTTTCACTTTGTTTTCACCCACACATCCATGGATGCTCCGTTATCGCCTGCTTACCGTTTAGTTTTTCACTCCTCTCATATTTATTCCGGGGAGAATTTATTGGAAGGAAAACGTAAACTCAATACAGGAGTGAGGGGGAGGAAGAGAGGGAGATGAGAAGAAAAAAAGGGGAGACTGATGATAAGAAATGGAGGGGGCAGAGAGAGTAAGGAGGGATAGAGGAAGACAATGACTGACTGATTACAGCACCTTATCATCGCTGTATTTGTTCTGGTTAGATGAGTTATTGGATGTGTTCTGCAGCTTAAACAGCAAGTAGCAGCAAATCAGGGGATTGAACCAGACAACCAGAGACCAAATAAAAGACTTTGAGAATCCTGCTGCTAATTTTGTGCCAGCAAATGAGGGCAAAATGTCCATATTTTACCCTTTTGATTAGTGGATGTGTCAACTGAAAGTTTGGCAACATAGTAACAGGAGTAACAGTGGTAGTCCTATAATGCATCACATGAATGCAGAAGTAATAAAAGAAATTCCTGTGGAGCGAATCAGCACGATTGATTTTCCATTTAACGGTTTTCAAATTAGTTCAGGTGCAATGAATGTGTTTGAAATACTCAATGTTTGGCTCACAGTTCTGTTGTTGGGTGTTCAGTGATTTTGTGAGTGTGTGTTGAGGGTGTGTGTGTGTGTCCATGTGCACAATAAGCCTTTAAACTGCTGCGGAAGCTTTCTGTTAGCACTATAGAATTATTGATTAGAGCCGTTTATTCCCAAGTGTGTGTGTGTGTGTGTGTGTGTGTGAGAGAGAGAGAGAGAGAGAGAGATAACACTATTGATCTTTTCCCAACAGTTACAGTAGGCTTAAATCTACCTGTGGACACACACACACACACACACACACACACACACACACACACACACACACGCACGCATAGTTGTTGTCAGCAGCTCAAAGTGAAGCATTGCATGATTTTACTTTGGACTGATCCAGTGTGAGATATTATGGTGTTGATGCTATTATTAGCGTAGTTTCATTATATATACAAGCAACCAACAGCATTTTGGTGAGAACTAAGCATTTTCAGTCAAGTTAGTGCACATGCTAAACCAGTGAATCCTCAAACAACAGTTTGTATCATATTCTACTAATAAGAGCCCCACAAATGACGTTACATACATACATACATACATACATACATACATGACATGACATAACATTCTTGTGTTACAGCAGCTGGTTTTCCAGGCATTGCAATAAAAGGGTAAATACACAGTTATTATATATATCTACACTAGAAGAGCAAAATATATATCGGTGTAAAAATAAACACAACAAATGAAATAAACTACAGTCACTCAAATCAGAATACAACAAACAACCTGAGCATATTCTGTCCATATAAAATTAAAATAAAAGCACTATGTACATGTCCCATTCACACACACATTGATACACTGGTGGCAGAGGCTGCCATACAAGGTGCCACCTGCTACTCAGTTAAACTATCACACGTACTCACACATTGAAGGCACAGCCAGCCAGAGCAATGTGGGGTTCAGTATATTGCCCAAGGAAGCATGCGGACTGGAGGAGCCACGGATCGAACCAATCTTACAATCAGTGGACAACCTGCTCTACCTCCTGAGCCACAGCTGATAGAACATCTGTAGAATATACAATATAAAAGAAAACACCAGAATATCCTTAAATATATTAAACTACCACTACTACTAAAATATAAATATAGGATCACATACTCTATGAGTGTAATGTTGAATTTGTGAAGAAAACTTTTTCCTTCACGATGAAGAATCAAAAAAAGCAGCATTCTTGATGAATTGAAATCATAGGGGTCTGCGTTTAACAACAGTAAAACTTTATTAAAAGATCTGTTTATAAACTCTAACTCGACCCGTCCAGTATAACCCAAGTCTCACATATCCAGTTGTGTGCTCGATACCTCCCAAACATATGCATTTTCACTTAAACCTTACTAGTTAAATCACTTCCACATAAACAGTCTTAGGCATGAACGAGAAGCGCGTCTGTGCTGTTCATGTAGAATTGTTTTAAATATTACAGTTTAGTAAAAATGTATGTGTTTGGGAAGTAATGAGCATACAGATGGATACATGAGACTTGAATTATTCTACACGAGTTGTGTGAGAGTTTGTTAACAGATGTTTTGATAAAGTTTTTGTTTTTGTTGACTGTGGACCCCCATTGACTTCAGTTCATCAAGAAGTTTGCCTTTTTTGGATTCTCCGTTCACTGTGGAGGCATATGAGAATAACAGTTTTCTTCACGCATTCAATGTAACACGGGGTGAATCATCGATTAATAAATGGTCATTTGGGTGGTGAAGCGTTTCTATAATTTGTGAAATTGCTAATACAACATCTAAGTCCTTAACAAAACTATCAACAAAAAAAGTCTATAGTTATGTCTCTAGTTATTCACAAAATATGAAAAAAACACCTTTTAAAAGACTATTGTAATTTACTAAAGTTCAATAGGCCTATATAAAAATGTACTAATAGGGAAACAAAATGCTTATCTTTTATCCTCTAAGGGAAAAAAGCAGAAGACCCCATAAACATTTATGCTTTAGAAGAAAAACAAAAAAAAAACCCACTTGCTTCACATAAAGTCAAGCTGTCACTGTGCTTTTAGTGACATTCACTTGTCTCCACTGTATTCTCACTCAGGTAAACACCTCAAGTCAAGTGGATATACAAGTATATTTGTGAGGCCCTGTGAGCAAGGCTGCGAGAAGGTAAACACGGAGGTGACAGGTGACATTTCCAACAGCACTGTGACAAGTTTCATTTACATGTAGTTCAAAGTATACAGCTGATGTAATTTCACACTGATTTGAAGGCCTGCTGTGGTGTTTCCGTCAGGCGTGTGTAGAGGTGCACGCGGCGCCTCACCACTAATGTAGCGGTAAATAAGAAGCAGGGTAGACTAAGACCTCCAGTCAGTAATCACCATGAGGCTAACACCAACCAAATCAATTCTGCTCTCAGAGAAAGCATTCATTTATGCCTTTTTGCATGAAAAGATCCTGCCTTTATATAACACAGTGGCTTGGTAAAAGTGAACGTGGGAATTTACATTTATAAAAGCAGATGTCAGCTTAGAAAGCTGGTTAAACTGAATTTAGATGGACTTACTCTCTACTACATCTAGCTTTGTGCCCTCTGGTCTGTCAGAGTTCTTTATGTTTCAGCAGAAACTGCTTTCAGAAAGCACCCAGCAATATATTCTGAACAGGTTATACAATGAGAGCTGGAAAGAAAAGATGAGGCCACTTTTACAAGGCAGTTTGAAACCTTAGGTTGTGATACAAACCAAGTTTAAAATTGTTTTTCTGATCTTTTAATCATGTATTTGTTGTTAAAAGGTATATACATATACATATAATAATAATAATAATAATAATAACAAAATATATATATATATGTATGTGTGTGTGTATATATATATATATATATACATACATATATATATATATATATATATATATATAAATATATATATATATTATTATTATTATTATTTTTAAAATATATTTTTATTTCAAAATGTGTATTTTGTACTTTTACTTATACTTCAAAAGATGATGCTTTGTCTTAATAAAGTAACTGGCTAAGCTCTTTCAGTTTTTAGACACTTTAGCAAAATTATGCATTGAGCACAGTGCAAATGGGGCGAATGTCACCTGAAGTTGCCTGGAACATTTTAGCCACTGAAGACAACAGCAGATGAAGTGCTCATGTGGGTTGCAGTATCATGGTATCCAGGAAGGTGCTCTTTGGTCAGGAAGTGTAGTACATCTTGAAAAAAACAAAATCCAAGGCAACTCTTCTCTGGTGCAAAAGTTAAAAGGCCTTTATTAAATGGCTAGTTCATGATGAACATTAAAATCATCATTTAAAGGTTCCCTGCTTCGTATATCTGTTTGCATATATTTAGTGGGTTTTTTTTCTTATTTTGGTTGTCTCATTTTTTGTGTTTTATGTATATATTCCATTAATTTTCATATGTTACTTCTGCTTCTGAATGCAGTCTATGTATATATATTTTTTGTTCTTCTTATAGAATTTGACCTATTGATGGTTTATTGTGATTTTTTCTAATTATATCTGTTATATTCTCATTGTTTGCCTACTGGCCCTATAATGCAGGTTTCTAGTTATGAGTGCATTGTGTAAAGGGAGTTTTGCTTATATGCCTGCAGTCTGGCAAATGGAGTGCTGATTGGCTCCACCCATTTCTGAGTAGGGCCTCATTTAGGCCACCTGTGAACCCTGCAGCTTTATGCCCTGATGAAGGCCAGTGAGCATGGCCGAAACATGTTGGTGATTTTAATGTTCATCATGAACTAGCCATTTAATAAAGGCCTTTTAACTTTTGCACCAGAGAAGAGTTGCCTTGGATTTTGTTTTTTTCAAGATTTTAGCCACTGACTTGAGTTCTGGTTGGTTACATACATAATGTTGGCATCTGTGTCACTGACGCTTGAGGGAATGCGCCAATAAGTGTGCTTGAAGGTGGCAGATGATGTCATAGGCTAATTTGCATATTCATTTGCTACATCAGACATCTTTGAGTTGGATAAGCCAGTGCAAATCAGCATGAGCTGCACTGATTTATTTACAAATGCTTGTGAAGTCGTTGCATTAAGATCCTTCTGCCATGGTTAGGGTTAGGGTTAACCCTAATAGTAATGTGTAGCTACAGTGGTGAGTTTGCAGATGTAGAGGCTTACAACCTTCTTACCTATTCAAAGAGCACTTAAAGCTGCTTGCACTAATCAAAATTGTTGTATTAATGATGCACTAAATTACTATGTGTCATGTTAAAGTAATCGCTTGTAGTGATGAACCCACAGAAAAATGTCACCCAACCCTCTATGGAGCCTTTTAGTGTCTCTCAGCTCATTGTTAAGGTTCCATAGCCACAACTTTATATTGTGGTTCAGTCTCAGAACTCTCATCAACCTTTGTTGAAGCAACATCATGCATCTTTTTTTTTTTTTTTTTGCAAAAAATGTTAGATATATCCCACACAGCAGCAAACAGCAGACATCAGCAGCTGTTATACATGCATACATACATACATACAGATAGATAGATAGATATACACACACCTTTATATCTGTGTGTAATAGTCATATGAAGTGTTTTATCTTTAAACACTGTATTAATACTGCAAAAATCAGTATTGAAACTGAACTGATGCGTATTGATGAGTCAATATTTTTGACAACACTAATCAAATGTTTATCGTAATCAAGTGTTGGTGTTCAGCTTTGTTGCCCGTTTTTAGCTGTATGCCTATTTTGTGTATGTGAATTGAAAGCAACAAAAGAACGGAGTTAAATTCCTTGTATATGCACACATACTTGGCCAACACAGCTGATTCTGTTTTATCAGAGCCAGATGTTTCCCAAAGGAGTTAGAGACCAAAACAGAGCTTAAAGTCAAGTGGACAGAAACACAAGTCTAAATGAATGCTAATGATGCTCTGTGACAGATAGGCAACTTGATATTAGTGTCAGTGTTTGTGGCTCCAAAAAATTATTTAATACTGATTCTAAGATGTTTTTCACACACAGTTATAGGCACAACCATGTAAAGGAAATTGTATAAAAAATGTGACAAACAGCATTAAAAATGAATCTGTTGAGATGCTTGACTATGTAACACACATCAGCGACGATGTCTGCAACCACAGCGGAGTGGTGATGTTTGTCCAGTGAGATGAGAAAGCATCAGAGGGAGAGGGAGAAAAAAGGGAAGAGAGGTTTCAGCTGACTGAAATTAAGTTGCAGTGTCTGCAGTAGTAAAATATCTGAATTAACATGAGACCTATTCATGGAAAGCTGTTTGTTTGTTTTTCAGTGAGCTGTGGATTCAGAGCCTCAGAATAATTTACTTTATACTGTAGAAGTCAACAAATGCTTAAGGAAGCTTTCCCTGTTTGTACATTCATTACTGTAACAGTGCAGATGGATAGTCAGGCGGGCGCAGGGGAATAACGGTAAAATGTGGAGAGAAGGGTGTGTATAAAATTACGGTATGTAGAAATACCTTCTCTGAGGAAATAAAGGAGAGGCGAGAGAACGCGGCGACGAGGGAAACGGGGATAAAATATTTTCTCACTTCCAGCAGAACTAGAAGAGAGTTATGAGGAGTCTGCCAATGCAGCAAACAGCTGGCTTCATTTGCATAATACCCATCAGGCCTCTCTTTCCCTCAGGCTGCCTGTCGACTCACGACCGAGACATACACGAATATACACGCACGACGCCATCTTTCACTATATCAGTGCATATACATTTATATAGGCAGAAAGTATCTTGTGGAAACTTTGAGTGTCGATACTGTATCAGTCGTCTAAATTCAGAGCTCCTCTGTGACTCAATAAAAGCTTTTTAACGCTTTAATTTATTTGATTTTCATAGAGCGGACTAATTGCCTCTGCAGAGAGAGGGAGATGATATGATTTAGCTTTTATGCCGATAATAAAATGATGATAAAATCGTCTTCTAGAAACAAAGAACACAGTCCAATGAATCAAACCACTCTTGAGTGGCTACAGTAAGACAGAGAAGAGGGTGCTTGGGGAGAGATATACTTTAGCCAAATAGCATAGGGGAGGTCTCCCATCAGCGAGGTGCTGCAGGGGTGTCATCGCAGAAGTAGCTGCCCTGTGATAAGAGAGATCACAGAGGAGAGAGAGCAGCAGACCGGGCTAGTCCCTGTGGATTTTAAAGTTCAGTATTGTAAAAGCTTAGATCATCTTCAGGTTTGTTATCATTCGGACGAGGCTGTGCTCTGTGATAATGAGTTCATGTGAGTGGTGTGGTGTTAGATAACAAAGTGGTGATGTTATGTCATGTTACACCACCATGTACAAGCAGACAGAAAGCGAATAGCATGTCAGCATCAACTAAAACATTGCTGACAAAGTCAAAAGTACATTGCTACATTTCCCTTTACGTTTCACAGATTGCTTTTTCCTAAGAGAGAACACACACACACACACACACACACACACACACAGAGTATGGTGGTGTTATGATTGCGGCTGCCACAGAGCAGTTAGTTATTTAGCGAAGCTGTTTATAACAGACAGAATATGATTTGAGATGAACTGTTTACCCTGAGGATTAACATTACAGCTCTGTTGACTGGATTAGCTGCAGTGATCAGCATTGATCTTTGCTGTCACCAGAAGAGGCTGATAGTGTGTATTATCGCCCCTCAGAGTGCTGTCATCTTGCTCCTTAGTAAAACCCCCCTCACACCTCCTGAATTAGACATTTTTTCAGAGGCCGGTCAGATGAAACTGCTGTTATTAAAAATTTTCTAACCACACAACGGCAGTGGATCTGAGGTTCACGGTTCAAGCTGGGGCAGGGCTGAGCGCTTGACACGCAGCGGCTCCTGCTGATCGTTGACCAGGGGTCACAGCAGTCAATCCCTGCACTTTTACTGCAGCTTCCACATCCTCTGCTGGAGTGATTTGGGGGCTTAGTGGGCCTGCAGGAGCATGTACCCGATGTCATTGGTTCACACAGTCAAGAATTTAATTCATAGTGTAAAGCTGAAGCCGCCTGTGACATTTTAATAAAAGAATTATAAGCGGTGGCGAAAGAAATATTCAGATCCTTTTAAGTATCAATGTGTAGAACTGTGAAAGCCCAGTGTAAAATAGTCAATTATTTCTATAAAAATACGGTTTAGAAAATTTACCTTCAGTGATCAAGTAGTCCACTTACAGTTTTCATTTTGGGTCTTTTCATACATGACAGCATTTTGAAAAACAATGAAGCTATGGTAACTACTTTACACCCATGATAGTTGGCCTCTCAGTAACCTGTGTGCTTCCAGCTAGGTATCTGAGTTTGCTTGCACATTGAAATCCTGCCGTTATTAGTTGGCAAGATTACATTGGTTGCTTAGTTGCTGAAAAAAAACAAAAAAGCAAAACATGAAACTCTATCAGGAGCTGTGTCTTGTCAAAATAAATCAAAACCTATATGACTGGACCATGTGGGAATTTAATTTGAATGGGCAGACACAGGAAGTGGCCACGTTCAGCAGTCAGACAGGAGTCAGGTTAATTTCCAGGGCTGGTACCTGCGGTTATTACACACGTTAGTTGATTACATGTCCGGCAGGAAATCTAAAGTGTGGGATCATTTTGAGAAGGTGAAGGATGAACCCAAGGTGGTTTGTAAACTCATTTGTCGACTACAAACATGACGTATCATCTGGAACATGTAAGTAGTTACATGCCCATTAGCCACTTAGCACAATCATTACTGCTATGCCGACAGTGTCATTAACAGGCGGCTCACTCAGTGTGTGACGTGCACTTGTAGATAAAATATAGGCCTATATTAATGAACAAAACAATGTTACTTATACTACTCTTTATCAGACCTTGAAGTCAAACCATTGTGTTGCCCCACCCAAAACATAGAATTTAATAATTAAATTGATATTGTAAACATGTGGGTGACTAGTCAACTTAAGGCCCTAAATGACAATTATTGGTCGACTAGGAAAATTCTTAGTTGAAAATTCTTAGTCAACCAATAACTTATTCTTAAGTAGCCTGATAATGCCTGGTCCAATGCTCTCTCATACTTAAACAACAGGATAGGTCAAATTCCACCAACTTCTACAATGACATACATAACTGTTCCCAAAACAACATATAGTAACTGTTCTAGCAGTTTTAAACACATCCTTTATGTTATGACATGGTGGCTGTAATGCTATAAGACTTGGTGGTTAGGTTTGGAAAAAACATCATGGTTTGGTTTAAATAAGTTATTTTTCACGTATCACGAATGTGTCACATGACAGACCTTACTTAATAACATTGTCATTAAAAAAAGGTCAACATTAGGGGTAGGGACTTAGGGGTATTAACTCTGGTCCCCTGGAAGAAAGTCCTGTGCTTGTTTGACCCATGCACAACCCGATCCGCCCAACCCATAGGTCTTCTCTCATCTTTATACAACATTACACAGATTTTCTTTTTTTTTTTTGTACCCTCACGTCACTTCCTCCTCTGCTCCCGTAATAATTATTGCCATTAGAAGGTGCCGAGTTATAATTAACTTAAGTAAGGGTTATAATAAGCTACTTGCTCTGTTGACCTATATGGCCACTTTCTTAGTGAGAGCTGGCTGCCCAGTCTGTAATGCCCCCTTGAGTGGGCCCTTGGTAAGGGAAAAAGCAGAAGAATTGGCAGCAAGCCTGGGAAAGGACTGTTTCAAAGTTTCCATCGGCTGGTTTGAGACATTTAAAAAGAGGGAGATCATTGTGTTAAAGAAACTGCACAGCGAGACTGCTGAGACTGACATAGTAAATAGCGAATAATAAATAGCAAAACCTTATGTTTCATTATTTTTCTATATTTTTGTAAAAATGCCAATTAGATGATAATCTGGATGAGAAATAAAGAAAAAGAATCATTTGTGACATCTGTTTGCAGTGATTAATTTGACCAGGACAGATGTGACCACTACAAGTATTTTCCACTGCATTTTGCAACCATAACAGGACATCTTGATTGGAGGTTCAAAGAATAGTCATTCAATGTCTGTGTTTGCTGGGAAACAGTTGCCTGCTGCTGCCAGGAGAAACAAGGTTGATGAGAGCACTGAGAGTGAAACAAAACAGTAAGGTACAGGCTGTAAAATCAAAACAGTGAACTGAAAGACTCTGCAGAGGGCTGGGTGTTATTTCTCTCTGGGTCCATCACTACAAGCAAACTCTTTTGCTTGACACATAGTTATTTGCCCGGTCACTTAAAGGGAAACACCACCTAAATTAAGAATTCTAATATTATTTCCATGGCCTAGGAAAGTTAAGTCAATGCTTGTGAACATGAGCTGCTCTCTCTCATAGCCAGAAACTAGAGAAGCAGGCCTCCAACTTGTGTTTTAGGGTACAAAGTCTGGAGCTGCTCCATAGACAATGAATAGGAGCCTGATTTTGTGGATCCACAGAGTGTTTGTTCTGTTTTTATACTCATGAGCTTTCTTCCATTGTAGTGATCTCAGTAATGAAACAGAAAATGTACCCACCTACCTAGAACATTCTCCTAGGTGCTCTCAGTGTCATCCAGAACATCTCTCCCAAGTCACTGTCTGTGGAACAGCTCCAGACTTTATTCCCTATGACATCACCAGTCCAAGTTTTAGCGCTCTAGTTTTTAGATTTGGGATAGAATTGTTAGCGTGTACTCATATTTTCCACTGTCTTAGATAATAGGAATAACGTATAAATTCTGAAAATGGGCATTGTTACAACCCAGTATGTGTCTAGGGGTAAGGGAAGCAACATAAAACCAAACAATGAAAGTAAAGTGAATAAGGCAAGCTGCCGTTTATTCATACACAAAATAAATAAACAATACAAGCTACGCTTTTGTAAAAAGCGGCACACAAAAAGAAAACACGCTCGCAGGCTCTGCAACACAACCCGGAAATCGGGCTTCAAGAAAGGAGCCTCGGCGGTGAATTACATTTAATGTATAACAAACTCAGGGAAGGGCTGCGGGTGACGGCAAACCATAAAACAATTAAAACAAAACTCTGACCTGTCACCAACAAAATAAACACCCCAACTAGCTAACGGTGGTGGAAGGCCACCCAGAATAACAAAACTAAAACATATCTGCCTGTCTGCTCTAACACTTACCTAACAAAACAAACAACACTCAACCGACACCCATAAAGCTAGTGATCTATACAGCGAACAATCTACGGGTGTGTGTACAAGGATATGTGGCTAGGCTAAAGAGCTAAATCCTAAAGCCCACAGATTCCCCAGATACAACAACAACTAACAGATTACAGCAGCTGAAAACACACAAACGGAGCGAGGCGGACTGCTCAGATTAAATCACAGCCGCCCTTGCCGTTGACTCCGTGCAGCTTTTAAAGGTTCAGACGAGGGGCCGGTGAAGAGGTGATTGGCCGGAACCGATGACGACAGCGAGGGGGCTGGCCGACCAGCAAGCGGGGGAACACTGAACAGCAGCAGAGGAGAGCAGGCTGAAGGCGTGGTTCGCCGGGGATTCCCTCCAGAAAAGCAGACAGTTAGTCACACACATAAATGATTGACAAGTGCTGGCCTAATAATTCCCATAATGACGTGCACAGCACATTAAACACAGACAATAAATGTACTAAGGTCCGGAGACCGTAACAGGCATAGCTCCCCTTTAATGCCCCTGTAATGAAACAGCTGCACTGTATTTTGAAACAGTAAATTAAATTCAGTAAATTGCGAAGTAAATAGCGATCCATTTGATCACTTAAAGGGCCAGTGTGTAATATTTGGCATGGTTTATTGTCACTCTGAATCTGAATCTGAATATTCTACCCATTAATATGTTTATATAAGTGTATAATCGCTATAAAATAAAATTTGTTTGGTTTTCGTAGCCTTATAATTATGCTTTTATATATATATAGCAAGGGCCTTGCTTTAGAGAGGTCGCCATCTTGCGCCGCCATGTATGTAC
>NC_065509.1:8799021-8811934 GCF_006386435.1 Epinephelus moara | reverse complement strand
TAAAGGCGCTGTATGTAAGAATGTGGCCAAAACGGTTACTGCACTCAAATTCAAAATACTGCCGCGAGTCATGTCCGCCCCCCCTCCCCTACAGATTCGAGGTTGCTGGACAGCAGCATGCTGGAGACTGATTTGTTTGCCCACGGGCGGCTGCCGTGGCAGGGCCGCGTCGCAGCGTCGTTGATCTTCGGTTTTCCAGCGGACTGCTGCTGCTAATGCTGCTGCTGGGATACAGCTGAGGAGACTGCTAATGCTGCTTGCCGTGCTGCTGTAGCTCAGTCGTAACTGTAACTGATGCTGCTGAGACTCTACTGACTGTGTGACTGGTAGACGGCGGTGGGTGGCGCAACAGGCCAAAACACAAATTCAAAACATAAACATGATTTGCGGACCGTAAAAATGTTTTTAAATGCGAATATTCTGGCTGTACTATTGTTGTCGGTGAGATCAGTATGTTATATGAACATTAATCCTTAGTCTCTGTGACATTTGCTTTCGATTTCTTACATATAGCTCCTTTAATATTCATGTAATGAACATACAAATGTGAATTAGATGGTAATCTGCATGAGAAATAAAGAAAACGAAAAAAAAATGGTTATAATAATCATTCACTTTTAGTGATCAATTTGACCTGGACATATGTTATGACTATGAGAGGTTTCCACTGTATTATTCTGTAAAGTATATTATTGAATTATTACTGACTCAGACATGTAAGCATTTTATCATCAAGCACATTTTAACATTTTATATACTGCCAGATAAAGTGGATTGCCCACTCTCTTCTAAAATATTTTATATTGCTCCAGTGGAAAGTCCATGTATCATGCTCTCCTGAGGCTGCAGGCTACTTCACTTAATACATTACAGAACTTAGTGTTTGGTAATATATGACTAAAATACTTAATGTCATTTAATAAAGGAGCAATGACATTTTTTAGGATCATTCCAGAGTATTTCCAAATTGAAACTGATTTTATGTTGTTCTGAACACATTGCTGATATATGATTGATAACGACATGCCGCACAATTTGATGCAGTGATATTAATTCTCCAGGATGTTAAGGTACTAAAACATCCCAGTTAATAGTTATACATCTTGACTAGTAAAATATAATGAATAACAAGGCAACTTCATCTTAGACAATAAAAAAACTCAGTCTGAACGGCTAATAAGATTTCAGACTATTCCATAACAGCTTATGTCTGGTGCCCATAAAAATATGGTAATAAAAGTCTTTATTACTCTTGGCGTTACAAAACAATACACGACGAACCCCTACCGCTAGCTCTTTAGTATTATTCATTAGGTTCTGATACAGGCCAGTGGCTGTTCGTAACTTTGTGTGTGTGTGTGTGTGTGTGTGTGTGTGTGTGTGTGTGTGTGTGTGTGTGTGTGTGTGTGTGTGTGTGTGGTAGGGGCCTTTTAATAAAAAATGCCCCGCTGGGCTCCGCGTTGCCAGTTTGCCAATCAGAGCATAGCCATGATATGCAAATCACACACACACACACACACACACACACACACACACACACACAGTGGGAGAAGGAGTGTTTTGATCTACCAGGGCCATTACAGACATTTTAAAATCCTATGAATATAAAAAAGAGAGAGAGGGAGAAGGATGGAAGTGAGAGGAGGAAGATGAGAGAGATGGGCGAGAGAGCATTGCAGAAACAGCGAGAGGGAGGAGAGATATGACCGGGGAGGAAAGTGAGAGGAAACAACATTTTCTGTTTCTTTTTTTTTCTGTTTATGATTTAGTTCTCGGGGAGACTGAGCAGAGAATGCATCAGAGAGATTACATGGAAGATAGACGATTAAATGGCTTCCTCAGTCTTTCTCTGCCAATTTTCTTTTCTTTTTTTTTTTCTTTTTTTTTACCAGTTTCGTATATTGTTCCTTGATGTTACAGGAGTTTGGCAGTGAGAGATGAACCTCGGCACAAAGCCTCAGATTTATGGAAATGCTCAGTATCAATAAACATGAGGCGTGATTGGTTGATTGAACAAAAGGCATCCTGCAATCAGAACAAATGCCTCGTCATCGTGCAGCCGGCTGCAGCGCTGATGATTTAAATGGACATTAATATAGGAATAAACAGACACTCACAAACTCAGGCAAACAACCGTGACTGATGACTAACGGGACAGCGTTATTTGGTGTATGTGATAAATTATTAGACTCCAGGCACCAAATCATCAGCTTATAGAAAAACAGTTTGGTCTCCTATTAGATATTTTTTTGAGGAGAGGAGAGGAAGCTAATAGGGTGATTAGGGGGGAGGAGAGCTGCTGTTGAGAAAAAGACTTTGTGTTGGATTATTTTCTCCTCTTAGGAGCTTACAGAGAAGCAGCCGGTGTTTTACACCTCAGCTCTTAAGACCCCCAAATCCCCTGATTTAGACTTAAACTGCACAGAGAGGGATGAGAGGAAGAAGGGAGGATGAGTGAGAGAGAGGAAAGAAAGGAAAGTGGGGGAGATATGGAGAAAGAGAGAGGAAATAATAGAAGAAGAAGAGTCAAGGAGGGAGATTAAGAGAGAGAAGTGTTCATTTACAGTTTATACTGTTGAAGTAATCACACATTTTCACTGGAAACAATGTTTGTTTGGAATAAACAGAGGAAGCAGACTAAGAAAAAACTTCATTAAGCTCACAAGTGAAAAAGGGTAGTGAGAAATCATATAACTAGGTGTAATATCCATCTGATTAAGAAAAGAGCCGAGGCTATGAATGACAAAAGTGTGCAGTGTATGTTCGTGTGTCACAAGATCGCTCACTTGTCACCCTGTGTGTCTGCACCACTGCGGTGTGAAATAGTCCAGCAGTGCTTTTGGCTGCAGTGTAAACACACACAGCTTATCTGTGAAGTTGCATAGGTCTCACCTTATTTTATAGCTCCATGTCTGGTGCATGCCGAGGGCCATCGCAGACACCTGTGATGGTGCTGAGGTGTATCTGTTGGGTATACCTGGGCAGATGTTGCTCATTTTTTATAACATGTTTTATTGTATTTGCTCCAGACATTGGAGAGAGACAGAGATGGAGGTACGGAGTAAAGATGTCAATGTGGGACAAAAACAGATTTAATGTAAAGATTATTCTTTAAGGTTGGTAATCAGCCATACAGTCTGTTCATTTTTTTTATAGGGAAATAAGAATGGACACCAAAAACCTTCCTGTCTTCTCCTGGAAGGTTACTTGCTCCATGTCGACAATTTGGCAGACACTCAATTGAAACTAGGCCATTAGCATCATGGCTTCAATGGTTATTATTTTCCAACCTGATTGCCAACAAAAAATTTTGGCCTAGTATTACCATTTGTACTATTTGTATTTTATTATGTAGCTGATATTTTGAAAACGTTGCGTTTCAACAGGCACAAAAAACGCTCGCTTAAATATGTGGTTTTGTTGACACAATCCCAGCGAACCGTAGTGCTCAGCAAAAAGCGACCCCATTTTGTGTCACTATCCCAGCTAGAAACATAAGCCCTTTTTAAATAGGAATTGTGCAAATTTGCAGGAAAGCCCAATCAGTCTTCGTTCAGCATTGGCAGTATAAAAACAAAATTGGGGAGTGCAGTGCCTACTTTTGTTCATACAGAATGTGCCTTTTTTAACAAATTGTGTAGCTCAGCGTGTGACGTAAACAGTGACATACTACGAGGGAAGCTGCGGCTGGTCAGTCCTTCGGCGATTCTCTCATAAGTTGGCCCGTCCTTCAACGTTCCCGTCATCTGACGGTTAATGGCCTCTTTGTTTGTGAGGGCAAGTAGGGCACGCAATTCCTTGTCTTGCTTGCTCATCTTTACAGTGTCTTTCAGGTTTGCGTTTCCCTCTTGCTACCAGCTGCTCATTCCTGCTATTAGCTGTTTCCTGACCCTGCCAGTGGGTCGCGCATGTGGCGTCATCAACAGCTCCTCCCACAAGTCATCAACAGCCCCTACGGTGACGGAAGGGTGCCTCGTTCTTTTTAAACCAAAAAGGTTCAACCAAAATGGTTACCCCTACGCAGCGGAAAATTGGGCACCTCGGGTCAACTCACCAATCCGACTCTGTGTGTCTAAACACTCGCAGCTTGCCTGCAAAACAGCCCAACATTCGCCAAAAATCGGGCAGTGTAACAGGGGCTACAGCGACTTAAACAGTGGTCTGCAGCTTCACAGACATCTCGTCAAGTGACACATCATTCACCATCCCCTCCACCCCCTGATGACAAAGTCAGCTCATTTACTATGTTACATTAGAAATGTTGATATGATATGTATGAAATGTACAAATGTAAATGTAACATTTTCTTCTTGCGACAGGGCTGCATTTTTTTAACTTAATAAAATAGAGCTTCTGATCTGTTAGCACAGGGTTGCTATTACTCAGCACTGTTAATGTTCAGGTACTGTACTTTAAGAATTCTGAAAGAATAAATAACGCATAATCTTGCAAGAGAAAAGCTGAACTCATAGGCAATAACACACAACAGCAAAACCTACTTACCAATACAGTTTGATGATTTTATAACAAAAGTAAATGAAGAAGTAAAGCCAGGAAAAGTGTTTGTCGTTATCTGCTTGAGGTCACATTTCTCACACTGTTTTCAACTTACGATGATGTCTTTAATGCAATGGACTCAAGAGAGCCTTGAGAAAGCAAAGAAAAACTAATGTGCCATTACAAGAGGAAGATACTGTACTCATCACTGTCTACTATATGAAAAAGGAGGCTGGTCCTCAATAGCAAACGCAAAAAGACAAGCTCTCATTTTTGTTTACAAATGTCTCACTAAGGCGAGTGTATCACATCTCTTCTCAAATGTAAAACTACAGTTCATCAGAGCAGATCCCAGGACGAGCTGTCTCTTGATATCCTCGAGTAAATACTGAAGTTGGGAAGACAGCCTTTCACTACTTTGCACTGTATAAATGGAGTGAACTTCAAAGGACACTGAAAGTTGAAAGTCTCATCCTGTTGGACAAATTAAAACTTTTAATTTTTAACATTTTAGGAGATGTGGGTGATTGTTTTGTAGGTTTTGGGTATATTTGTGGGTAGCTAAAATTCAGCTTATTAATTGCTAGCATTACTGTATACAATGGAGATGACATTTAATACCTTTACACAATTCAGTAACACTCCATGTGTGAGAGGGGAGGAAAATTACCCTAACAAATTAATTAGCTAGTTAACAAAATGTTAAAAATGCTGAAAGGGGCGGCACAATGATACAGTGGTTAGCATTGTTGCCTTACAGTAAGAGGGTTCGTGGTACGACCCCAGGGTGGCCCTTCTGTGCGGAGCTGGCATAATCGCCCCATCAGCGTGGGTTTTCGCCGGGTACCCCGGCCTCCTCCCACAGTCCAAAGACAGGCACGTTAGGTTGTCTGTCTCTTTGTGTCAGCCCTGTGATAGTCCGGCGACCTGTCAAGGGTGTACCCCGCCTCTCGCCCAGTGTCAGCTGGGATATACCCCAGCCCCCCGTGACAGCTAACTGGATAAGCAGTTACAACCTGAAGAGATCCTGGAGAGGGTGTCTTTTAGGTTAGGTTAAAAAGTTATTTTGCGACTCATCAGAAAAAAGTACAATTAGTATTATCAAAGACTTTCTTCTTTATCAAAGAAGCTTTTTACTATAAAAGACACTTAGTTGCGTATTTTGCATGCTTAAGAGATGTGAAGCCCAATATTTACCCAACTGTATTCTAATAAGAAGCCATCATTGTTTTGTTTTTTTTGTTTGTTTTTAGAAGTTTGCCGTCATCTATTTAAAGTGTCCCATCAGTGTAAGAAACAACAATTTGGTAAAAGTTATGCCATCAATTTTGTGGACCAAAGGGATTTATTCAGTCCTCTGGGAATTATGTGTGCATAGATAAACACCCAAATGTATAGAGGAACACACACACAGACACACACAATTAATGCCCTATTGTACTGCTTAGGACCCCTCCACCTTCCACCCGTCGTCCCCTCTCTCAAGAGGCACTTATTTAGTTGGTACACAGGCATCATGCTGAGAACCACACACAGACAGACCACACACACTGTGAGCACAAACACACACACTCAAACACATCCTGCCAACGGAACAAATCAAATATACTCAGCTTGAATTTTGCCTCCGCATAGGCACAAACACACACACACGCACGCACGCACGCACACCTGTCAGTCACTCTCTGTATTCCTTAATTAAATCAGAGGTGCAAGTGTGTGACTATATAAAGCCCCTTTCTTTCCATTAATATAGCTATGTGTGTATGTGTCGCGTATATTAGTAAAAGGGGTTTTCTTTTCCACTGAATGTGTGTATAAAGAGAGAGAAAAAGATAGAGTGTGTCTCAGTGTATGTAGGAGGTGTTCTGTTCGCAATTAATCACAGTGGTGAATCTCCCTCCCCTTGTCGTATAATACAGATGTCATCCACAGCAGTAACTCCACAGTGCTGCTACTTGGCTGCATAAGTGGTTCAAGCAGTATTGTTTATCTTAATAACATTTAATTAAATTTTCTGAATATCATTATACCATACTTATACCCATAGGTTGCATTGACAGTTTTACAGCATGAGATAATAGAACACTTCTGGTGAACCAACAGCACATAAGCCTATAAAGCTGTTGCAGCTTTCAGTAGTTTCTTGGTGGTTTAGCTATTGAGTGAAACTGGAATATCCAGGTTCTGTTGCAGATGTAAGAAAACCTCTTTCATAATCATGTTTGTAATGAAGCAGATGACTGAAAATATCCTTCCCCAACAGTATGCTGGTATGTACAGTATGTAAAGTGGTGTACTCTATATGTCGACATAAGGATAGCAAATGAAGAAGTCAATAGGTGAGGTCAACTTAGCCAGTCACTGCAAGTTTAGACAGGGCTATAATAGGGCTGGGCAAATGAGACTAGATATCATTTTAGACTTTGGATAATGTAATATGATAAGTGTTATCTTTTCCTAGTTTTAGAGGCATTACAGTAAAGTATTGTAATTTTCTACCATACCATTCTAGCTGTTCTATTATTTGCCTTTTTCCACTTTGTCATTATATTCACATTACCTATGATTATCTATCAAAAATCTCATTGTGTAAATATTTTGTGAAGGCACCAGTACTCAACACTACAATGTTGTCACAAATATGGTGATATTTTCTCCCCAGTCTGTAATAACAATATAAAATGGAAAGAAAAGTATAATTTATTTCCCACACAGAAAGATATTTTAGATGGCAGAGATTACAGCTAAAAAAGTGGAAAACAACATTAAAGACGACTGTTAAATAACACCTCACCAAGTAGTTTTGAAACTTCTCCAGTCCAAGGTTACCTTCATTCGATCCTTTATGACCCAGATTAATAAAAAAACAAGATGTGTGATTGACCTGCTACTGCAGCAGCTACAACTCAAATAATCTGCGGTGTGTTGATGTCAAGATGTTTGCACAATTATTTAGATAAATATTTTAATAATTTGAACACTTCAAAATTGTATTGGTCCAAAAATTCATTTGGATGAGGGTGAATGACGGTGGCATTTTACACAACAGAATGATATTCAAACGATTGGAATCAAATAAAGACGAAAAAAGGTATCAAATAGAGGACTCCATTGGCATCACTATGACTTTAAGGCTACTAATATCGTAACTTTAAAAAAAGAAAAAAATACACCTAAATCATGGCTATGGAAGAAGTTGTATGCACTTGCAAATAGACGTTGCCATCAAGACTTCACCCATTAGTTTGAGGATTTTTAATCCTCAAGTTTAGCTGTGGCTATCTTGTTTTTTGGAGCCAGAAGTGATCATATTTGGTCTGACTCAAAGACCGTAGTGATAACTTGTAAAAAGCGGGCCTGCACCTAATTATGCATAACTTTAAGCCTACATAAAATTGACCTACTGTACAGTTGACATGAATGTCGAAATTAGCTATAGAGACTGAAACCTGCTAATTGTTGTGTAACTTAGTGATGCATATAATCTGAGCTATTAGTTGTATTATGAAGAATAGCCCAGTGACAGATTGCATTGAATTACAGAACCTAGCCGAACAACAGCTAGCTGATGGTGATTTAAGACTTGGCTCTCCTGATCTCATTGGTTGAAACAAACATCTCTTGGCAGAGTTACAAAAAAAATTGCAGAGAATTTATGTTTTAAAGCACAATTTACGCTAAGAGAAAAATGCAGTCCAGCCATGTAAGTTATGTGCATAAGATAGATAAGTCATCAGGTGATCCAGAGATTTGTCTTTTTATGTACCTGCTGCAGAGAATTGAAGCACTAACAGTTTGATTAGTTGTCAATCAACCTCTTTTGTTGTACTTTATTTAATGCAGGATACATTAAACTTTATCATTCTCATGGGGTTTGGTGACGTTGGTAACGTTTCTCTCAGCAGTGCTTTAACCAACATGAACAGAGGTCTAATCAGCCAGTATAATTAAAAGCACCTGTGTGGGAGTACAGAGCCTTTAACTCAACCAGAGACAGTTGAGCAGTGATGAATCATAGAAATATTTGTAAAAGACAAACTACACTCAAATCAACAGCCATGTCACAAGATCAGCATGCACTGCAAATTGAACCTAAAAAATACAGAGCCAGAACACAGAATATGCATGTGGGACAATGAAGAACAAGAAGCTGAGCATGAGAAGTTTGGAACTGACACACACCATGACCAGTTATGTAGTGACATTATTGTGAAATGCCCACATAGCAGCAGGGACAAATGGTTCTTGAGCTGATGGTTTCACTTGTCACAGATCGGAAGTATTTTTCAGAGAAGAGCAGCCAGAAAAGATGCTGTAATGGGCTGAGAGTGAACTGGAAACTCTCGTCTTGGCACGCTTGATGGTGTACTAGGTGAAAAAAAATGATTCAATGGAAGGTCAGTGTCAGTTATTGTTGTTGCTGAGGAGATGATGTACAGTAGTTCTTTTCATATGTGACCGTACGTGTCCTTATTCTCTCTGCAAATCGATTTAGGGAGGCCAAGAGAAGAAAAAAAATGGTTTTAAAGAATAAAATAAAGAACAAAGAATGAAAGTTTTAAGTTCTTTGAGGAAGTTAGTAACAACCATTTCCTTTCTTAAAGTGGCTATATAACATTTTAGCTATCAGCTTATCAATTGTGTGGTAAACTTTTGCTAATTTTAGTGGCACAGCTCTCGTAGACAGATGACTCTGGGTCGTACTAATACAGATTGAGGCGTTTAGCTTGGCTAGCCGGCTCCAGGATGTGATCCATCAGAAAACAAGGCTAATGTTTTCAGCTAAACCACTCCTGGTGCAATTATATGGTCCACTGGCATTGATCATAGCTCCTCTTCTTCAATCTATTCTCCTCTATCCCTCTCTCGCCTCCTTTAATGGTTAAGTCAGTGTTAAATGTTTGATAAATGAGTTTTGAGACCGCTTTCCCATGGATTTATTAAAATTCTATAAAAACCCACTTTTCAGTGTGTGTGCATGTGTGCTAGAGAAAGAAAGGGATGGAGAAAGGAGACTATTATACTTTGTGTTTCGGTGTGTGTGTGTGTGTTAACTGGTTAACTCAACACTGTTTTTTCAGACATGAAGCCCCTGAAATATCATCATGTTGTTGCGAACATGTCAGCAAATTTACTGTAGTAAACCATCTCAACTCAACTCAACTCAAACTTTATTTATAAAGCACATTTAAACAACCAAGGTTGACCAAAGTGCTGAACAGGTCAATAGAAATAAACAAGCAAATACAATTAGGTACCTAATAGTACACCACAATAATAACCATAAGATACATAAAATACAATACAATAAAATAAAATACAAGAGTTATAAAATAAGATCAAAATAAGCTAAAATGTTTGGGTGTCCAGCTCAACCTGAGTTAAAAGCCTGAGAGAAGAAGTGGGTTTTAAGAAAAGACTTAAAAACCTCTAGGGTCTGGGCAGACCTAATGTGCAGGGGCAGGCTATTCCAGAGCCTAGGGGCAGCCGCCCCAAAGGCTCTGTCGCCTCTGGTCTTCAGCCTAGTCCTAGGAGTAGCCAGTAATAGCTGACTGGCTGATCTCAAGGCTCTGGAGGGAGCATGAAAGTGCAGGAGTTCGGTTAAATAAGGGGGTGCCAGCCCATTTAGGGCTTTAAAAACAATCAATAAAATCTTAAAATCAATTCTAAAACGCACTGGAAGCCAGTGGAGCGAGGCCAAGATTGGTGTGATGTGATCGTGTTTACGCTTTCCAGTGAGGAGGCGGGCTGCTGCGTTCTGGACAAGCTGTAGACGGTGTAGCAGTGACTGGTCAATACCGACATAAAGCGAGTTACAGTAGTCCAGACGTGAGGTTATAAAAGCATGGATTACCCTCTCTAGATTCTGGGGGGAGAGATAGCCCTTTACTTTAGCTAAAAGCCTGAGTTGATAAAAGCTGGTTTGTATTACTGATCTAACTTGTTTATCGAATTTAAAAGCACTGTCAAAGGTCACACCGAGATTTTTAACAGAGGAACGGATGTTAGGAGTGAAGGGGCCCAGAAAATCAGCAGAGTAATCGGAGGGGTCACATCCAAACATAATGATCTCTGTTTTATCCTCATTGAGATTTAAAAAGTTACTGTCCATCCAGGATTTGACATCTTTTAAACATTCTAGCAGTGGCTGTACAGAATCCTTGCTAATGGATTTAAGGGGCAGATAGATCTGTACATCATCTGCAAAACAGTGAAAAGGTATGTTGTGTTTCTTAAAAATCAACCCTAATGGCAGCATGTACAGCAAGAAGAGGATGGGGCCCAAAATGGAGCCTTGGGGGACACCGCAGGTGAGAGGAGCCGTAGCTGAGTTGAATTCCCCTAAGTTAACTGAGAAGCTCCGATCAGTGAGGTAGGACTGAAACCATAGAAGGGCAGTACCTGTGATACCCACCCACTGTTCCAGGCGAGACAGGAGGATCCTATGATCTACGGTATCAAAGGCTGCTGACAGGTCAAGCAGCACCAGAACAGCAGAGTTACATGAATCAACAGTTGACAAAAGATCGTTAAAAACCCTCAAAAGTGCTGTTTCAGTGCTGTGATGTGGTTTAAAGCCAGACTGGAACTTTTCATACATGTCATGGGCCACTAGGAATGATTGCAGCTGAGTAAAGACCACTTTCTCCAAAACCTTGGACAAAAATGGTAATTTGGAGATTGGTCTGTAGTTTGACAGGAGAGAGGGGTCCAGGTTTTTCTTTTTTATAAGGGGCTGCACTACAGCATGTTTGAGAGCAGCTGGAACACACCCTGAGCTAAGGCAGGTATTTATGACAGCAAGAACAGTGGACCCCACAGTACCAAAAACATCTTTGAAGAGGCGAGAGGGAATGCTGTCAGAGGGACAGTTAGTCGGCCGCAGATGCTTAACTATATCTGATAGTGAGGAGAGAGATACTGGCTCAAACTGGTCAAAGACAGCAGGTAAAGGAGGCACAGTGGGGTCAGGACCAGGGGCAGTGAGAGTGGAAGCAACTGGCCTAAGGGCAGAAATTTTTTCAATAAAAAATTTAAGAAAGCTCTCACAGAGAGTGGGCGATGGCACGACTGGAGAGTTATCGCACGGGTTTACAAGGGAGTTAAAAATGCTGAACAGAACCTGGGGCTTATGACTGTTATTGGAGACAATATTTGATATATACTCCATTTTGGCAGCTTTAACGACTCGCTGGTAGGCTGATAAACATTCACGTAAAGCTTCTTTGGAGACGTGGAGCTTATCTTTTTTCCACTTCCTCTCAGCACGCCGACATGAACGTCTGAGAGAACGTGTGGAGTCATTTAACCATGGCTCAAAAAATGCTTTAGAGCGCTTAAATCTGAAAGGGGCAACAGAGTCCAGGATATCAGTGCATGTAAAATTAAAAACACTTAAAAGCTCTTCGGCATTAAGACCATGATTGACATCCGGAGTGCTAAACATGTTTACGTCGGCATACATGGCAGAGAATTGTGATGCAGTTTGAGGGTTCAACATGCGCAGGCGGCGTGAGGGAGCACGGGTTACAGTCCGCGAACAGGGGACTGAAACGGTAAATAAAACAGGCAGATGGTCAGAAATACATGCTGTTTCACATATCTCATTTACACTCACAGATAACCCATGTGATAGCACAAGATCTAAGGTGTGACCCTTCTCATGAGTCGGGCTGGTCACAGACTGAATGAGATTAAAAGAAGCGATGAGGTTTGAAAAATCACTGACCAGAGGTCTGGATTCACAACACACATGGACATTAAAATCGCCAGAAATTAAAAAGTGGTCATACTTCACAGTAACCTCTGATAGAAAATCGGCAAAGTCATTAATAAAGTCCTTATTAAATTTAGGAGGACGATATACAACTGCAAACATGACAGGAGGGGACAGGTTTAGCTCAAACAGTTGCAGCTCAAAACTGGAATAATTGTCAAATAGAATTTGACGACATTCAAAGCTGGATTTGAACACAGAGGCTAGACCTCCACCTCTGCCGGTGGTCCGAGGGGAACTGAGAAATAAGCAGTCAGGAGGAAGGAGTTCAGAGAACGGTGTACACTCACCAGCCTGAAGCCAAGTCTCCGTCAGGAGCAGAAAATCCAGATCACGAGAGGTGAAAAAGTCTTTTAACAAGAAAGTCTTGTTTGCTAGCGATCTAGCATTAATCAGGGCAATACGGAGAGTAAGCTCCTCAGTGGCTGAAGTGGCTGAAGCTGAGACACGAGCCAGCGGGCGAAGGATCCCATGGTCCACACCACCTCTGCGGGCTCGCAACCGGCGGGGCAGAGCAATGGTCTCTATAGGGAAAATAACCGGTGGAAGTGGCAGTGATAGCTGGGGCCTGTGGGGGGTGGTGGCGGGGGAGATAGTGCTGTGAGCAGTTGGTGTTGTTGGGATAGAAGGAGTAGA
>NC_065509.1:8797297-8798969 GCF_006386435.1 Epinephelus moara | reverse complement strand
GAAATAGTGCTGTGAGCAGTTGGTGTTGTTGGCGTAGAAGAAGTACACTCCGGTGAGGGGGTGTGGCAGGTAAACAGTCAGTCGCGTGGAGCATACTGGACAGCGTGGCGAATGTTTGCCATCACATCCAGCAGATGTAGAGCAACACTGAACTTAATTTAAATTAATGTGTCTGCCATGTGGCCAATTTATGTATTTATTCACACTCCTGTCAGCTCTTTACTGGTCACTCAGTCCTCAGGCTGGAAAACTTTGTCTTGCAGTGTTTGAATGTATCTCTACAGAAAGTAATGCACCAGAGTTTGTAGATAACCCATGTAATCAAAAAGGCTGCGATCACATGATGAATCCCCTGAAGTAGGAAAGAAAGAAGTAGTAACAAGAGCGAATGTCTGCATAAGAGGGCATGTTGGGGTGGTGGATGGGTCAAACAAACAAACACAGGACTTTCCCCATGACACTGGTGTCCGTGCCTCATGTAAAGTGAACTTGAAGTTAGTATGTAACTTAACATGAAGTATGTGACATGACGATGTCCAACCGTGTTTGTTGTCCTAAACCTTACTTATGCAACTTTACTTTCCTAAACCAGACCTATTTAGTGGTAAAGTAGCAGTAGTAGTAAACAACGCCCCTAAAAACGTGATTGTGAACCATGAGTGTTGTGGGTTGCACTGGACCACAGCAGCATCAGCCCTTCAGGAGCCTCTTGATGCCTAAGGCTGCTGGACGTGGTTCACATGGCCCCAGGCTAACCTGCTTACCTTGTCTCCCTGCCATTCTGTGTTGAGCCTGAAACATTAAGTGGCTTTATTAAAGCTTTTTGGCTGAAAACAACTGCTCACTGCTGCTTTTAGTTTATGTGAAAAGCAAGACTTAATTGCAAACTAACTCAAAGTTCAGGCAGCAAAGACTCATTCTGGGAGAGAAGAATATTTATTTACATGTGCACATTAGTATGAGAAATGTGAAAAGTCTTTGTCGATTTGACCCCATCGTGATGTCATATATTCCAGGAGGGTGGCAAAGACGTAGTAGATTAGGAAGCCCTCCCTATGGAGTCTAGATGCTGATAGTAATGGTGGTGATGAGATGAGGAGGGAGCTGAGGATCTGGATGTGAAGGGAAATGTGCTTTTGATGAGCTCGTCCTGGGCTCTGGATAAGGTGACTGGAGGTGAATGGAGTAGAAGAGGGCACGACGGTTCTACCTAACATGACAGCTGACAGCAGCAGAGGGGAGAACAGATTTAGAGTTTGGCTCTAGCAACATGAATGGCTAAATGAGATCATGGCAAAGTTGCATTGGCTAATTAGCAGTAGGGCTGTCCCGAATACCATTTTTTAACATTCGGACCTTCGGCAGAATTTATAACGAATATTCGAATATTCGTTCACGGCGGGCGGGCGTGGTGGGGGTGCTGTGGCCGTGCTGCGGCCGTGCTGCCTGCTCTCTCCGGTTTTACGCCAGGCTCGGCTCCTTTCGAAGACTCCTTGCGAAGCACTCCTCTGGGGTTTTTTCGGACCTAATTGTATTGCGGAGTTTTGCACAGCAGCGACCGGATCTTTGCTCTCAAACCACAAAAAAATGTGATGGCACAACAGTCTCCTTCAGTACATTATTCTGTGCTTTCTTTTGATTTTCACATTGGCTAGTCATCTTGTTTAATTTG
>NC_065509.1:8794746-8796847 GCF_006386435.1 Epinephelus moara | reverse complement strand
AAAAAAAAAAAAAAAAAAAAAAAAAAAAGTAAATAAAAAAATAAATATCGAATACCAAATTTTCATAACGAATACCTACCCATAGAAACGAATATTCGAATATCCGAATATTTGGGTACAGCCCTAATTAGCAGAGGTAACGCCCGTAGTGAGCTGATTTGAGGAAGCGGTGGGAATGGGATACCGAGAGAATAGTGAATGAATATAGCATAAAGAAAGTCTTCCTGGTTGAACTTACACTGAGCTTCATTAAATGTGCTGTAAAACTGTAACAGCTAGCTTAAATAAGTCTTAAAGGAAGTGTTTTAGCTGCTAAAGAGCTGCAGAGTTGGGTGATAACTATCTCTTTGTGACTGTCATTGACCCCTTCCACATGCAGTTATTCAGTGTTAATTTAAAAAATATGAAGTAGTAAAATCAAAATTTAAAACTTGGCTCAGTTGGACGGTTGAATGTTTAGAAAGGAAAAAAAGAGTATGAACCACAGTACTCTGCCAGAAGAGACAAAAACATCCACACACACCACTTAGTTTGAACTTAAAATGACCCTCTTTTTAAGTGCAGAACAACCACAGTCTGAATCTGCTGGTCTTAAGTAAAGCATTAGATACACACAAAAAGACAAAAACACACACACACACAAAAGCACTCTCACACATCCTAACACATGCACATGCTAGTGGAAGGCCAATTAGCGCAGGGTGAAAACGACGGAGCTTTTTTGAAGCAATGTTTCAATGACGACATTTAATTGGATGGTAAATCAACTCCTTATCTGCCTCTCCACAGCTTGGTGTGGGGAGAATGAGAAAGAGAGGGAGAGAAACAGAGGGAGTAAGAGAGAGAGTGAGACAGAAGAGAAAAAGGGGATTGAGAGGAAGAGGGGGGGACAGTGAGCAAGCAAACAGACTAAGAAAGGGAAAACGGGTACATGTGTGTATCTGTGTGCAGTAATACAATGTAACCTGAGAGGCAACTGTGTTACTTCATAGTGGCCTCGTTAGTTTGGAAGACTAAAAACAGAAGGCAACCATGAACACGGTGATGGATGGACTTACAAATCAAGTCGGCCGAATAAATTCTGAGGGGATGAGTCTTTTCCCCCAACACTACATTCAACCAGTAGTCCCAATGTATTCTTCTATTTAAGTAACGCTAAAAGTCAAAATGCATGGAGCTTTGTCACTGCAAACATTTTGATGTGTCATAGCAGGAAATAAGATGACTTTATTCTATGTAAGTGTCATAGTAATCATCACATCTAAAATACCATTTCACGTGGGATAAACACATTTTATTTATGTACTTACTAATTTTTGGACATTCAGCGTGTGATTAAAACTTACTTTTAAAATGATTTTTTTTAGATATTCACACGAGATCTTTCAGATCTGAAAAGATACATTTGAAATATTCTCTTTTAAGCATTTATGTTGGCAGATGTGCAGAAATTCTTGTACATTTTGGCTTCATATCAAAATGTATTGGCTGAGAAACTGTGTCTCACTGCTCTCTCTGATTCAAAGTTTCACCCTGATGTGGGTGATGTCACAGCGTACTGACACTGGACATTTGTACAGTTCACTGCAGTACACCACAGTAAGACCATTCGGGCCCTGCAGATTTTCAGCGGGTGTTAGATTTCTCTTCAAAAGTTTGTTTTTTTGTTCAGCTGTGAAATACCCTATACCTTTCTCTGTAATACATTCATTTGAGAAATTCTTGACAAAAAGAACCTTTTTTAAATGAAAAACAAACCCTGGCCAATTTATCACAACTTTTTGTACTCTCAAATATCAATATAAGCATTGGCCTAAAATATGTGTTATTGTTCAGGGTCGACTCTTTAGTGTCAGACTCCCTGCAGGCTTGAAAAGAACACAACTATGAGCATCACCACTAGGGCTGTACCCAAATATTGGGATATTCGAATATTTGTTTCTATGGGTAGGTATTCGTTATGAAAATTTGGTATTCGATATTCATTTTTTTATTTACTTTTTTTTTTTTTTTTTAACATATTTTTTTGGTGCTAAATGTAGTCTTTTTGTTGTTGGTAAATGTAGGTTATCAATAAAAATCAAAACTTTTAAATTGCATT
>NC_065509.1:8781288-8793257 GCF_006386435.1 Epinephelus moara | reverse complement strand
TTAATACAGACACAGGCTAATATAACATGATGAGTTAGAGTTGTTCGGACCACTTTTGGACTTGTTTGCCCACATATTTGTATCGAGAGGTCTTTGGATCCGTTCTGCTACTATGTCTGCTTCTTCTTCTTCTTCTTCTTCTTCTTCTTCTTCTGGCGGGCCAGGTGCGTTAAGTGCGTCTTTACGATGCATACCGCCACCTATTGCACCGGAATTGTAACGACAAGCTACATTCACAGACAGCGAGTCCCATTATAATGTGTTTATGAGCGAGGTCGAACAGGTAGCGCTAAAAGCAGAAAAATCTATATGTGGCGGAGATAATTTATTCGTGGCGCACCGCCACAGATAAATGAATGTATGGGAAACACTGACATGCTAACGTTATTAGCATAAGCCCATGGCCTTTCCTAGCCCAACAGCTAGGACTTTCCTCTACTCATGAAGCCAGGATAAATCTTAAAATGCTTTTTCGTGTGTGAGCTTTATTGTCTTCATAATTTTTTTGCTTCTTATTTGTGACTTAAAAGAAAGTAAAGGCTTTGTTTCCACTGAGGGAAATGGTTTTCAGAAAATAAATAACCAAACAGATCTGTGTTGCCACGACGGGTAGTTACATATTTGGGGAGGCTATGCTGTAGGTACGGCATTGATTCAGCACAGAAGTATAAACCCTGCTTTACATGATACAGCAGTACTATGATGTATGTCATTTAGTCCCCACTGAGAGTGACTAAGCTCATCAGGGAGAGTGATGGAGTGAGAGTAGAAAAATTGTGTCCTCCAGTGGGAATGAAAACCACTTTAGTGGCAGCAACAAAGATTTTTTTTTGCAGCAAATTAAAAGATGTGTTTAAGTGCAGTTTATGGATGGAGTACACAACTTAGAAAACAAAAAAAAAGCTGACTTTATTTGAAGTCAAAGTGTGTAAAAAGGCACATGAGATGACAGACCTACTTTTATATGTACTCAACAATCCTTAGATTATTAAGCAGGCTGACTCATACACAAACAGGCACACATATCACTGTGCACATCGAAGCACACACAGCAGCTGTTGAACCAACACGTGCGCACACACACACACACACACACACACACACACACACACAGTCTCCTGTGAGGGCAGTGCTTATGATCTATCTAGCATGCTGGTAATCCCAGTGATGGCGGTCATTCCAGCTCTGTAAACAGCTGAAATATGGATGATAAAAGGAGCAGATGAAACTGAATAAACGAGAAGCCTGTGGACAAAAAATCCTTGAAGATTTTCCAAACCCTGTTGGACCTCGGTCTGAACCGTATACGACTTAAAACTTCAATCGTGCCGACTGGATGATTGACAGCTTTTATTTGACTTTGACATTTTTCATGACAGCAAAGCAACAGTTTTTCTCTGTGGCACATTTTGGTCTCTGGTGTCGAGGAGGGCCACCTTAAAAGATGAAGTTTGGTTACTTTGTGGAATTTAGCCAGCAAAGTAAACATTTTTCTCATCTTCATGAGAAAATATCCCGAGAAAATAGTTCAAAAATAAAACAGGAAAAGGAGAGGATGAGTTAATAGCTCTCAGAGGACAGTGCAGGAGAAAGTGTTTACATTCATCCGGCTCTAGATTTGATTCTGTTTGACTTTGTCTTTGCATATCTTTTTATTTCTTTGCTCATTATCCTTCCTCACATTCTCTTTGTATTTCTTCTTTTCTCTCTTTCATCTTCTCTGCCTGCCAATCTCCAAGTCAAATGCTACTATCTCTATGTTATTGCAGGTTTGAATAGACTCTATGTCTTTCGGGGTGTTTTTATTAATTCATATTTTGTCATCCCACATGCTTTCACTGACTCGTTCATCTCTCCTTCACACACACACACACACACACACACACACACACACACACACACACACACAAACGGTGAGGAGCCCAATTCTTTAGTCAAACACATTACTATAATTACCTCTTAATGATTTTTAATTCCAGTACAAAAGAAACAAGACACTCTGGTGGATTTGGAACATGAAAGACACAGATATATAAAAGGAAATCATCTGAGTGGGATCACATTAAAATGTGTTTGTAATGCAATTTTATAGGCAGCTGCTTGTGGAGTGTAAACTGGCTCCTCACTAATATGACAAATTGATGTAATAAGCGCTAATTCAGCCAATCAGAATGGAGCATCAGGCCATAAATCATGCCATATGTGGGACATGTTACAACCTATTTTTTTTTAAACAGAGGACAATTATCACTGTTCAACCCCCTGTGGACCAAGCAATGGATGTTTTATCACAGCATTTGATACAGTGATCACAATGCCATTGATTAGTCAGTTAGATTGTTGTCTGCTCTTCACTATTCAGACTATTAACAGTTTAAAATAAGGACAGAAAGCTCAACAGTTAATTGAACACATGTTAAAAAAGGAGATATTTCCAATAATTAATTGTCTCATGACAATCAGAGAAGCAGAATTTAACCAAAAGTCAAAGATTTATGCGCACAGTTACGTTTTTACACTTTACCTTTTTGGTTCAACTCAGCTCAACTCAGATTTATTTATATAGCACATTTAAAAACAACCTCAGTTGACCAAAGTGCTGAACAGGCTATGCAATATAAATATAATCAGTAATTAATTTAAAACCAAAAAACCAAAAAACAAAACATAGGCCTGTTAAAATAAACAATACAACATCATACAGTGAACAATAAAAAGATCATAAGTATAAGATGTCATGCTTAACGAGTGCCGAAGGCCAGAGAGAAGAAATGTGTTTTCAAAAGGGATTTAAAATGCTCCAGAGTTTGGGCAGCTCTTATATGTCAAGGTAGGCTGTTCCACAGGTTAGGACCTGCCACTGAGAAGGCTCTATCGCCTATACTTTTGAGCCTGGATCTCGGAACCTCCAGCAGTAATAGATTTGTAGACCTCAGCGCTCTCATTGGTGTGTGAGGCTGTAAAAGCTCAGTCAAATAAGATGGCGCCAGGCCATTAAGACTCTTAAAAACAAGCATTAAAATTTTAAACTGGATCCTGAAAAGAACTGGAAGCCAGTGTAAGGAGGCCAGTACAGGTGCGATGTGATTACGCTGTTTCTTTGCTGTTATGTAACAGGCGGGCTACTGCATTTTGAATCCTGCAAATGGCGCAGTGATGACTGGTCGAGTCCAACATACAAAGAATTACAGTAGTCTAGATGAAGAGATGAAGGCATGAATCACTTTCTCAAAGTCATGTGGAGGGAGGTAGGCCTTCACCTTACTCAGGAGTCTCAATTGAAAGAAGCTTGTCTTAACAACTGAACTAATCTGTTTATCTAGCTTAAAGGCAGAATCAAGAAAAATTACACCAAGGTTCTTCACAGTGGAGTGACAGTAGGATGCTAGTAAAACAATGACACTATCATAGCTATCTAAAAAAAATTGGGATTGCCCAAACAGAATGATTTCAGTTTTGTTTTTGTTCAGCTCCATCCATGAGTAAACATCTTTAAGACAGTTCAGCGGCCCTTGAATAGAGGCCTCACTGTTTGTTTTTATGGGCAGATATATTTGTAGATCATCTGCAAAACAATGGAAAGAGATTGTTACAAACCCAGCTCGTTACGGGAAAAGGGAAGTAACACACACGCACAACCCGATGGAAGGATTGCAAATTAGAGTGTATTTATTTATAAAGACAAATGGAAATTAATAATGAAGTCAACAGAAAAGGGCCGCCAGGCGCTGTCAAATCAACAAATAAATATAACCAAAAGAGGACTCCTTAAAATAAAATGGAGCTATCTGTCTAATGTTTAACATAAATCGGGATTAAACAACAAATCAGGCAATCTTAAAACAAAACCTAACTAACTGCTCTAGTGAAATGATGAAAACAAAAATACAAATGACCAGCACCCCTAAACCTAGTGTTACTAAACAGTGTGACAAAAACCTAACCGTGGGTGCAGGTGATCGAAATCAGTGATGAACTTACCCCTGGCCCAAATCTGGGTAATACACAAATCAAGAGCTTACGCTCACAGCACACAAATCAAGAGCTAACGCTCACACTATACAGAAAGCTGAACCACACAAATAGAGCTTCTAAGGCGTCTGCCAGCGGCTGCAGGGCGCACCAGCCTTTTATATCCTTTCCCCGCGCCGTCGCCCTCTGATTGGCGGAGCCCCGCACCAACCCGCCGCACCAATCAGTCGCCGGGGAATCCATCTAGGTGCTGGTAGGACACGCCCGCTGGAGACACTCTGCTGCAACACAGCGGGATAGAACACACACGCAGAGTGGAGAAACAATGCCAACGGCTCAAGGCCGTAACAGAGATGTTGTGCTTTTTAAAAATTGGCCCCAAGGGGAGCATATACAGTGAGAATAAAATAGGGCCCAAGATGGAGCCTGGCGGTACCCCACAACTAAGTGGGGATGCAGCTGAAAAATACTGGCCAAGATGGACAGAGAAACTTCTATTCGATAGATAAGACTGGAACCATTTAAGAGCTGTACCTTTAATGTCTACACATGAGTTAAGACGTGACAGGAGAATGTTGTGGTCGACCGTGTCAAAAGCAAAAGACAGATCCAAAAGGACCAGGACAGCAGAGTCGCCAGAATCAACAGTTAAAAGCATGTCATAAAAACTCTTTAAAGGGTGGTTTCTGTGCTATATCGCAAATTTAAAACCAGACTGGAATTTCTCAGAGATAACATTTAAATCAATATTTGATTGCAGTTGCTCATAAACTACCTTTTCTAGGACCTTTGATAAAAAAGGCAGCTTGGAGATGGGCCTGAAGTTGGACAGAACTCTTTATGAGGGGCTGTACTACAGCATGCTTAAAAGCAGCTGGAACACAACCAGACATCAGTGAGGAATTAATTAGTTCAACAATACATGGCCCAAGAGTATTAAAAACATCCTTTAGTAGACGAGGTGGTACGATGTCTGAGGGGCAATAAGATGGCCGCAAATGTTTAACTATTTCAGTTAAAAGGGAGAATGACACCTGCTCAGAATGCTCAAATATGACTGGACATAAGAGAGAAGCAGCAGAATTGGAAATGGAGGGAGAAGGAAAGGACCTGATTGCAACAATCTTGTCTTTAAAATAATGCAAGAAATTTTTCACAGTGTAGGTAAAGGCACAATATGAGTGGAATCACAGGGATTAATAAGAGAGTTGAGAGTGTTAAAAAGAAACTGAGGTTTATGGCTATTATTTGACACAAGATTTAATAAAAACTGGATTTTTGCAGCTTTAACCGCTCTCTGGTACTCAAATAGGCTAGTTCTTAAAATATCTAAAGAGATTTGAAGACGGTTCAATTCAAATGAACTCAGGTCTGATAGCCAAAAATGGATGGATATATAAGTGATCAATATAAATACCAAAATTTAATGAGAGTTGATTTGGTTACCAACACGTGTATGGGCATCACTGGAGAGTGAGGGAATTTTCCCCGATACAACAGGAAGTGAAAAGGTGTTAAAACAGTGCTGTAATGTATATAATTGGGCTTTTTTGGTGATTGTACTGTTTTTTTTTAATGATTTCTGTCTTTCCTTTCTGTATTAATTTAACAGCTTGGAGGTTACAATGACAAATGTACGGTGGCCAAGAGGGTCAAAACACAACATTTCACAATTTCACAAAACACTTAAACATTTTTACTGTCAGGTCCGTTGTGGTGAAGAGGAGCTTAGCCAGAAAGCGAAGCTCTCGATTTACCGGTCGATCTACGTTCCAACCCTCACCTATGGTCACGAGCTCTGGGTAGTGACCGAAAGAATGAGATTGCGAGTACAAGCGGCCGAAATGAGTTTCCTCCGCAGGGTGGCTGGGCTCAGCCTTAGGGATAGGGTGAGGAGCTCAGACATCCACATCGAGAGGAGCCAGTTGAGGTGGTTCGGGCATCTGGTAAGGATGCCTTCCGGACGCCTCCCTTGGGAGGTGTTCTTGGGAGGTGTTTCGGGCGTGTCCAACCGGGAGGAGACCTCGGGGCCACCCCAGAACACGCTGGAGGGACTACATCACCCGGCTGGCCTGGGAACGCCTCGGGGTTCCCTCGGAAGAGCTGACGGAAGTGGCTGGGGAGAGGACTGTCTGGGCTTCTTTGCTGAGGCTGCTGCCCCCGCGACCCGGACCCGGATAAGCGGAGGACGACGAGTACGAGTACGAGCACTTAAACATTTTAGAAGACAATGCAACATTCAAACTTGGCTTCTTTTCTACTCCAGGTATATTGGTAGTCCCTCATTAAAACATACCAACAGCACAATTCTACCGGCCAGTGCTCCTGATAAATTTTAATGCCTCCAAATTTTTTGCATAAATCTTCTGTGCTGTGTGTAGCAATCATGTTTTCACCGACATGGATGTAAACTGTAAGTGCAGCTTGACTGGTTCACACTGGCATACAACTGCAAGGCAGGAATTCTTTTTCTTGAGCTTTTTGTGGCACTAGAGAACATACACCTAATCCTCTGCCCATGTGCTACTTGACTTGTTGCCCTTCAGCAAAATTTGGTTTCATCATGTGAATAAAGCTGATGATGTGGGATTGTCACCAAAACTGTTCAATAACTGAGTGACCTCGCAGTCCATATGAAACCATGCTTACAACTCTTAAAAAAATTCAGTGTGAACACAAAATAGACCAGTGCTAAAAGGCAACGATATACCAATTCTGTCCTTACTCTGAACCAGCTGAACCGAATCTTGGTTGTGAAAGTGACCTTAGACTTTCATTTCATGTTTTATTGCTCATGATATGATAAATTAAGAGGTACACCTTTCAGTAATATGTCCCCATCATTTCTGATGAGTCCCTCTCTGTGGATGGTTCTGGAGAACAGTTGACAAAGTTCTTTGTTAGTAAACAAAACTCACTCCAAACCAATCTGAAAGAAAGGAAGGAAAGAAGGGAAGAAAGAAAAGAAAAAAATAATAATGATTTTTTTTTTTTATTATTTCTTTGGTATTGTTTTTAAATTCATATTTTGGGTTGGGTTGGGTTTGTCTGTTTTGTGTGGGCTTGTGTGGATGAAGCCAAATCATCACTTAAACTGTGAACCAAATCTACCTTCGGGTACAAATAAAGTTACCTTACCTTACCTTACCTTACCTTATATATGAGGTTTTGTTCATTTCTGACGTGTCTCACCACTGCAATGTTTTATCTTGTGTCTCATAAGCAGGGGTCTAGTGCTGTTTGTTTAAGTAGCACCTATGACGCACTCATGCGTGCATGTGCATTGTGCAATTGTGGCTTGTTTTGAAGATTGCAACCACTGTTTCTACACTGGCAAGTTTTAATTCATTAGTCAACTGTAACTTAGCACACAATCATATGTTACCTTATGAATATTTTCATCATGTTGAGAATATTATGCAACAGTCAGCCAAACATCTTGCTTAGCTGTATCAGGCGATACCATGGATGTAGTAGGTTGTAATTAGCATGGCAATAAGCTAGGGCTGGGTGATATGGGGAAAATCTAATGATTAAATCTAATTGTCTGTAGGAACAGTCTGTCACAGCTAATTGGCCTATGTGAAATGCTGCAATAATAAAATAATAAAGTCCCAACATACTCAAACGACATGAAAATAAAGTCCTAATGTCGTCAAATGAGTACTTCTTAGTTAACAGCCTCCTAGTTTGACACTTTTGCTAGAATTGGTTAAATTTGTGTGCATATCAAACTACAAACATCATTAAGCATAAATAAAACAAGTTACTACCATAAAATGTGATCAAATTTTGTACCTTGTCCAGTTTTGAGTAGGGATCAGCTGTAGACTGACTCAGCAGATATGGCTGCCATCTTTTTTACATGGGTTAGTGTATTGTGCTCTTTTAACCATTACATGGCACATTAAAGTGTCCATGAATTAGGACAACAGGTCAAAGTTAAGCAGAATAAAGTATAAGGTGCAGCAATCCCAAAGCTTATTATTCTCATATGAGGATGAAGGGTCGCAGGGGGTTAAATGTCTGTATGATAACTTTGAACCCCCTGTTTTTTATTGGCTCTCTTGATGCTTTAGTGATGACTGAATCTTAAAATGCCCCAAAAAATACACCTATGCTTTTAGCTCCATGTGGGCTGGACACTTGTAAATAATACATTTTCCACCATGCAAAATTATAACTCTAGTGTGTCTATGTGTGTCTATGTATGTAGAGGTCAAACAATCAGGACGAAAACAATTATCTTTGTGTTTTTTTTTTGTTGTTTTTCAAGCAAAAATGCCAAATTTTCCCTCGTTCCACCTTCTCAATTGTGAAGATTTCCTAATGTTTACAGGTAAAACAATCAATGTATTGAAAAAGTAATCAGTACATTGATCAGTAATGGCAGTAGGGTAGTTGCAGTGCCGTGTGTGTGACAGTGAGGATACAGGCTTCTGTGTGTTCCTGTATATCCACATGTACCTGTCTATGATTGAGTGTATCTGTCTTTAGGTGTGTGTGTGTGTGTGTGTGTGTGTGTGTGTGTGTGTGTGTGTGTGTGTGTGTGTGTGTGTGTGTGTGTGGGACAGAGAGGGAGAGAGTCGGTGTGTTCATGTGTGTAGACGTCTATCTATCTGAGCAGCTATTTCAGAGAGAAAGGATTTCTGCCTCAGTAATTGCCTCGGCTATATTCCCCCCCTCTCTCTCTTTCTCATTTTTCTTTGGTATCTATTTTCTCTCTGAATTCTGTCCTCTCTGCTCCTGCAGACTTCCTCTCCGGCTCTCACTCATCTTTCATTTCTCTTTTATATTCCCTCCATCTTTTAGTCCTTGACATTAACCGTGATCTCACAGTGAGATCAATTTGGGAGACACACATACACACAGTGTCGCACACATGTAGTACATGTAAGAGTCACACATCTATTAAAAGCCATTAAAGACAGTTTCTATATACTGAGCTCAGAATAGACTTCTATCTGTGAAATGACTAACTGGTGAGATGTTTATTATAATACGTACAGTATTCCATCTGGTTTAGAGGTCCATTCTGCAAACAGCAATCAAACACCAAACCCTGGTAGTGTCAGCGTTGTGCTCCAATGAACAAAATGGACAGGGATGGTTAAAGTGAGGCAGGGAGAGACAGATGTATGGACGGATGGATAGAGACGGAAATAGACGAACTCAGCGAGCCTGAAATCATATGAGAGTTTCCATTTTTGTCTGTCAGCTATGTTTTATACTGAAGCGGGAAATCACATTTAAATGTTCTTGTTTGCATCCATCAAATATGTAGGGCTGTAAAATCTTAGTCGACTGAAATTCTACCTCTACTCTTAAAACAGTCATTTGGTCGACTGGACATTATCTCTATATTAATTAAATTGGCCACAGTGCATTTAGTGCACTCTACCTTGTGTGTCCACCAAAGCTTTTTTTTCCTGAGGTCACCATATTTTTTTAGTTATTAGCAATTGGAGTGTTGAATGTTTACACTATACTACTAATGGCAGCAGCATGACAAGGTGCAGAGCATTTATTCTACGCAGAGTGCTGTGTGTGTGGCGTTTTCCGCTTGTTGGAGAGAGTTGAAAAATGATGGTAAAATGGCGATAGCATTCAAATTTTACATTGGTGCCAGACTTTGGTGCCACCTCTATTGCAGTTAATGGGTTGGGCATCACAAGTCCCACTGTAACCTATCATATTTGTGCTGTTTCATTGTTGACTGAGAAATGCTTCCACAAAATTAAAAACACACACTACCTGATGTAGACTGACGTTTTTAAAAAAAAATCTAAATAAGCATGTTTGTTTCCTTGTCAGTGGTCTCCTAACAGATCATGGCTCTGTCGGTCAGCTGCACACAACACAACTTACCCCCTTTTGGTCCAATACATTATGATACATGACCAAACGGGGCAGGTCCACCTATTATACTGCATTAACGAAATTCCAACAGTAAAATACAAAGGGATATATTTAGAATGTTCATTTTATCAACTTTGAAACAGTCTATAGTGTCAAACTATAGGAAAATGACAAAAGAAGTGTCTCATACTGTAATACATAAAGGGCCCATTTCACATTGTTTTGTGACAAAAGTGTTTTAACGAATTGTAGGTGTCACAATGTATTTAGTATACACTGTATTTAAAAACAAACATATATATGTATATAAATTATACTAACTATTATATTTAATTTATATAATTTATACTAATTATCTCTGCCATTTACACTTACTGTACTTTGTTAAGGAAAGTTGTTCATCTCTTTTAACTGGGAAACAATGTCCTGGTCCTGTTTTGTGCCGTAAAACTATTTCCTTTTGTTTCCTAACTGACTTTTTCACTACATCTAAACCACACTAAAACCACAGTACATGGTATTATTGTAGTGTCAATGTACACAATTTCTAATGAATTAAAATGCAACCATGGCGGAAAAGCATTAAAGCTTCAATTAACAATATTTTTATATCAACAAAGGAAAGAAATTAATATGTGTAATCTAAGAGTTGACACTTACAGTGAGGAACGCAGAAAAAATTAGCCTGTCCCCCAACTCTTAAGCTTCACAAAGCATTTCAGTGTCTTTCAGCACATTATTTTAGTTTTATGGCACAAAACTTTTCTCTTTTGGCTTTCACTGTGAACTAATAAGCCTTGTTTTCAGCCACAGCAGGCAGCTATTTTACAGCTCCAATAAACCCACTGAACATGTCCAGCACCAAATAGCAGAAAGACAAGGTTAACAACTAACTGGTGAATATTGTTGAGCAGTTAGGAGCTTAAGAGCCAGATGTTTTCCCCAGGAGTTGGTTGGGACCAAAATAGAGTTAAAAAGAGTTTTATTTAAGTAAGAGTATTATAGATTGAGTTGTATGGATTATTATTGACAATACATTAACAATTTGCATTTTAAGTGATGTTTTATGTCTGCTTTTTAAACTAAACTAAGCTTCATGTGTTTAGCCTGTAATGATAAATATATTCTTCACTATATTATTAAATAAATAAATAAAACATAATGCCTTTGGCCACGGGTGTCACCGGTGCAGAGGAATAATGTTTTTGGGTTGTCCATCTATCCATCCATCTGTCCCATTCTCATGAATGTGATATCTCAAGAATGCCTTGAGGGAGTTTCTTGGCACAATTGGCACAAATGTCCACTAAACAATTAACTAAATAGATTTTGGTGGTCATAAGTCAAAGGTCAAGGTTTACTGTAACCTCTTGTGTCCCTTATGTGAATGTGACATTGCAAAGACACCTCGACGGATTTATTTTTATTTTATTTTTTTTAAATTTGGCACAAATGTCCACCTCAAGTCAACAATAAACTGATCAAAATTTGGTGGTCAAAGGTCATGGTCACTGTGAGCTTGCATCCGTCACTTTCTTTGGAATATGATATGTCAAGAACACCTTAAGGGAACTTTTTAAGATTTGGCACAGCATTACCTTGGACAAAACAATGAACTATGTAATTTTGGTGGTCAAAGGTCAAGGTCACTGTGTCCTTGCGTCTGTCTCATTCTCATAAACACAATATCTTAAAAGTGCCTTGAGGGAATTTCCTCAGCTTTGGCACAAACGTCCACTTGGACTCAGGAATGAACTGATCAGAATTTGGTGGTCGAAGGTTAACAGTCATTGCAGTGTTTCCCATTAATTAATGAAACTATGGCGGCCCGCCATAGTTTAATTTGACCCGCCATAGTCTCTAAATAAAAGATTTAGGTTGCCGAAAGTATTGACTTCTCATGATATAAATAATATCTCGAACGCCGTAGTGTTTTGTGCCGATGTGCTCAGGCTGTCAGATCCAGCGCTCGACAGTGCGAGCGTTTCACTCCACTAAAAATACGTGTGTGCGAACTGTAAAAAATATTTAGGGGCACATGTGCGCATAAAAAAAAATCAGCCGAAGCAGCCTATATTTTTGTCAATAAAAATATATGATAATCTAACCGCAAATGTTGGAGGAACTCCAGCCGCCTT